>NC_056751.1:484415884-484560884 GCF_019279795.1 Protopterus annectens | reverse complement strand
TTAGAGATCCAGAGATAATAGTGTAATTACTAGTTTGGTCATGGAAGACAACGAGACCTCTGACTGTATCTCAAAAAATCAGAGGTGGAATAACAGTCCAGGAACTGGAGCAGTCTGCTTAGGAGGAAAAGAAAGGATGGGTTAGTGCCATTTGACTGCATTTAGGAGTGATGGGAAGGACATGTTTCTGAGATGTGTAGGTATCATTAAAGGCCAATGATTGAGACTAGAAGACAAAAAGGGAAATGCATTTAATTTTAAAGATATCATGGGCATTTGCAGGCTTACATCACCTGCAGAAGAGTAACAGATGCATGCTAAGTTTTTGTGCTCCCACCCCTTATGCAGTATCACAACTGTGGGGGAAAACATAACTGATCAGTCTGTGGTGGCTAAACAAATGACAGACTCATCATAATCTTGGTTTTGATTGAGTCACCATGGATGGAGATGCAGATTGTCAGGAAGCATGGAGCTCCCAAAAGTGAATATAAATATACCATTTAGGGCATTTTACTGCAGAATAACAGCAGTCATGTCCCTTCTTGATTAATGCAGATGCATGGAGTAACAAAGTATATTTATGAGGTCAGATTTTTTTTCCTTGTGTTTTATTTCACATTTCATTTCACAGAGTTAAACTTCTGACTGCTTTAATATGTAATTAACTGTTGAACAGGTCTTTGCAAATATTGATTTACTTTGTTTAAAATAGTAGCCACTTGGTGGAAGGGTCAGCCGGGATGGAGGAAAAATCAGTGACTAGTCACAAGGACTTCCCCATTGGGGTGGATATGTTTTTACACAGCTGGAAATGCTGTGATAGTGCCAGATAGATTGCAGCATGCATTATCAGTAATGAGTGCTTAGACAGTCTTATTTCAAACATGTCAGTTTTCAGTGCATGTGTTACAGCCAGGGCTACAAAGTAGGGCATATAACTTGCAGACTGCAGTGATATGATTACTTTATCTGTTACCATGTCTTTGCTTTCTGTGGGAGAAACTAAAGGCAAAGGTCAAGAAGATCAGTCGTAAGCAATGTGAGGACAATTCAGGACAAATAGTCTGTGTACTATCACTTTTATACAAGCATTCATTGTGCTACAGATATACGTATGGCTAATATCTTTCTCTCCGCTTTAGGATGTGTTGTTCAGTTCAGACCTCTGGTTATTGTCTCAGTGACATTTACACATTTGTAATGTCTTCCTCATATTTCACTTGTTTACTTGGAATTTTCTCCTACCTCACAAAACATATCAAGTACTCAGTGCCTCCCATATCTGTTGCATTTATCTCTAACCTTCTGTCCTGGATTGTGTCTGAAAATGGTCCACAAAGGATCTATTGACATATACCTGAAACAAATAAATACACACAAGGAACAGTAAATTCCTAAAAACATTGACGGTTATTTTCAAAGAAATTATAAATATATTCTTATTGTAATCAATTTTTCAGTGTCAAATCTGAACTTGTAACAATAGGTGAAGTTCATGTGGGATCACATTCTGACCCATATATAGTCATCCCTGTCATGAAGCTATGCATCTTATGTTGGATGTGTATTAGACAGATATTTATTCTTGGATAATATCTTCCACAATAGTCTATTATAATAATATTAAACCTTTATCTTGGCTATCTTCAGTTTGTATTCTAATATTTCTGATGTGGTCATGTGGCATGATAAAGCAAATGTGTCATAAGCAAATATATCAAAGCAGTAGACTTCATTTCAAATAGTGCACGCTGCCTTTTGACCCAGCAGTTATTTTGGTGCATTATTGGTTACATTGCATGATTTTGCCAAACCTAAGCAGTACTGGATTCAGTAAAAGTGTGATGAATTCCCATTATAATTATGTAGCATTAAGGTCACTGAGTAATGGGATGTTTAGAAAGATTCTCATGAAGTTAGAAATTATCTGAAAATAAGGCCCAATTTCTGACATAGAAGATTAATTAAATTGTTCTATTTACAAACTCATTGCAGTCAAATGACAGTATGAGGCACATTTTTTAATTAGAGCTTATGATGGTCCAGAAACCTGTAGTTCATTTTGTAATTATTTCCATCTGTCTCTAGGCTCAAGTTTTAAACTGATAGGACTTCAGTGTTATAAGCTGTCACTTGTGCATGGACTCTGCAGTGGGTTGTTCTACAGCAAGAGCTAACAGAAAAAAAGATTGTAGTTTCCTTAGAATACTTTTTTATGCATTAAGCTGATGAGCACAAATATTAGATACTGAATGTGCTGGTTTACATATAGTTCCGATAAGACTACCTGTCACTATTGTGCAGAGCTTCAGAGAATGCTGTCAGTGTTTCATTAACTATAGATTTTCATCTGAGATAATGAATGTTTTGCACCCTTGACTAAAATGCTTTTAATAGTATAGGCTTTTTGCACTGATTACCAGGTAATCTTTAAGGTATTTGAAAATATCATTAAGACGGTACTATATTTAATAGTCCAAGAATATAGAGGTGACATTGTACTTGTTGTGTTGTTATGCCAGAAACTTAAAGTTACTAGATTTGCACCATGTATGCAGGGCTGCTTGGTTAAATAGAAAATGGCTTATGCATATTTAGACAGCGGTTCCATCCAACACATTGTTCACGAATGTAAAAAGTAAGATGAGTTCAGAAAAATAAATGCACTACAACAGACAAGTTAATAGTGCACTTCAAAAGGAATGTTATATACCCATTGCGCTGCTCTGAAAATGTTAACACAAACCATATATTACTGTATTAAAAGTTTACCTTAATTTATAACCTGAGCCAGCCATGCAAAGGAGTACTAGTGACATTGTATACTATAACCCACAAATAAACACGCAGTGTACACAAGAGACAGCAAATACTACGACTTAAAGTTAAGATGTCACCAGTTGAAACAAGTAGCTGTTGTCACTTGGTAAAGACAGCTGGTAAGAACTCATCTGGAAATTTGTGTGAAAATATACAAATCATCATTCTACAGGGACAGGAGGACAGTGACAGTTTAAGGAGAACAAAAACAAATTTTGCATAATCTGTATTAGAAGCAAAGTTAATAGAGAGTATACAAGTACTTTTATATTTGTAAAGAAGGAAAACAGAGCTGGAATACGAAGGACCCATCGAGTACTTCATGGATCTCGAGAGCATAAATGATTACCAGTAATCAAAGGACTGACAAGTCAGATCAGTCCAAAATATCATCAAAGCCTTGCCAGCTCCAATCATTGTATGATGTTTCCTTCTTCCAGGAGGACAATGCCAGATATTCCTGGGAAGTGTTTGTGGCTACCCATCCAGTTATTAAGCTTCACTTTAAAGGTGGTAATGATTTGAATGATGAATTTTTATAAAAAACAAAAATGTGGGGATATGAGAATATAATTTGAAGCTTAAAATAAATGGTTCATGGAAACAAGTTTTTTTTTTTTTCACAGAATGGCTTGGGGATCATTTGAATAATCTACACAAAGTGGTACATTTCAACTCTGTAACCAAACCCAAGAAGGCAATGACAAATAAGGAAAATGTTAGGCAGTGCAAGATGGCTGGCTGAACAAATAAATGAATAAATAAGGTGTTTACTTAGCAGCATTCCAGTCTGAAAAGTAGGAAATTAACTGGGAGAAAAGGTTTGCCAGGTGGTGGTTGTATCATAATAAAATCTGTGTATCTATCTACATTTCTATGCAAAGATTGCAAATGAATACTGTTTTTCAATATTCACAAAGGAATATTAAGAGTATTAAAAATCAAATCCTTAAATGTTTTATTCCATGGTAGGATAACTGTTCAACACCTAAATGCCAGCTGCCACACTGCATTATACCATGAATGTATATTATCAATGTACTGTTTAGGTTCAGTCTAGACTTAGAAAATGAAATCCTTTTGTGATCTCTAATCAATGACTTCTTCTGTGGTCTATGTGGATTCAGTCTTGTAAAGTTATACCCCTTCCATTTTTATTAGTACTAATTTTAATCGTTCTTTGTACCTTTGAAGGGGTCTACTAAGTTCTAAACATAAGATGTAGTTTTAGCAGACTGTATACTATTGAATATAACCATTTATTCTCCATTTAAAACTAGAAGTAATGCAATAATATTTTAAACTTCAGGTAAAATGTACTACAGAGGATGGTGATTGGGTCACTTATTCTAACCATAATATGGGTTTGAGACATGGATGCCAGGAGTTTTTCTTCAAGAGCAAATCTTGGCATTCATTGTGCTAAGAGCACATGAGGGGTTATCACAGGAGACTGTCTTCATACTTTTAGAGCGTGGAGCATTATCTGCTCCATGTACTAGCAGTTAGAGAAGAAAAACAGAAAAGTGCAAAGTGTTTTGCCGGCTTTCAAAACCATAAAGCATTTAGCAACCATTGCCAATCAGATATCTTAATGTGCTTCACATCGGTGAAAGAAAGTCAGGGGCAGATTACTGGCACAGATAGCAGGCAGAAATTAAGCCATTTTAAAATTCGTAGCTGCTGTTTTCTGAATGATACTGATAGTCTTAGTGCCTAGCTTGGGACCCAATCATAGCAATGCTTGGGATGATGCTTAGCAATTGTTAATCGCGTCTCATGCTACAGAAGAGCTTAAACTAGTTTATCTTTTTCCCAATATTGGAGTGTAATAACAGCTGTCAATACACTACCACAGGGTTTAGTTTAGTTATTTCTTTGCCCTTGGTTATCAAGGTTTGGCAAGCCCTGTTTTAATGGAGGCTCAGAGAAAAAGCACCACATTACATACATTTGCAAGGGACATGGTAAAAACATAATGTACAGTACTCAGGGTTATATAACTTAGCAGATGATCATGACCATGTTGGCTATACTATAGCATATACAGCATGTTAAACTCGCACACATTTTTTACACTGTATGCTTATAGCAACATTGTAACTTTGGCACACAGACAACAGATGAGACATCTGTATCCTTTTAAAAATTCACTTGGTACCTGAACACAGGAGAATATTTAGGTTAATATTTGAGCATTTTGAAATTTGTTTAATTTGAAGTTCAATGGAGGACTTAATAGGTTTGGTTCAAAGAAATGCCTATTTCATTGGTGGGCATGATTTCATTGGAGCTTTAAACTATACAGAGGATAAGATTTAGAATAAGAAGAGGGAAGGGTCACTGGGCTATTGCAACTGCTTCATCATTTTATTGGGATTCTTCAAGGACATTTGAAATTGTAGATCAGATGAGAGATTTCTGATATCTGTTTGGATTGAGTTCCACTAATCACTGGTATGTTTTTTCTATTTATTGATTTTGGTAAAGATCACATGTATGTTGGTCAAGTTAGTAATGCAACAATAATCCAACATTGCCCAGTAAATCAAGCAACAACAGCCCAAGATGGACATTAAAGGTGTTAAGACCAAAAACATTCAAATGAAGCTAGTCTTCCCTGTTCCACATTGGATCCCTGTCATCAAATTCTATGCCATTCTCGCCATATTTTGATTGAGAAACTTCCTAGATCTGTTTATATTGTTATGACTCTGCCTCTAAATTTGTCTGCATGTCATCAGTGACTTATATAACCGTAGTATTAATGCTTTTGTTTAGTGACTGCAAAATCTGTTAACAAGTGATATACACCTATAATTTCTACCTAAATTTACCACTATAAGCTGAGGCTGTCCGTTCTCTGCGCACATGTTCAAGACGGTAAGAAGCTGTGGTCACGTCATCCCCTTTTCAGCATTGAAACAGAAATTCCACTTTGCAGAGTCTCACCCTAATTTGTGCCCCTAAGAGGCACCAATATTTTAAATTTCTGAGGTCAGAATAAGAAAAAAAATGCTCTATGTGCAACACCTTCTTAAAACCCATAAGAAATCCAAATATGTAGGTTAGTGCAAGTACCAGAAAAGATCAAGTTCCCTCTCCTAAGAACCTAGCTGAAGTTTCCACAACCATATTTTTGTTTTAATTTTGTAGACACTAGTCGCATTCTTCCCTAATATCATCCCCATCCCATTTGTATGTTTATTTTTATCAGTGTGCATATCCTAATTAAGCATTGGAAGACTACCTCCTTAATCAGATCTTTGGCTGGCCCAAGTTAGGCTAAATACAGTACCCTTGCAATCCAAAAAGGATGTCCAATATACTGGACAGGAACAAAGCTGTTATGGCAGGTTAAACAGGCCTGTTTTAGTGTCATCCATAGCTTGTTGAGGATGTAGTTTAGCAGCCCCTCTTATGGGCACATTAGATCAAAATGGTAGCCAATACTGTCTGAAACCTGTTACACCCTTTATCAGTTCTGAACATTTCAACCATAACAAAACACAGCTGGATGCATGATAAGCTTTCTCCAAATTCTGCTTCTACTGAAGTCCCCTCCTATGCTCATTGCCTAATATCTCACCTATTCTGAACGCTCCATAGTATAAATTGAGTACCAAGGCAGATAACATGGGATATAATTCATGCAACTTGTTGACCATATGCAGTCCACTTAAAATTGGAAGAAATAAAATCCTCAAATAAGGATGGCCTTTGAGATGCTTTATGTGCTTGGACTCTTCTCTATCCCTTGAGGACCTTACTTGACTACCCAGTCTCTAGTGAAGCTAGGAAGCTCCTGCACCTGCCAAGCAAAGTTTAAGGTTGCCATTTAAATTCTAATAGTTGTAGTCACATTCCTGTATCTCATTTATGCGTATCAACCACCATGAATCCAAAATGAGTCATATGATTCTACCCAAACTAATGCCACTGGCCAAGTCAGCATGTGTTCCAGAAATATTTTGTTCTTGTGCACCTCCGTGCCCCAGTGGTATAGTCATCTGCTGACAAACTACCCCATTCTTTCAACTTAAAGGATAGTCCATTATATTGCATTAAGTATTGGAATTAGACTGCAGTATCTAATCTGACCTATCTAGTCACCCATACCTAATAATGCTTCTGCTGAAAACCCTTTGACACGTTGTTTACCTATTTGGTGAATGTCTGATGTCACAACATCGGCTGCAAGCTTCAGTAGCCTCAAATGTGTCATTATGTCACTCTGGCTTTGTCCCTTTTGTGTACCTCTAGTACTTTCCCAGTCAACTTCTGTAGACTGGTCTAGGGTAATATAAACATTTGCAAAGAGCTGTCAAATTCTTTACTGAAAATTTTAATTGTTTATAAAGGAGTATCTAATTTATCCTTCACCAGTGGAACACCACAAGGTTTACCACTGTGCTGTCTTCCCCAATAGTGAAAAAAAAAAAAAAAGGCAATCAAAGATGGGAATACCCTGTGCAATTATTTATTCCACTTTCTCATCCACTGCACAGACATCTTGTCAAAAAAAAACACAAATTCATGACTGTTAAATGCTAGTCAGTCTTCCTTATGGGCAAAGATTTCATCTTTATCCATCTTTGACAAACAGGGACCTTTTATGGACTTGGTCATTTTGATTGCATCATTTAGTAATGCATATTGCATCTTCATCTCTGTTATCTTACATAATTGCCCCTTCAGAGAATAATAAATGTTAAATTCCTGGGATGTCTCCTGCTTGTTATCTACTTCGCTGAAGTACAGGCTAACACAGAAGGCCTTTGGCTAATGAAGTTCGCAGATGACTGTAAACTAGGAGCCATAGTAGAGGCCCCAAATGATGTTGGACAATCCTACAGAAGGGCCTTACTGAGACAGATGCATGGTGTCAGAGCCATGGCCTCAAGCTCAATGCCAACAAAGTGCATTGTCATCCCCTTTGGTAAAAACTCTGTACCTATGAACTACCACATAGGTGGCAGTCTACTTGATGCTGAATGTGTGATGAGAGACAGTCTCTCCTTTGATGATCACATCACCACAGTAGTCAGGAAATCCTTCTACGTGGCACACCTCATTACCAAAGGCTTATCCAGGAAAAAAGAGGTCATTGTTCCCCTCTACTTGACACTCAGACCCATTATAGAGTAAAATGCCGCTTTTGGAATATACCTCACAAGACATCTGTAGCAGCTGGAAAGGCCACAGAAGTACCTCACAAAGAGGATTACTGGCCTCCGACAGATGCCCTACACTGACTGTCTCAAAAAAACTCCAGCTTTACTCCCTAGCATATTACCTATGCCGAGGTGATCTCTGCCTAACATATAAAGCTATGTCAAACCCAGAGCTGTTGCACATGCTACACCTAAAGAAATTCCAGTCTCTTTCAACTACATGCTCTAGGGACCTAAACCTTCTCACTACAATAAACAGGACATGCTGGAGGGATAGGTTCCTGTCCCAGAGACTTTCCAACTCTGGAACAAGCTACCCATCTATGTCAAGCAAAGTTCCTCATTAGCACTCTTCAAGAAAAATCTTGATGAGTGGATGGGAAATAGGAAATAAACCCCGGGGATTACTTTTTTGGCTCTGCAGAACAGGGGCATAGGAAAATAACTTTCTTGGGTGGCGTACACCAGTGAACCTTGTTGGCCACGCTTAGTTAGGCCCTTGGGTCGATAGCCTAGTACTTACCTATGAACCTATAAATAAGATTACACTCCTTTAGCCTTTTCTTAGGAGAAGTCCCAAGATGGACACCATCTCCAGTCAGAGATGAGAGATGAAAAAAAGTACTTATTACCCTCCCCATGTAGATCTTTGTCTAGCAGATGCCGTGCACCATTCTCTTTCCTCCTGACTGATCACAAATACATGCAATTTCTGTCATCAATGGTCAATCAGCTATTAATGGATCCCATCATCTAAAACTTTCTAAACTGCTCACTATATCCTGTTTAGAATTACTTATTAAGTGCTACAGAAGATCCATTTCACTGGTGTATGAATTTAAATATCATTTGAATGGCCTAACCACCATAATGCCCCTTTTTGCTAAATAAATAATTTCTTCACAGGGTGAGAGTTAACTAGCATGCCCTGTGTGAGTCTGAGAGGAACCCCATGGTCCTGGAACATCCAGTCTATTGCATTCGATCACTGGGTGTGCTCATCATGCTATTTGTATACATAATCACAGAGACAAGCCAACCAGTTACACAAAGCTATTAAAGGCTCAAAAAGACTTTCCTCTCCCCCAGCAGGTTCCTCTAGACCTAGTCTATCCTGCCACTTTTCCATAATATCTCCTAGTTAGGCATTTGGGTGCCAGAACTCCTACCTTGAAGAAGCATCTAGAACTTTCAGCTTACAGAAGTGATGGCCATGCAAATTCTATGATGACTCCTTACCACCTTTTTTGTCTCTCTCTGATAGTAAGGAAATAATTCAATAAAGGCAGCATTTTTTGTGATTTCCTTTCTGGTGTTACTGACAGAAAATAGACAAAGCCCAAAATCTAGCTGAACCAAGATTTGATCAGATCCTGGTTGATCTTTGCTTGTACAAGGCAGAGAGCCACTATTAGGTAGTTTTACCTAGATAAATCTGTCTCTAGAATCCTTTGAACCCCCACATTACCATTGAGATTGGAAACTATAAGCTGAAGTATGCTCACCTAGCATGCTAGCCATCAAAGCCTGCTGTACACTTTCCAAAAACTCCTGCGGTGCCTTTCGCTGCAGCTGTTCTAGCCAAACATACAACAGCTGAACCTAGAGTCATCAAAGGTAATGCTGGAATTTGAAGCCTTGGTAATTTGTGCTTCCATCATCGGATCAGGAACACCCTCCAGTGTCAGGCCCTGTGAATTGCTGACCCTGCCCTTGGAAAGCACACAAGTGTTTGAAGTCTGTTGGGTACCACTCCATTTATTCAATGCTTTTGATGTTTTTGCCCATTCCCCAACCTCTTTCTGCAATACCTTATTATGCAGACATTATTACCACCTTTCCCTGCAGATGAGCAAGGTTGTTGCTTTGACCTTGACACCAAGGATTGCCCCACAGCACCCCTTTCACCTGTGATTTTCCTTCCTGCTTTTTTTTCTGATTAGCTGCACGGATATGTTGAAATTTCCACTCCCATGACCTCCTTCATCTCCAAGTGCTGTACTGTTGTCTTGACATATCTGTAAACAGAGCACCACTGCATGTGATGCAATAATCCCCACAAACCATTCATAATTATTGGCTGATCCCATCTTACTACAAAACACAAACATATCATTTAAACAATACACAAACAGACCAGCAGTTGTAACTTGCCCAAGCTTCTTAGCAAATTTATCTCTAGACAAAATTGTGCAGAGATTCAGATGAACACTTGTCCTGGTATTCCTTAACACCAAATAACTTCCCCCAGATCTTCAAGATGGAGTACAGAAGGGAATGAATGTATCCATACTCTTACAGATGCAAACCAATAACAGGGCACATGCTTCCACTAGGGATCAAAAATCTACACCCAATGAATCGCACTTCTGGCTGCACAACCAGTTGCAGCTGTCACTCTCCCCATCGTATAACTGTACTGCAGTGTATATCTACTTCATTACCTTCCTCTTATTAGTATCCTTTTTTTGGGCATACTGGAAATACCTAAACTTTCTTTTTTTTCTCTTCTATTAAAGCCCAATTCATTAAACTCAACTAAAATTCTTATAACCTGAATTGGCAAGCCATGCATATAAAGACTTTTGTAGTGTATGGAGCAGCACTATTATGCTCAAATAAATAAAGTTATATTCTGGTTCAACATTCCTATTGCATGATACTCAATCTTAATGTTAGAGGAATGCTTAACAATTAAGAACGCTCTAGACACTGTTTAACATCAAGTCTGCACTAAAGCAGACAGCACTGACCAGTAAGCAGCTAGAAGACATGAAACAACTTAATTGTGGCTCCTGTTTTTGTCTGCTGAAGTAAATACACCATTTTGAATTAAACTACTCCTCATAGACAAGGGAATACATAAGGACACCAAACACTACCCTACTGTTTTACTGGCTTTCAAAGCCATCACAACATTTTGCTTTATTAGTTTTTAATCTTTTCACTAACTAGTATTACATGGGGCTTGCTCTACAAGGAATTATGATCAGACCTTCAATTGTAATGAAGTATTGTGTGTTCTCAGCATGGATGCCAACATTCTAATATGTACATTATGGCCAGCAATCTGATCAGAATCCTCTATATTACAAACATTGTAAGTGTTTATCAAGTCAGTGAGGCAGATAGTGTCAAACACTTACTTTTAAAGATCACAGAGCTGGGGGGCGTGGCTAGGATGTAGACTGGTTAGCAGCATCTTTTCTCAGCTCTGCACTCAAAAGATATTTCTGACAGGAAATTTTAAAAACTAGATATTGTAGACAAACCTATTTCGCTGAATTACTTCTACTAATATCACTAGAAGTCTACATTGCAAAAAATGTGGCTTTAATCATTATTTTCCCTGTCAAAAAACAAGAAGGAAGGTATGTGAATCTACTGGAAATGAGCTTTTCAAAGAATACCACACAGGACCAGACAATGAGAAAAGAGAAATGCTATACAAGACTTATCAGTAAAATTTGACAAAATGAATACCAAACTGGACACTTTTGAAGAGAGATCTACAAAACAAATACAGCAACTACAAAAAATAATGACGCAACAGAAGTCTCAAATAGCTGACATAGAGAGATCCCTAAATGACACTCAGGGCAGACTCTCAGAACAAGATCTTCAGCTACATTTTTTATGAAAACAAAATGCTTAATTACAAAATAAAATAGAGGATCTAGAGAACAGGTCCAGATGAGATAACCTTCGCATCTATGGGCTGCCAGAGAAAACAGAGGGAGATAACATGGTGACTTTCCTTACTATCTGGTTACCAGAAGTTTTAAAATTGCCTGAAGCTCTTTCTTATGGAATTGAGAGAGCCCATAGATCCTTAAGAGCTGCTTCATCAACCATCAAATCAAAAAAATCACCTGAGATCAATAATAGTAAAGTTTTTTTCATCACAGGACAAAGAACTTATTTTAAAGACAGCATGGTCAACTTCTCCAGTTAAATACAAAGACAACATAATCAGATTTGATAATGATTATTCTGCTGGAGTTATAACTGCAAGAAAAGAATGACTCCCTCTGATAAAGGAATTGAAAAAAAGGCAACTTAAAGTGGACCTGCTGTTCCCTGCAAGAATAAAAATATTTTTTACTGAAGGTCCTAAAACTTTTGACATTCTACAAGCAACAGTCTCTTATCATTCAGCTAATAAAACCTTGGATAAAGTAGAAGAAATGGATTGGAGCTCCTTTGGGATAAAGAGACATGCACAAAAAAATGAATGGAGCACTGCTGATAAGAAGAAGCTAAGAGACACATGAAAAGCACAAACATTATTGTTTTCTATTTGCTCTGTAAGGTAAAAAAGTTCTTCTTTAAAAGCATTCATGCTTTACATATGTGTCAGTCTTTGAAGCAATATAAATACAGGATAAACAGGACATTTTATAACTAAAGGAAACAACCCTAAAGAAAGCAAGGTAACATATCTTTCTTTACTACAGTGTAAATACTTAGTCATGATTTCTCTAACTCTAAATGATATTTAGATAATTGATTTATACATTACCTGACTTTTACTATTAGTATAGAATATGATGCATTTACACTGACATATTATTGTGGTGTGCTTAAATGAATATGATTATATTTATATTATTTACACTAAGCTGCATGAAATATCTAAACTGTTGCATTTAATTCACATAATATATAAAAGCTGATAGTAATAACTCTCAAAAAGTGCCTTGAAAAGTAGTTATCTATCTATTCTTTGATGCTAAAAGTGCCTTTTTGACTAACAAACAACTGTTTGGCTTGTATATCTGCCCTTAATGTTAAGAAAACTAATAGCAGTTTAACTCGTGTTCAGTTTAAAAAGCTCTAAAAGCTTCACTTACTTTGTTTTTTGGCTTCCTGCCATGGTCACAAGCTGGGAACTCTTATTTTACCATCCCTAGAGTGGAGGTTCTTCAGTTAGAATTCATTAGTCTGTGTTAAATCCTCTACAAATGTACAAACAACACAAAATGAAAGTAAACAGTGAGTGATGTCAGCACTGAAACAAGTCAGTATGGGTGTTGTTTATGCTCTTAAGCTACTTAAAGTAACAAGCACACTATTTATGAGATGGCAAAGTGCTTTTACAGTTTAACAAATATTAAAAGTGCACTGAAGTGCCTAACAAATTTAGAAGGTATCAACACATGCATGATGTTTTATTATATTGTAACATTTGTTATTCATTTTGAATTGTACACATAAATAGCACACAAGGCTTAAAAAGAAGTATATCACTTGGAAGAAACTATATGAATAGTTAACACATACAGACTGATCCTTTCTAATAACATCACCCAAGTAAATTACTATAATTTAACTTAATTTTATGAAAATTTAATATATTAAGTCCTTGACTGGAACTATATAACATATTTGTAAACACATTGCAGCTAGTTTACTCAACCTTAAGGACAGTAAGTCAATTATGGTTCATGTATGTGGCTATTTGTTATTAGGCATTTTAAAGATAAAAAGGAGTTGCTGTTTAATTATTAAGATACTCTGCAAATATTAAATTGGTCGAGTAGCACAGTCATTAAGCAGTAATGAGCAAGAGAAAATCTCATAGACTTGCTTATGATATTATTATATATACATAGAAAAGAACGGCTAATTATAAGTATGCTTTTATTAAAGGCAAGATATACTAATATTGAACATCCTCACTGAAAATGAATGGTTATGTAGAGAGACCGTAACTCCATCATATGACCAAGGCTAAAGAGATAGTCTTGTATGTCTAAATTGATCAGCCTTGAACCTTAGATTACAAATAGACATGCAATGCACTTTTATTTATAATAATGAATATATATTATATATCATCACAAACGCTAAAGCCATTGTCAGCTATATCTCATATTAATCACTTTTATAGTATCTATATATGTCATGTTTTTTTAAAATATGACAATTATTAAAATATGAATTGAATAACATAGGCATTTACTAATATATTGCTGTTGGTACATGATATGCATATAAATAACAGGTCTATTTTCTGTCTATGAAAGTAAATACCAAGCTATATGCATTTGTTGATTATGAAAGAAGAGCTTGCTATCTATTCTTTTTAATATCCTATAGGTATGTATTTGTTAGAGACACACACATGCTGCAAAGCTCCTGGTTATTGCTTATTCATTAGTATATTTCTGACTGCAATGTTATAAATATATGGCGTGGACCACTTGAGTTGAGAATATGTCTCTATACCGGGCATGTTCTCGGTTTGAATGTTCTATATTATCTATAATATGATACTGAGTTCCCTCACTAAATTCAAAGAAGCCACAATAGAAGTAAACATTTATTAAAAAAATGGAAAAAAGAAGGATAAAGAGAAAAAGGAAGGAAAATGGTCAGTGGTCATATAAGGTTATCCTTTCCCGTGTATGTAGAAGGGTTGGGTCGGTGGTCATATAAGGTTATCCTTTCCAGTGTATGTAGAAGGGTTGACAGTAATAAGTACCAAACAATTGTGTTATAGCATGTTTAAAGTTCACTTAGCTTGTTATATTTTCCAACCTTACAGTTATAACACTGTAGATAAATCCTGTAATATCATAAGGATTATGAGTTGCTATTTGACATATGACATATGTGGTACATTAGCGGTGAAATATGCCAGTGGCACTAATAATATATAGGAACTGCCTGGAAATATAAATTTAAACTATATAATTTCAATGCCAAAAACAAATTAGTAACATTCATGCCACTAAAATATGATTTTTTGAATTAAATGAAAACTATAAGATTACTGAAAAATGACAATAAAAGCATAATATATTCATTGTTATGGACATTTCATGATTTAATTAAGTTGTAGTATAGTTAACTGATGCATATAATGCTTAACATTTTTTTATATAGAACATTACAAAAGTTTGATACCTATGAATGACACTCACACTATAAGGGAGATAAACAGCAAGCATATTACTTTTAAGATGCATAACCGTTACTGCTATACAAAAGATATATTAAAATAAGAGATTTTTCTTTACAATTTAAACAAAGCCAAATAGTTAAGTATTAAATCTAGGTATAGTTGTGTTGCCTTGGTGTTTTCTAAAATATTAAAAATAGACTGTATTTAAGTAATATGTAAATACAAATACATGTATACTTAAAAGATATATAAAATACTTTTCATTATAAAACTACCATGTGGCAAGGCTGGGGAAGGATGCTGAAATGCAGATCTAGATGGATCGCTTGAATGGTTAGATCATTCAAGGATGAGATTTTTTTTCTCATGGAGGGGTTTGGTGGTTGTTTATCTTATTATGTTTTCAGTTATGATCTTCTAATGTACTTTTATTGGGTGTCTATAATCTATTGTAATACTGTTGGAAGAAGAAAGAACAAGTCGTTCTCTTCATGTACACACATCTACACAATATGGATATGGATAAAAACAAAGCTAATATAAATCCAATTGCAAAATGTATATTAATGTAAATGGTTTAAATAATAACTGCAAATGGGGAAGTCTTTATAGATATTTAAAGCTAAGTGAAGCACAACTAGTATTTTTACAGGGAACACACCTTAAAGAGGAAGACATAAATAAAATAAACAAAAATTATACAGTACTAGTAAGTTCCACCTATAGTTGAAAGCGAAGAGGAGTAGCAATTTTGTGGAAAAACACTACTTTAATGCCTAAAATCATAAACATGTTTCATGACAACTCAGAAATGTTTTATCTAGTGACAATATCTATCAATGAAATGGTATATACATAAGTGAATATTTATTGGATACCAGGACTAGGAGTTAGAGTGGCCAAACAACACTTAGATGACATAGTACAATATGCCAAAGGCAATTTAATCATAGCTGGAGATTTCAATTGCATTATGAAAGAAACTGACACAAATACTAAAACTACACATAAGAGATCACCTTTAACAAAGTTATTATCTGAGTTTGTTGAAACTTTTAATATAGTTCACATAAATGAGTATGCTATCCCAATTTCACTATTCTTTTCACATTTTTCTCATAGACATAATACATACTCTAGAATAGATAGTGTACATAACAAAAGATTTAACCACTAAATTAAAGTCAAGACAATTTCATGTCCATTTTTGGACCATAACACCATAACGTTTGAGATAGACTTAACAAGAATACCATCCTACATAACAAATCTCAAAGATTTTAAGGAATTTTATATTAAAGAGACACCAGCATTCTTAGATATGAATCTTACGAAAGATGTATCTGAAATATATATATGGGATGCACTGAAGGCATGGAATTACAGTCAAAAGTGGATAATTTAAAGCTTGATATTCAAAATGGAAACACCAACTTAATAAAAAAACTAGAAAATACTAATAAAAAATCCTCAGAGACACTACACTACAAAACAATGATCAACTTAGAAAAAATTAAACTATGTTACTATTCAATGAACCCTTAAAACTAACAAAGAATAGCAAAGAGGACTAAAAAGATGATTAAATCAAATCAAGGAAATACATAATATAGAAACTAAAAAGAAAGTGTCTGATTTAGAAGGACTACTAGAAGCATTTAGGCTATTCTTTCATAAACTTAATCAAAATGAGAAAATAGAAACACATTCAGTATTGAAAGCTTTTCTTAAAAACAGTGTTAAAGTTAGGTTATTGGAGGAGCAGGTACAACTAATAGATAAGCAATTAACAATGACAGAACTTAAAGCTGAAGTAAATAAGCTAAAATTAAACAAAGCTCCAGGTATAGATATCACCCCAGAAATGTTTAAATTACTGTCTAATGAGGCTTTGCTGTTGTTATTGAATTTACATTAGTTAAAAATGGTAAAGACATCCCTCCTTCTTAACACATTAATATCACCAGTTCTGAAAGAAAGTAAAGATCCCAGTGAATGTTCATCATACAGACCCATTTCACTTCTTAATATAGATTATAATTTTTTTATGGCAATACATGTTGCTTGAATAAAACAATTACTACCATTTTTGATAGAGGAGGATCAAACAGGTTTTATAAAAGATAGGAACACTTATGACAACATCAAAAGAATTATTTCCTGAATTGATTATATAAATGTCACAAAAAACAAAATGAATGTTATTAGTTTAGACATAAATAGCGCATTTGATTCAGTGAACTGGGATTATTTATGGTTAGTTTTAGAAGAATATGGCTTCTCAAACAACTTCTCCTTGTTAATAAAATCATTATATGAAAACTCATTGGCTTATATAAAACTGGGTTCTTGTCTGTCTAAATCTATTAAAATAACAAAGGGCACAAAACAAGGCTGCCCTCTTTCTCCATTATTGTTTGCGCTAGTCATTGAACCCTTAGCAAATAATATACGTATGGATAAAAATATTGAAGGAATACAATTAGACAACAGCCTACAGGTTAAAATTCAACTTTTTGCTGATGATATTTTAATTACCTTAAAGAATAATAATAGCTCTTTAAAAGCATTACGGGACTTGATTCAAAACTTTCAAAATGTTTCAAGTCTTAAATTTAATGAGAACAAAACAAATGTATTGCTTATAAATACTAATAAAAAAGATGTAAATAAAAAATACCATAAATATATCCCCACCGATAATACAATTAAATACTTGGGAATTATAATAACTAACAACCTAGATACTACAATTGAAACAAATTATACAGAGACCTTAAATAATATTCAAAATCTAATACAAAGATGGAATAAGTTCTTCTTTTCAATGGAAGAAAGGCTCTGTATAATTAAAATGATCATATTTCCAAAAATTCTTTATCTTATACAAGCTTGTTCTTTGCCACCAGCTAAATCACACCTAAACCAATTAAATTTTTTAATGATACGATTCCTATGGTATCCAAAAAAGCCAAGGATAGCTATGAAATATCATCTAGATGATTGGGATATGGATGGTATAGGTTTACCAGACATAGAAGTATATTTGCAGTCATCTGTTATTAAAACAATATCATTATGGCTAAATACAAAATATACATCAAAATGGAAGCTAGTTCATGAGAGAATCTGGTTAAAATTAGGATTTGTAGTAGCAAATAAGAATACCGATTTCATACCAAACAATTTTCTATGGCTGATGAAGGAATATATGATGATACACAAGTATAAACATATAAGTTCCAAATACATTACTTGTACATTAAAAATTTTCCAAAATCTTATTAATAGCAATCTTGATATTAAAGCATGGTCATTTTTATTGTGTCCGGTAGCGTACACACAAGGTAATATAATAACATTTGATCTAGAAGTAGTCAACATGCTTAAAGAAAAGGGATTAATATATTGGCAACAATTGGTAAATTCTGGAAAACTTCTGACAATAGACCAAATTAAACGGAAATTAAATATGGAAAATAGTTCATGGCTACATCTACAAGAATTAAGACAGTATATATTAAGCAAACAAGAAACAATGCAACCATCAATAAGACAGAATGTTTCTAATCTTATAGAACATATAATATTACTAATGAATCAACCCATTACTGGAAAGGGATACTTATCTATTTATAAAACAAAAAAATAAAAACTTATAATAATGACAAAATATGGAATTATTATAGATCAATTAATGGACATGTGCCAAATGACAGAGACAAAAAAATTAATTCTTCTCTCTCCAAAGCAGACATAACTTTCATTACATTGGAGACTCTTTACATGGCAATTCATACAAATATCTTACGTAACCCCACATAAAATGGAACTCATGTTTAAGAAAAATATTGGCTGCTGGAGATATGATTTATTAATAAAAGCAGACTGGCAACATTTTCTATGAATGCCATTTGATTAAACCATATTGGGATAAAATAAATTATTTTCTGCAAATGGTATTCAATGACAAATTCCAGATTTCCAAATCTATTATTTTGTTTAATGCACCTGCACCTGACTGTGTACCAAGAACAAAATATGTAATCTTGTGGACTCTCCTAGCCATTGCAAGGAAGAACATTACATCAAACTGGAAATCCAAAGCTTCTCCAACTTTTAAGCAATTCATGAATATGGTGTCTGCAGTATCGCAATTGGAAATGAACAGTATTAAAGGATGAACTGAAAGAACTACATCATTATATATAGCATGGCAAAAAGTAAATGAAATACTGGAGAGTAGTGACTGTAGCAGATTATAATCAGGAAACAATTGTATAGAAAGTCAATTATATGCCAACAATAGACACCCTTGTAAATACTTTATTTTGGTTTTAATGTTTGATATCTGTTTAGAGGTTTCAGCCAACCTTTTTAAATAATTTGTAAATACTTCACTGTCATAAATAACCTGCATTCATGTTTTCTTGTTTTTGGAAATTGTTAAATAAAATCAAGAATTCAATACACAGGAGGTTCAGATTCAAAAGTTTACTAGTGTACACCAGGAGGCAAAAAACGTACAAGTACAGAATTTTGTCTGACATGAAACAGGTAGCACACAATCTTATATAGGTTTAACATTCAAGCTGTGCCCACCTTACTGATGTGGTATGTCACATGGCATCTACATCACTTTAGCTTACAGTCTTCTATTCATTAAAACTGCTGATGCTGTATATTTTAAAAAACTTTTCCTCTGGATACAATACAGCCTTGCTATCCACCTGGTCAGACATAATGTCTTTCTGTAAAGTTACTTCTTCAAGGTTTCATATCAGTTTGAATACAATAGCAGATTCAGTCTCTTAATACACGTCTTTGTTTTCTGCTACACTTTCTCACACAGCTGCGTGCTATCTCAATAATACATATACAAGGCCAAATCATCCCAGCAGGAAAGAGCAGAATATTTCATTATTTCACGCATTTAATTTCCTGACCCAGCAGATAATCACTTGTGAAAAGCATAAACATTAAAACTTGCTAAGCTGGCATCTGCCAGGGTCGAAGGTCAGCTTTGCTTCAAGCCACACTGCAGTTTCAAAACTACTTTACATTTAAACATGAATTAATCCTCTCTATTATATGATTAATAGAATAAAATGCATTATATACTACTTTGCTTTTAAACTAGCATTTCTCATGTATTCAAATACACATTTTTCTAACATTTTCCTCCCTATTAATAAGTTTTATTCTATTTTGAAGTATGCATAGTGTCATTTCATCTCCTAGCCTTTTCTATTTAGGATTTTCAGCTAGGTGAGTCATTCAATCTATACTTCAGAAAAAATGTAATCTGAAATCAATCTCTCACTCTCAATATCTTGGTACAAAGTTTCAGTAACAGATACATCAATAAAATCTTTGATTAATCTTTTCATGCAGGGAATTCCACAGCAAACACATGCTCCTATTAGGAGTATACCCACACAAATGGCAATCAGAATATTCATTAGGATGGAACCCCACTCCCCAAATAGATTCTGGAAAAAGTCCGTCAGTGGGTTTGGGCCTGGTTCAGTCATGGCTGATACTTGCCGAATTAACTCTAGGTGATTATTAATTTCATGCCTATTATCTGGTATGTACGCACAGCATTCTTCTTTGATAAGTGCGCACGTACCACCTCTCGCCACTAGGGTGAAGTCAAGAGCCATTCGATTTTGTAGCACAACAGTTCTCATTGCATTCAGTTCATCAGTCACTAGTTCTAGGGCAGAAAAAGTTGCATTACTCATTACTTTGAGACATTTTGACAACTTCCTCAGCTCCCAAATCGATTTGACTGCTCCGTAGGCTGGGAATATTCCTGCCCAAGATATAACACTGTCACTCAAGTCCATATGAGTCAATTTGCTTTTGTCTTTCACGGCATTATGATCTTTCCAGCCAGCTTTGATCTTTCCGACTGGATTCACAGGTTTTTCAACTGGACCTTCAGGTTTTCGAGCCGCTTCTCTCATGTTTCATATCTTACCCAAAGGTAATTCTGCAGTATGTCTTATTGCTGGAACCAAATAACCCAAAAAACAACTGCTGGACCAATTCTCATGTAACCATTTATATGCCTTTTTCCCACAAATAAAATAACAGTTTTCTACTTTAGTACTAATACGCATCAGCCCTGGATGAAACATTTTCTGATCTATAACTGTCAATTGTTTGAACAAAACTGGATTTTTGCGAATATAATTCATAGTTGTTTTCAACGAGTTCAAATATGAGTCATAATTAGTATTGCAAAAAGTATTGCCATTACTATTCTTAATATAACATCGGTAAGATATGCTTATATTACAATTGCTCCAGCCCACCTGGAGGGTATCATTCTTATAAAAACATACACCTCCTTTTTGTGTGACAGGTAAAAATAAAGCTATTTTGTCTTGTGATCTCACAGTTCCTGTATCGAAGACTAAATTCTCTGAAGTCTCATTTATCCCCAAAGGGACAACGGACATTATCAGTCCTCCATATGCTGTTTGTATAGCTGTACAAACCCAGCAATTTGAAATGTTCACAGTCTCTGCATATACATGTTTCATGGCTAGGTATGTGTTAAAATTTGGATGCCAGTCTATAGACGTTTTGTCATGCCTTCCCACTTTCACTTGTGTGGTTGTGTGTAAGATAAACCACAACAAGAGGAAAATTGTCACAATTACAGTCAATAAATGTACACTCAATAAAATGATTATGCAACATCTCTGGGGTTGATCTAAATTTCCATTCACTTTGTTTTTGGCCATCTCGGTCTAGTTGTGTATCAGTCACAAAGTTTTTATCAAGTTGAAAGTTCTTTACCGGTTTGCAATGTGTCAAATGAACCCAGGACGTCCTCTCGGCCACTCTGACTGCAGTAGGCGTTGCCAACAGAACTTGGTATGGTCCCTCCCACTTTGGACTCACCCAATTCTTCCTTTTTGTCACTTTCAGCCACACGTATGTCCCAGGGGCCAAGACTGCTTCCACTGGTCTGGTCTGTTCCTTATCTGAAAAAAAGTTAAACTGCAAAACAGATTTATTTAACAGTTTCCTCATATAACTAGCTAATGAACTGTCAGCCTCTTGCTCTGCAGGCATGAGAGCTTTCCACTGAGGCACATAATATGATCTCCCAAAAACCATTTCAAAGGGAGTTGAACCCTTTACATTTGGAACCGTTCTCATACTCAGCAGTGCCAAAGGCAGACAGTATATCCAATTCTTTTGGGTCTCCTCTACTAGCTTCCTAAGCTTATTTTTGAGGGTACCATTGTACCTTTCCACCAGTCCTGCTGACTGTGGGTGGTAGGCACAATGGTTCTTTAAGGAGATACCAAAAAATCTCCCAAGTTGCTGAATTGTCTAATTCATGAAATGAGTGCCGTTGTCACTATAAATCCTTTCCGGAATGCCAAATCTAGGGATTATCTCTTTTATCAGGGCTTTCGCCACTGTTGCTGCATCCGGGTTTTTGGTTGGAAAAGCTTCTACCCATTTAGAAAACATGTCTACAATAACTAAAAACAAAACATTTTCCCTTCACACTTATTCAATTCTATGAAATCCATACAAATAGTATGGAACGGGTATGGTGGTATAGGAAAACTTCCTTGCTTGGTTTTAAATGCTCCTTGTGCATGGTGCTTGTTACAAGTATGACAAGCTGCACAAAATTTTTGTGTATAATTTGTGAATCTGTATGTTTGGAATATTCGGTTTACTAACTGTACAGTCCTCCCTTTTGAGACATGGCACTGCCCATGGCTCAACAAAGCTGCATATCTAAATAAATTAGATGGCAATATCGGTTTTCTCTCTTTGGAAATGTACAGTCCATTCTCAAGAATTGTGCCTTGTTTTACCCATTTTTGTTTTTCTGCTTTTGTAGTAAGCGTCTGCATTGTTTTTAACATGTCTAAATCTAAAATCTCAGAGGGTTGTAATTCCTCATTCAAAAGTAAAGTTTCTGAGGCTGCTTGCTTTGCAGCTGCATCAGCTCGTGCATTGCCTTTTGAAATCTTATCCTGCTGTTTCGTATGAGCTACACATTTACAAATAGCTACTTTGGTAGGTAACTGAATAGATTCTAATAACTCAACTAACAAAATAAATTGCGCATGATTAATAGGTTTTCCACTAGATGTTATCATTCCTCTATTTTTCCATTGTTGTGCAAATACATGTACTGTAGAAAAAGCATACTGACTATCCATATATATGTTCACACACTTGTTTTTTTGCTAAAGTACATGCCCTCATCAAAGCTATCAATTCTGCTGCTTGTGCAGATACGTTGTGCGGTAAGGATTGAGCTTCTAAAATTCAGTGTCTGTAACTACTGCATACCCCACCAGATTCTTCTCTGTAGGACCCCTTCTGCATGAGCCGTCCACGTAATATGTCACCTAGGCATTGTCCAAGGGCATATCTGTGAGATCTTGTCTAGATAAAGCTAACTGTTCAATTTCCTGCAGGCAGCTGTGTGGTCTGCCCTCCGCTAGAGTTGGAAGTAATGTTGATGGATTTAATGTCATACATCGTTCAATTGTCATGTGAGGTTGGCTCAGCAGTATAGTCATACATGAAAGATGTCTAGCAGGAGAAAGGTATGTCACTTTTTCTTGCAGTAAAATTATTGCAACTGCATGAGGCACTCTCAATGTGAGAGGGTGGAATAACACCACTGAGGCCAAAGCCTGTACTGCCATTGCAGCTGCAACTACTGCTTGTACACAGTGAGGCAAAGATTGCACCACTGGATCTAACTGTGATGAATAATAGGCTATGGGGCATTGCTTATCCCCATGTTGTTGCATCAGTACTGACGTCATATATCCTTGCTTGCAATCTACGGTCTGAAAGAATCGTTTATGATAATTTGGAAGTCCTAAAACTAATGAAGAAGCTATCAACTGCTTCAACCTGCAGAAAGCCGTTTCTGCTTCAGGTGTCCATTGTAAGAGATCTTGTGCTGCCATTGGCGTCTTGTATATCAAGTCAGTCAGTGGAGCAGATTCCAAAGCATAATTTGGTATCCAGCTCCGACAAAAATTAGTTGTACCCAAGAAAGACATCATTTCCTTCTTGGTTGTTGGTTTGGATGCTTGCAAGATTGCTGTTTTTCTTTCCTCGTCCAATATTCTACCTTCATTGGATATTACATATCCCAAGTATCTAACTTGTTTTCTCCAAAGTTGTAACTTACTTTTGTTTACTTTGTGTCCTTATGTTGCTAAAAATTTAAATAATGCTACAGTATCCTCCCTGCACTGTTGCTGGGTGGGGGCTGCTAGCAAGATGTCATCTACATAAAGTAGAATTTGACTACCTCCCGGTGGGGTAAACCCTGCCAGATTGCTAGCCATTTCTTGTGCAAATATTGTTGGGCTCTCACAATATCCCTGTGGTAGTCGAGTATACGTATACCTTTTACCCTGAAACCTGCAAACCAATATTGACCATCAGGATGTATAGGTATTGAAAAGAAAGCATTGCTGATATCTACCACAGAGAAATACTTCTGTTGTGGTTCTAAATCGTTTAACAAAGTATGTGGGTCTGGCACCATAGGTGCTCTAGGTATTACTGCATTATTTATAGCTTGTAAATCTTGTACCATCCACCATTCCCAGTTTGCTTTTTTAACAGGAAATAGGGGTGTATTACATGGTGAATCAGGAGATTCTACCAGTACTCCTTCTTTGAGTAATGTTGCTATTATAGGCTCAATTCCTATTTCTGCATCCTTTCTCAAAGGGTATTGTCTTTTCTGTGGTCTAAAAGCTGACTTTGGGGTAATTGTAACTGGTCCTGCTGTTCGAATAAGTCCTACATCTGGCTTGCCTGTTGACCAAAGAGTTGTTGGAATTTTACATAAGGCCTTTTCTTCTTCTTCTAATAAGAACACTAATCAGCTGTCCTCGCTAGATTGCAAGTGTACAGCTGGATGTGTCTGTGTCAACCAATTCAGTTTTTGTTTTTGTATCCCTTGTTCTGATAGTTCTAAATCAGTCTGTTTCTCCCATCTTGTTACTTTTTCTCCTAAGTCTGCCCATTTGACACTTTTGTTCTTTGTCAAGCTGACATGTGGTAATCGATTTGATTTGATCTATATAATGCAAGGAATTCTTGAGGTAATGAACAGCTAACTACACTGTTCCCCTCAGTATCCCAGTACAAAGTACGCAAAACCAATCTAGTTGCACGATTTCTAAACAATTCTTGCTCATACTCTCTATCAGGTCCTGTTGTAGTACAATAGTATAGAGTACAGTGTAACAAATGCTGTTGATCTGTGTCAAGGGAGGGGGCTTTACTGATGGCTACGTTCATCAGTTCCTCGGTTACTGCCCTTGGACCAGTCGTGACTAGGTCCTGGCTGTACCAGTAAAAAGTTTCACCCTCCGATCACACTACAAAGGTATCCATTTGTCTCTGTGCCTCCATACCTTGTACAGTTGGAATTACTGCTATGCCAAATATCTGCATAAGGTCTCTGCCCAATAGGTTTACTGGACACTTTGCAGAAACAACAATTTTACTTCTCTGAGTCATACCTGAAACAGGGTCAGTTATTGCCATATCATGGGAAAGTGGTTCACTATATAGCTGCCCGTTTGCTGCTTTCACCAGTATATAATCAGGTGATTCAGAATGTTCTGGTAACTTGGAGGGGTGTATCAAAGTCCGTGATGCTCCGGAGTTACACAGGAATTTAACTTCCCTTCCCTCCACCAGAAGTGTAACTTCCGGTTTCGTATCTGCTAAGTAGAGCTCTAAACTCAATAATGCTAAGTCCAAAATTTCACTTTCTTCATCCTCCATATCTACTTGCACTTCCTCTACTCCTTCTATCACATTTACATTTGTTTTCTGTTTATTAACTTTTCCTGATGATTTCTGACTTTCACATGATGTATCTTCACTATCATATAGTCAGTCCTCATCTCCCTTATCTTCTGTAATTACCTTTTTGTTTTGCTTACAATCCCTTGCTAGATGTCCCTTTTTCCCGCACTTGAAGCATTCACCTCTCTTTTTTCTCTCTCCAAAATCTTATGATCGTTTGTCAGACTGTTTCCCTGGGCATTATTTTTGCCCTTTTTACCTGACTGTAATACAAATACTTAAGCTCCGTCTTCAGCAGTGACGACTTGTGCCTTCTTTTTCTTTTTAATATTAAAATGTCTTTCAGCATGTCTAGCGTATTCGAGTAAGGCTTGTAGCCTCCCTGTTCGATGGTCTATCATATGCTACGTAATGAAGCTACTAATAGGTGCAATGCAACCTTTCAAAAATGCATTTTTCAATTGTTGTTCATACGGGGAATCATTTGTTTGGTTCTCAGGAACCGACATACCGCTATGATTATTAAAACATTCTAATAATCTAGCATAGTACCCATCTATTGTCTCATTTTCCTGTTGTATGCATTGATTAATGCAAGTCCATTCTGCTCTAGGTTTCCATTTCTCAGAGATTCGGTCTGTTAGACCTTTCACTCTGTTGTCTAACTCTGCGTCACTATGTGGGAGTGGTCTAAGCTTTGCATTACGAGGATTCCAGGTGCCACAAATCATGTGCCAATCTGGACCTATAATTTGTCTTGCTACTTTTTCTACTTCTTCCCCATTCAAGTGGTAACTCAACCTCATGCCTTGTAAATCTTCTAAAAATTTCGTAAAATTAACTTTCGGATGGGGGATTCCCTCAGTAGCCTTCCAGATATCTTCCGGTGTCCATGGTGTATATACTAAAAGAGTGTTGGGTTTTGCCCTTCCTGTCCTGCCTGAGGATTTGGAACTTCTATAAGTGGGCATATTTCTTCCTCACTCTCATCCTGTAGGTTTCTTTCTATTTGATATGATTCTGTGTCCCTATGTGTTTTACGCGTTCGGGACCTAGTTTCAATAGGATCTCTAACAAATGGTTGTGGTCTTGCTGAAACTTCAGGATAACGCGGGGGCGGACCAGCCTGTCCACTCGCTTAATATCCTGAAAAGGGTAAGGGAGGGGGCAAGGGAGGAGGAGGAGGAGCTGTTGCTATTACCAAGTTATTGTCCTCTTTGTCTAAAAACAATGTTTTTGAATTTTTAAGCTTCTGTTCTCTACGATTTACTTCCTCAATCCACCTGTGCCCCTGAGGAATGCCTAATTGGCATTGCTTTTTTGCCTGACCTCCCGCATCAGATTCAAGCTGTTTAAGGAGTTTAACTAGTGAAGTTTTATCTAGTTTACCATCAAATTCATATTTGCTAACCCATTTCGTATAATACCTAACATTATCGGAACGTTGTGATTGCATGTATTTTGCGTCTTCGGTTAGGGGCGGATCTCGTAATGTTTTAGTGCACTGATTACCCATGACAAAGAAAATGTTACGTACCCCTTTTTTATCACGTGATATCAAATTCTCAGTTCCTGTTTGCAGTGTATCTAGAATAACTGCCTACCTTATTCTGTTACCCTGATCTATGACCAAGTATACAGTACTTCCTTTTGTCCCTGATCTGCAAAACAAATTTTGACAACAATATACTGTAACCTAGTCCCTGATCTAAAACAGAAAAAAAGGCAAAGTCTTCCTACCTGAGCCTCAGGTATTGAACTGTTCAATGTCCGCTCTTCGGCCACAGATCAGAAAAGTGGCCAGCTTCTTTAAACGACAATTCAGTCGGCGGTCTTTTCACCCAAGAAGAACCATTTTGGTAACTTCTCCTGCGCAGTATTCGACCACCGGTAGGCTCTGATCTGCAGCTGTCTGAGGGAATTTCCAGCTTAAGAAGGACCAAACTGTTAAATAAAATCAAGAATTCAATACACAGGAGGTTCAGATTCAAAAGTTTACTAGTGTACACCAGGAGGCAGAAAACGTACAAGTACAGAATTTTGTCTGACATGAAACAGGAAGCACACAATCTTATATAGGTTTAACATTCAAGCTGTGCCCACCTTACTGATGTGGTATGTCACATGGCATCTACATAACTTTAGCTTAGTCTTCTATTCATTAAAACTGCTGATGCTGTATATTTTAAAAAACTTTTCCTCTGGATACAATACGGCCTTGCTATCCACCTGGTCAGACATAATGTCTTTCTGTAAAGTTACTTCTTCAAGGTTTCATATCAGTTCGAATACAATAGTAGATTCAGTCTCCTAATACACGTCTTTGTTCTCTGTTACACTTTCTCACACAGCTGCGTGCTATCTCAGTAATACATATACAAGGCCAAATCATCCCAGCAGGAAAGAGCAGAAGATTTCATTATTTCACACATTTAATTTCCTGACCCAGCAGATAATCACTTGTGAAAAGCATAAACATTAAAACTTGCTAAGCTGGCATCTGCCAGGGTTGAAGGTCAGCTTTGCTTCAAGCCACACTGCAGTTTCAAAACTACTTTACATTTAAACATGAATTAATCCTCTCTATTATATGATTAATAGAATAAAATGCATTATATACTACTTTGCTTTTAAACTAGCATTTCTCATGTATTCAAATACACATTTTTCTAACAGAAATGAATAAAAATATTTACAAAAAAAAAAAAAAGATCACAGAGCTAGTAGCTTGTCATGATACACAGAATAGTTTATGAAGACTACATATGACAGAAAACACTTGACCATGGCACAATTTATGAACTTATAATGCAACTAAAAGCAGCCATGCCTACCAGTAAGTGCCACTTATCTACTTGTACTGTAGCTACATACAGAATTATGATGCTGAAATGCAAATGCTGGCAATTTAAAAATGAATCACCTAGCCAGATAAACTAGCCTTGCTAGCCATAAACAAGTAGTGCTCTAACAACTGTGAAATCAAACATAGCTGCAAAATGCCAGCAAAATCAACTGCTGCTAATGTTATAAAAATGTATCCTTAAGAAACAACTTAGATTAACTGCAACTAATTGCCACATATACAAGTATATACCACATATATATATATATATATATAGATATATATATATATATATATATATACACACACACACACACACACACACACACACACACACACACACACACACAAACATATATATGCCTCACCCTTGATTTAAAAAAAGGGGGGGAGGGGCAGAGCCTGAATGGCTAACCGAAAGCAGCAATACTTTAGAGCTCCATATAACTAGTTAAATAAGACAGGAAAATATTCTTTTTTTTTTTTCCATCAATGTATAAAATCTTATAGATAAAGGACTAATTTACATAATTAGAAACGTTGGTGAAGTTTTACAAATAATTTCCTGTCAAAAAACTTGGAAATATATTCACTTGTTAAAATGAGCAACTCAAAGAATTCTCATCAGGATGCTGCCTTAAAGAAGGAACTACAACAGATGGCATCTACCCTGCAGGAGTTGTCTTTGAAGATGGTTGATTTTAAAGAGAACCTAGACAATCTTAAAACAAGCAGTCAAAAACAAACTGACACCCTGAAGGAAATGCTACAACACCACCAGACAATGATAACCACCGGAATAGAGGTTTCTCTGAATGACTTGGAAAGCAGACTTAAGGAAGTGGAAACACAGAAAGAACTGCTTCTTAAACAAAACACTTGGTTGGTTAATAAAGTAGATGAGTTGGAAAATAGGGAGAGGAGAAATAACATCAGGATTTTTGGATGACCTGAAAACACAGAAGGTGAGGATATTATTTTCTTTTTATCAAGCTGGATCTCTGACTTTTTAAATTTAAAAGAAGGACTTTCCTTTGGCATTGAAAGGGCACACAGAGCTCTTGGGAAACCTGCCACTAACTCAAACTCTCTTCCTAGGTCAATAATTATCAAATTTCTTTCATACTTGGACAAGGAACTAATTTTAAGATCTGCTTGAAGGAAGGCACCTCTAAAATATATACAGAACCTGATAAGATGTGATAATGACTATTCATCTAGAATAATGGAACAAAGGAAAAAGTGTGGCCAATGATAAAGTTTCTGAAACAAAATAACATCAAGGCAAAACTTGCATATCCAGCTAAGGTAAGAATACTGTATGCCAGGACTTTTATTGACTCAGAGGAAGCCTCTTTATTTATTAAAACGAATAATGTGATTACTTTACCAGAAGATATGGATTAGATGTCACCTTCTCTCAAGAGAACAAAAGAAACAAATGTCTGGACAGATGTCAAAAAGAAGCAGCAAAAGACTAATACGGTTACAGCCAAATATCTCAAAGCATCTACTATGATATGAACTATTTTAACATTACTTTAAAGGACCAATTTTACTGCTTGGAATTTTAAAACAAAGGTAACTAACTACTGGAATCTTTGTCTATATTTTTTGAAAATAGATGACACATGAGAGTTTTCACATTACCTCAGGTATGTAAAACAGGGTACTTTTCTTTCACAGAAGGAGGGTTATATAGCACATAAAATATTTATACCGTAAATCAACATACATAGCATATTTATATTTTACCTTTTTTTTTTTCTTTTCTCTCTCCTTTCTTTTCTCATTATTTATTTTAACTGCATCTTGTCTCCCTTTCTAAATTCTCTCCTATTTACTATACTAATATAGTCTGTATATATTTAATAACTCACTATCTATACATATAGTCTAAAATCTAGTTTTAAGGTAGACTAATTGGAATAATGAACGTACTTGTTATTACAATATTTATTCGATTATTGATAGTCACTGTTATGCTTATTGGGGTTGGGGACATGTTTGTGATTAACACTGAAATGTTCCATTGATGTACATATGCCCTTTCAATTATTTCCTTTTAGTATTAACACATACATAAAAAGGAGGGAAAATGTACTGTTGGTTAAGAGAAGTGAAGCTTTCTTCACATTCTATTTGTGTTGCCATAGCAACAGTAAACAATTGCTACAGTTTCTAAGGACACTGTGAACCTGAAAAGTGCATTTAGCCTCACAGATTAATAAGAAAAAGTTATGTTTAGTTATTAAAATGAAAAACAATCTAAGCAAGGTAAAATACATACATAATAGAACTATTTGTAAATATGTTATGATTTATCCTCATAGGATTACATATTCCTGGAAAAACGGAAATGTTCACAAACTACATGTACACTTAAATGTAGCAGCTTGATTAAAAAGTATTATTCAGTTTAACATGCTGATTTCACAAGCTGTCTGCACTGTAAAAGTTTCATTTTATGTTACTTGAAATTGTCAGTCTCTAGAGCATATGAAAAGATACATATTACTTTTAGCAAAATGTTATCTTTGCTGTTACCTCACACTGTACAAACTCACTTATTAACTGACAGCTATTCATTTAAAATATCAGTTTGCATATTAAATGTGCCCTTGAAATGCTATTGACATTTTGACAAAATATAATCTGAACTGTAAAATGAATGACTTGAAAGAAGTGAAGTAATGCATTGATTTCAAAGACAGTTCTTGACACTGCAGTAAAATTAAAAATATATATTCACAAGGAAGCATTGAAGTGTTTTAGTCTTCCAGTTAAAATAGCTTACTGTCAACATTTTGTGATATCAGAAAATTTGAAGAGCTAGGTAATTACTATTCTTTATCTTTATAATAATTATTGGATAGATGTTAGACTCTGCTTAGTTTATTGAATTGTGACATATGTTTATGAGGAAAAGTGGACTCAATTACTTACACTGGAGTACACATTCCTGGAAACTCAACTGAAATGTCCCCAAATTACTTGTGAATTTAAATGAAACTGCCTGATTAATAAGCATAACTTACTTTAACAACCTGAATCCATAAACTATTTGCTCTATATATGCTACAGTATGTATGTCACTTGCATATGACAGGCTCTAGAGAACATGAAAAAATACATATTTTTGCAACATACTATATTTGCACTAATCATACATTCTAAACTAACTCAAACTGGCAAATGACAAGTTATTGATTTGAAACATCAGTCTAAATATTAGTTGTGCCCTTTAAATGTTGCCATTTTGACAAAACAAAACCTGAATTGAAAAAGGAATGATTTGAAGTGAATTATTATACAGATTTCAAAGACAGCTATTGACACTACAATACAAGTAGAAATGTATACATGCAAGGAAAATTAAAATGCTTTATACTTTTAGTTAAAATAGCTTATTGTTAACTTTTTTGCTTTATCAGAAAATATAAAGAGCTAGGAAATAACTTTTAATTTGTCTTTATAATGTTTACTAAAGTGAATGATAGTCACTGACTTGTTTAATGGATTGCGAGTCATGTACAAGACGGACTACTGAATGTTATTTCTATTTACCTATGTTTGCTGAATTTCTTTTATTAGTACTGATTTAAAACAAGGGAAAGAAAGGGAAGGGAAATCTGTTTTTGGTCAAGGGAGGAGAGGCTTAAGAGTATTCTAACTGCCCCGAGAACTCTCTGAGATGCTCTAAATACTATTTGATTAATGCTTACAATAAGGTAAGTCTTGATTACCATATAGGTGCCTTCACATTCATTCTATACCTGATGTGATTACCCATAGGAGGTGCCCTTTGCAGGATGGGAATTGTCAGGGTGATCATAGTTCATTCTTAGACTCTACTTTGTAAATGTATAAATATGGAAAAGCACTGCACACTAAAATATAGGGCGCCTCTACTCAGAGTCAGGATACCACTGATAAGCCATGTCTTTTCATAAGTGTAAGTTGAAGTTGGTGAGCTGAAGACTGGGAAAGTAAAGGAAGACAGTACACCTACAGTAAATTTATATTTCATTGGTAATCACTCATTGTCTCGTGTAGAGTCCTTTTAGTCAAATTATTTTAGTAATAATCTATTTGTTGTTGGCTTATTTAGTGTATGCTCCTCTGTTGCATTTAATTTAACATAAATGACATATCTGACATATATGGGATCTCTTAAGGGTAACTAAATACTGGATATTTTCTAAGTCAACTTAATTGTTTACACTACTAACATTCTATCCTGATATATAAAATACTATAGAAAAATAATAGAATAATATAAAATTCCATATCTCTTTTAAGAAAATTCTCCATATAATAATTTAACATATGGAGCTCAGTTGATATTGTTGGTGAAAGGTATGAGTGATAATCCATTATATTTGTCTTTATCTATTGGATTAGGAATGACTTTCATTCCATGTTTAATGGGAAATTCATATTTACTTGTATTTGATACTTTAGAATTAATGTTTTATAGAAGTACTTTTTTAAAGCGTGACCAGAATTTTACTGTACTTGTATTTAAAGAAGAAAGAACAATTAATTACACTCCCAAGTTTATACTCACAAAAATAACATTCAATGTTATCAGAGAATATGGTATAACTACTATAATCAAAATAAAAAAAAGAAGCAAAAAGTTTCTTACAACAATAACTTGAAATGGATTTAACATTCTTATCATTAAATACTAATGGCTTAAATAATGCAAATAAAAGATCAAACTTACTAAGATATTAAAATCTAAATAAGGCACAAGTAGTATTTCTCCAGGAAATGCGTTTTAAGACTGATAGCTTTATTTGGAACCCTAAGGGACTAATACAGTTTTAGCTCAATCCTCCTATAGAACAAAGACAAAAGGAGTATCAATTCTCTAGAAGAAAAACATAATCACTCCAAATGTTATTTATAAATATGAAGACAAAGAAGGTCTACTAGCATTTGTTATAATTAAATTTAATAACAGAATATGGACCTTAGCTAATCTATATTGGTTCCCAGGAATTGGAGCAGGAACTGTTAAAAAAAAAAAAAAAAAAAAAAAAAAAAAAACACCTAGATTTTATTTCCAACAATTATAAAGGAAATCTTATACTGGGAGGAGACTTTAATTGTACCTTAGAAGCTTCTGAAGCCACCAATAAGTCTTTTCACATAGCAACTTTTTCAAAATCCTTAAAATCTTGGATTGATTCATTTAATTTAATAGACACTTTTAAAGTAAAAGATGATAAATCCTTATTTTTTTCCCATAAAGACCATAGATTTGGAACACAAATCAGAATAGACAAATTATTTGTAGTTCAAGATTTACAAACAAAAATCCTCAGCTTCTCAATAGTTCCATGCCCCTTCTCAGATCATGACTCTCTGATAATGAAGCTCCAAATAGAGTTTAAACCTTTAATTCTCTCAACTAGAATTCCATCATATATATCACGAAAATTAAAGAATTCAGACCCTGGATGTTGTCAGAACTACAATTATTTCTTGAAATTAATAATACAACAGAAATCAGTAGAGTCATGGTTTGGGACTCATTAAAAGCGTATTTATTTGGTAAGACCCTTAACTGGTACAAAAACAGAGAGTGGGAATCTGAATCATTTAACTTGCAAACCAGACTCTTGACAGCAAAATCTAAAAGAATTCAGAACTTTCCAGAAGTAAAAAAAAAAAAAATAGAGGAATTAAATAAAAAATACAATGAAATTCTATTGGAAAAATTAAAAATAAACTCATTAGCCACCCCCCAGATATCTACATAACTTATCTACAAGAATTTAAATGCAATATAAAGCAAATAACATTAGTAGTATATATCATGAAAAGAAAGGGAAAAAAGTATCAGATATAGGAGACATCCTTGAAGCATTTTGGTTCCATTATATGGAACACTTCAAAAAAGAAGATTTAGATACCAACCAAATAAACTTGGATACAAACCTTATTGATATAAAAAAAGTCCCAAAAACTTAAAACTAGACCTACAAAAACCTATATCCTACAAAGAAATTGTTGACAAGATAAAATAAATTAAATCTAACAAAGCTCCAGAGGTCGATGGTATAATTACAGAAATGTACAAACTCTTCCCTTCTAGCAAAGTTTTATGAAAAAGGGAGATTACTTTTGAAGTCCAGTCAGAAGCAAAAATACCACCCTCATGGAAATATTCTCTCATAACACCATAATAAACCATCAGATCTTTGCACCTCATACAGACCTATATCATTACTGAATAATAATTACAAAATATCTATGTCAATCCTAGCTAACAGAATGAAAATCCCACTTTCAAAAGACAATGAATAATGATCAAACTGGATTTTTATATAACAGGGTGCATACATGATAATATTAAAATGGATACTTACTCTTATAGATTATGTGAATAAAGAAGATGGAGAAACACTTGTAATCAGATTAGACATAGAAAAAGCCCGATTCCCTCAACTGGGAATATTTATTTAAAACTTGGCATTACTTGAATTTTCTCCTCCCTTCATCTTATTACTAAAAAATATATATATTAATAACTTAGTCTACATTAAGTTAGGTAATTTCACCTCAGAATCTATCCATATTATGAAAGGTACTAAACAAGGATGCCCCTTTTCTCCTATTTTATTTGCTTTGGCTATAGAATTACTTGCAGAAATAATACGCAATAATCAAAGAATAAAAGGAATAGAAGTCTATGACCAGTACATATCTAAAATAATGCTTTTTGCTGATGATATTTTATTAACCCTATCAAATTCCAGAGGGTCATTAGGAGAGCTAGAAGAAGTAATGGAGAAATTTTATAAGACTTCAGATCTACACTTTAATAGATCAAAATCAAATGTTCTATTTTTAAATAAGAAAAAAGAACTACTAGTTACAGATAAATGCATAATAGGAAAACAAGAACTTATGCTAAATTATTTAGGAATAGTATTATGCAAAAATATAAACAAAACAATATTAATAAATTATAAAAACATTATTGAAACAATAAAAATATGTATAGAAACATGGAACAAAGTTATATTAACTTTTGAAGACAGACTGCAATTAATAAAAATGGTCGCATTGCTAAAATTAATTCCTGAAAGATACATTCTTACAGAAATAAACTCATGTTTAATAACATTTTTATGGTATCCCAAAAAGAATAGAGTAGCTCTAACTCATCACATTAGACCCTGGAAATGAGGAGGATTGAACTTCCCAGAAATAGAAATGTATATAAAAGCATCTGTGCTTAAAACTACAATAGACTGGATAAACCCAAATTATTTTGCCAATTGGAAAGAGTTAATGGCTATATTAACAAATTAATTTAATCAGTCAAAAAATGTTTAATAGCAGACAAATCAAAACAAACCCTGGTACATGCTATGCATACGTATACAATATAATATAACAAAACCTTCTAAAACAACTCTGATTAATCATTACATCAATTCCTTTAGGAACCTATCAATACAAACATAGATGTAAAACTTTGGTTTGACCTTTTAACCCCATTTACTATCACTAAGAACTTTCCTCACAAAATATACAGGGAAACAATAACCTCCTGGGAAACAAATGGATTCTTATGCTGGTTTCAATGTGTAAATAAATTAAATGTTTTAGATATACATATGATAAAAACTGCTTACAGTATTCCAACACAGGACTGGTTAACCTTACAAAGCATTCTAATGTATACTCAATATTTATGCAGATTAATAATTCCTCATTTAAATATATTCCAAATCTAATACGTTTTCTGTATGAATTTATATATAATAGTTGTGAAAAGAAAAATTCCATTTCAAATTTATATAAAGAGTTAATATATAAAACAATTCCTAAACCATCATACTGGCAGTTCTTAACAAAGGGTCAGTCATTGCAGTTAACAGAAGAAATTAAAACTAACATTTTACTATCAGTTAATTACACCTCTAACACATAGTACTGGAAAATATTTAACTGGAAATACTTGCATAGAGCATTTTAACATCAGATAGAATTAAAAAGATCAGATCAGTACTACTATGAGTGGTTTTTGCTGGAGGTGTGAAAAGTCAAATAAAGCAGACTGGATTCATATTTTTTATGAATGTAATGAAATTAAATCATACTTGAATGGAATCAATCATTTTTACAAGCTTTATTTAATGACTTCTTTACCTTAACTAAAGTATTGATTATACTAAATGTAAATGAAGGTCCCTACCTGAATAAGACAAATGTGTATTTGTTATGGACAATACTTTCTATATCTAGGAAAGGTGTAACCAGAAGTTGGAATTCAAATACACCCCCAACCTTGGAGGAATTCTACACTTTACTGAAGACAACTGATTCGATGGAAATAAAAATCAAAACTACAAATCTATCCCAGGCCATTGGTAAATAATCCTTGGAAGAAAGTTATATCTTTGTTGCGCACACTGCAATAATCAATATTGCATCTCTAATAGCTGATTTGTTAATTCTATATTTAACAACATACAGTGTATATAATTGAAAGTCAAGCTGTTGTAAATATTCTATATAGTTTAAAATTATATTTAAAAATATTATGTAAATGTTAATTGAAAATAAAAAAAATATTTGCGGTAAAAATAAATCCTAAAAAGCAGTTCTACAGGAATTCTAAATCATTAGTAATATTAAGTAAATAACTAAGGGAAAGGAAGCTTCACCACATACCAGAAACCCACTAAACTCCCATCTAGCCAATAACCATTGTTATTTGCAAGCAGCAGTTTTCTATTCTACATATACTACCAACCAAATCTCCAAAATGAGTAATTGTATTCTGCTTTAAGATTCAGCAAAACCATAAATAAACAAAATACCATTACTTCTTTAGTCTTGGATCTACAGCTTTATCCAAGCCTGTTCAAATGGATGAAGACTATAGCTGCAAATTGCTTGATCGTTTGCTTTACCTGATAATGCAAAGGTCAAACTGTCAAAGCATATGCTATGTATGTTCTATTCACTTTATACTTCTTCCTGTTCTGATCCTTCACTTTAATAGTTTACCTGTTCTTCACCCTGAATCCAGGTTCATAGATTCACAACTAACATGTCTAGCTGCCTCTCTTCTCTGTTACCTATTTTTTAGCATGCAGACTGAAGGGAAATGCTGACATCAAGGAAGAGCAGTCTGATACCAAACTAACTTCTATTTTCATATATACTGTCTCATTACATGCCCAAGTATCTTTTTTACTATGACACTTTGTGCGTATCATAGAAGTTCAGAATCTTACAAAATTTGCCTTTAGCACAAATCCTCAATTCATATTTATTCAGCAGTAATAAACATCTCAGTAACAGTGTTTGTTTAATATGAAGTTCTTGTAAACAGTTTCATAAGATGCCCTTCATATTGATCACAATGCAGTAGCCTAAGCTATATGGGTTATATCCTACAAGGTTATAACAGACAGCAAGCTTCCAAAGCTTCAGAGTACCTTCCATACACCAAAATCATCAGTCATCTTGAGCTAATCTGACAAAAAAGAACGGTTTGGGTACCAAGCCCTTTTTAGCTTTCCTGACATCTAAGAGTATAATTCTCTGAGGGTTTCAGTGATCAGTGGTTAGCTTGTGCTTTCTTTTGCTGGGCAGATAATTTCCATTAGAGGAAATTATTTTACTCTAAAAAAATGTTTAACACTTTCCTGTTCAGGAAAGTTATTTTAAAGCTTAAGAGTTTGTGTTTTAATGGATTGTCGTGAGATTGTATTGTAATTTTAAATGGGAGAGATTTTTCCCTGTCACTTTAAAAAGTTGTTTAATGTATTTATAAACTTTTTTTTCCTGTGGAGAAATTGTTTATTTTTACTTTTTGGGGCTAGCAAAGTGTTTTAAAAAGCTTTTTCTGTGAAAAAAGTGACTTTAAACTCTTACTAGTTTTTGCTGCTTGTTTTGCCTGGGAAAGAAGTCCATTTTCAGCTTGACCATGGAACAAACTCAGTTCCACAGTCTGTCCTTCTTCCAACTACAGAAAGAAGCAGCGTTTGCTATAGCTACAGGTTGCTGACTCTGCTGTGGCCATTATTTGTACTTCAAACTACTCAGCTTTTACCCCAGATCCCTCTGGTGTAGCACCTATAGTCATTATGGACATGAGTTATGGTGTGGGATTATAGTTTATGATTCTGCAACTTTCATTTTCAGAATTTTGAATTGTCAAGTTGATATGTTAAGATTTCTTTTGATTAATTGTTTAAGTATGAGGAATGTTTTGTCTGCAGTTTTTTCTTAGGAGAAAAATCTGCCTTAAATTTATTAGGAGAAAAATCTGCCTTAAATTTATTTTCTTCTATTGTACAAGTCACTACTCATTGTTTGAAGTGAGTACATTATTCAGGTGATACTTTCAGGGTTATGGCCACGAGTACTGTGTTTTGCAGGTTTGCCTGACTGTATTCTCAGTACCTCCGAGATGTCAAAATTGAGATTTTAAATTCTTTTTTGGGTAGAGATTTAGTTTTTAGCCTCTCTGCTGCAGAGATAATCAAAAAGTGTAATGAGGGGATTAAGTTGATGCAGGGAATCCCTAATATTTTTCAATCTTTTCCAAATTTTCCAAGGGATTTTCCAATCCTTTATCCAGTATTGACAAAACACAAAGTAAACAATCACAATAAAATGCATGTAAACAGACATTTTAAGGATAAATGGCAAGGGGGTTCCAAAAACAATTATGTAACCCACCAAAACCAAGGCCAGTCCAACAAATCAGAATGACTATTTAAGGGACCTTGCCCACCACCCCACCCCACCCAGACAGTCCCTTTTCCCTTCCAGAAAGTCTGAATCTTTTCTTTTCTCTTTGGCGACAGTATTGCATAACTGGGTTCTGAAGATCATTCATCAAGGTCACAGATGGCAATAAGGAGGAAATTCAGTCATTATAGGAGAGTAATCCCTCCTACACCAGATCAGACTTTTATTTGGACCCGTCCTTCATCACTTGTTGTCCAGTCAGTGATAGAACCATTCTCCCCTTCCCAGATGGGAAAACGTTTTTATTCAAGGATGTTTGTAGTTTCAAAAAAAGAAAATGTTTGAAGACCAATTTTGGGTCTTTCTTTTCTAAACATATTTGCGATTATACCCAAGTTCAACATGCTCTGAATTCACAACATGTCTTCCTCATTCAAGTTTCTTGTTGACTTTAAATTTAAAAGATGCTTGTCACTGCATCCTTATTCGGCCAAACTTGGTGTTTAAGGTTTTGTATTTCTGGATTACATTATCAGTTTTCTGCCATATGCTTTGGACTATTCACTGTACCAAGAGTATTTACAAAGTGTCTAGATCCAGTTCTAGCTCATTGCAGGCTACATGATATCCTCATTTTTCTATATTTAATTGACTTGCACATCTTTGCAGAGTCTTTTTATAAATGCCAGAAATCTCTCACTTGATTGAGAGATCTTACCCAAGCTTGGTTCCAACAGAACATTCAGAAGTATTTTTAATTCCTTCTTGCAGGAATGTGTTTCTGGAGTGTCAGCTAAACACCTTAGTTCAAAAAAACTTTTCTTCTACAGGAGAAAAAAATAGATCTATGCCTACACCTATTTCTAGGGTTTTCACTCAGACTTTGGTCACTGCAAGGGAATGACTCAGGATGTTGGGTCTTATAGCATTTAGGACTCTCATGATACCCCTACAATACATCACATGAGAAAGATATTATGGTATCTGAAGTCTCTGTTGTCAAAGCACCAGCATTATTTTTCCTTTGAAATCCCAGTGATGATGTTTATCAGAAGGGACATCATTTGGTGGAGACAGCAAGTATGCTTAAATCCTGGTCTTCTCTTCTCCCTCCATGTTCCAAAGCCATCAGTCACCACAGGCTTTTTAGATTTTGCATAAGAAATCAAAAAATGTAAGATGTGTGGGACACCAAGGACAGATGCAAGCACATAAATACAAAAGGGATGCTTTCCCCTCAAGACACTCCACTCTCTGAATCATCTTAGATCCCTGGGACCTTTTCAAGTAGTTACAATACCACAGTTATGTGGTACATTCAACAGTCAAGGGGGAGCCAGGTTGCACCTCCTTTGCAGACTAGTGTGTTAGCTTGGGATATAGATTCACAGTGCAATCTCACTATACAGGCATCCTACACTCAACCAAAGAAAAACTGCATGGCAGACAAGCTGAGCAGGAAAAGGGCAGACCTTCATGAACGGAAACCAGATTGAGCATCTTCCAAAATTTGATCTAACATGGGGAGTTCCTCAAATAGACCTCTTTGCTCTAAGATGAGGCAATCAGCTGAGAAGATTCTACTCTGGGACTCCATGAAAGAAGGCATGAATGACAAATGCCTTTTCTTTTATTTTCCTTGGACAAGAGTGTTCCTGTATGCTTCTCCACCATTTCTACTAATATTTAGGTTAAGATTCAGAAGAAATACCCCAAGATCCTTGCGGTAACTACTTTTTATGCCAGGCAACAATGGTTCTCCTATTGGAAAAGGCCCAAAGCAATTACCACAAGCTTCACAGACTTGAACTACTCACACAAGATCAGGAGTGTTTGATACACCCCAACTCCAATCAGCGTCAGTTGATTGCCTGGATGATAGGGTCTTAATTCTCTTTAGTCACCTGCTTACTGAGGGCATGCAGCAGGTACCAAATGAGGCAAGAAAGTCTGCTACTAGAAATCAAATACTGGCAACAGGACAAGGTTTTCTCTTAGGTGCGAACAATGTAATCAACACCCATTCAGCGCTAGTTGTTCACTGATTTTAGAATATTCGTGTGAGTGATTATCCCATTACTTTTTTATTCTTCTATCAAGGTTCATTTATCAACAATTTCAGCATGTTTGCCCATTGATCCTCCTCTTTCTATGCAGTCATTTGTTAAAATGTTTTTGAAAGGGGTTTTTGAATAAAAGGCATCCAAGAAAAGCAGTGACCCCCCCCCCCCCTTGGGATTTTAATTTTAAGTTAAAAAAACTAACATTTGCTCCATTACCTTTATTGAATTACACAAAAGTAAGCAAACTGTACTAAATTAACATCATCAAACATTATACTTCACATATATCACTATATATCATATATCCTAAGCAACATTACATAAATTATTCAATTCCTCCCCCTTTCTTTTAAACAGGAAACATCTTTATTAAACCATCAGTTATGACATAAGATATCATACATTTACATAAATGAAAACAAATCACACCAACTCAATCCCAGTGGCAAACATTATACACCACTTATAATCTACCCATTCTTTTTTAGTCAAACATTGTATAGCCCATTTAAGAAATGCCTTCTTTTAAACCTTAATCCTCCCCTGTGCATTTTGTTCCCACAGTGGAAATCAAAATTTAAACATTTGCTCCATTGACAGCAATTTTTGTATTTTTCTTCAGGAAAAATTGTAGACCCAAAATACCAAATATGTTGATGTCCACTTTAAATAACTTTTATCCATGTTATCCTGGCTTCTGTCTCATTTAAACTTACTGCCTATAAAGTGACATAGCTTAACATTTCCTAAGGAAGCATAACCAATTACGAGTCACCTTCACTACCGAGGCTAGTACCATATTGAACAATAATGGGCTTGAGAGTCTAACTCAAGAGAAGATCATATTGTGCCTCAGTAGATTTGACAGCCATTTGCAATAACATATAGCAGCCCATAGCCATGTCAGAAGTCAAGGAAACTATTCACTTACAATAACAGAACAAGAACCTTTTCTGTATCACATCTTCATACCTTTTTAATATTCCTTCAATAACCAACTGCAATTCCAAATGCTATATTTTCTCCTTTATGCTTGAAATCTGAAAATTAGAAATTTTATTTATCTTTTCCCTTATGCTACAGTACCTTATTCAAGATTATATTGTCTCTATTCATGATTGTGCTTTCTCAACCAAGTAAGTAATTAACTGTATGTTCACTCCTCTGAGGTTTCTCCTTCACCTGGTACAAACGCAATAAAAAACTGAGGCAATTCCTGACTGCATTACTTTCTATGTGAAAGTTAGACTCCTTTACTAAGCCATCATTTCCTGGTAATTTTTTCCTCTTTGTAAGCATTATAGCTAGTTTAGTTCATCTCTGTAACTAGATGGTCCTTGTATATTTAACCTAGTCATTTTTCTTGTACAAGCTCTTGTCTACATTCAGTACTTTTGCTACAAAATGTAATGTACAAAATCTCCTAACTTCTTGTTTCACCATTTTCAGCATACTCACCACAGTATCTGTCACCCTTTTATATTAGAGGAAAGACTTCATAATGTACTTCTGATTTGCTGTGACTGCTAATGTCCAGTAAAGTAGCCCTGTGTCATCATATTCATTCCTATAATTCACCAGCATAACTAGTGTATGACAAAACTGTTTACTTAGCTTTGTTACAAGTTCCCTATTGCCTTGAGGTAACTAACAAAAGTAGCCATTAAGAGCCTTCTTTATACCTTATATTCTTCTTTAACCTTCCAGTCACATTTTTTTAATTTCTACTGTCATGAAATTTTATGCATGCACTCTTCAGATAAATGTCCTTGTGCAAGTAAGCAGTCAGAGGCCTTTTTTATAACTCCAATACATTTCTAGGCACTTGCTTTATTTCTGCAGCCCATCAATATCTGTAACATACATACCTGTTTACCTAACTAATCTATTTTCCATGAAATTACACTTTTCTAGAAACTGCCTAAAGTTAATTCTTGTCCATTCAGTACACTGTCTAAAACTGAACATTGACAATCTCGTAGGCACTTCTCAATTTGCATATCTTGCATGTACATCCCAATTGGTTATATTCCATTCTTTCTTGTATACCTTTAATATTCAGTGTTTGTTAAAATGTAAAGTCTAAGTTAGAAAAAAAAATGAAAGAAAAAGTAACTTGATAGTAAAAACACTTTTTTCATCTGCCTGAAAATAAGATTTTCTTGCTTCATGCTTTTGTTATACATACATACACATATATATATATATATATATATATATATATATATATATATATATATATATATATATATATATACACACACACACACATATATATGTATACATACACACACACTGTGTACGTATATGTGTGTGTGTGTGTGTATATATGTATATATATATATATGTGTGTGTGTGTGTGTGTGTGTATATATATATATATATATATATATATATATATATATATATATATATATATGTTTTTCAAACTCCCCATGAAATTGAATACATTTCTTTTCATTCACTTTCACTGTGCATACACAATCTGCTCTGACCTAGAACTTCACTTACATCTGCATTAATCAATGTGCCTGAGCAAAGTAGAAACCAGTATTGTTGTTTCACTCTATCACTACCAATCTAATCTAAATCACATCAGAGGCAAAAATAAAGGTTTCTAAATCATTTGCCTAAGACCTATGCCTTTCAAAACATAAGTCCACCTTGGGAGAGTAACACCTCCACAGATCATTACTCAGCATATGCCCCTTTGCCATTGTTCCTTTTCTGCTTTACACTTTTGGGCTGGGTTAACCCTTTTCCTAACTATGATGCGTTACTTTACATAGTCTTCTCACTGTTTCCTTGGTCACTTAATGGAAACACATGATTTGTTCCCCTAAGTCTTGATTAAGGTTCAAAGCCTAAATCTGCCTGTTTGAAAAATTCCTTAGTAGCTGTTTTTATCTATACCGTTACCTGTAAAATCTAGAAAGGAATTCATTACAAATCCAACCAATTGTACTATAAAATTGTCTCCTATTTATTTTACCAGCCTCTGTTTCCATTCATTCTAACCAGGATATGTACATTACTTATAGTTAATGCTTTTTTATGGCACTGTTTACACATATCTCATTAGGTGCAAGGACTGTGTGTGTGTGCACGTGTGTGAAAGGGGGTGATGAGTAATTATGCTTGGGCCTAGAAGTAATGGATGCCATCATGTTTCAGACATGAATGCCTTAGTGACACTGCTAATTTATTCTGTACCATCATCCATATTGCCAGGCTACTAAATCTGTCAATGTTGTATGCATCTATAGGATTCTGAGTGAACCCTAGTGTGCTGTATTTTTTTAATCTTATTTTACTATACTTTTTTTCATAGTAATAGCAATGCTTACAGAATGCAGAAACAGACCCTTACTGTTATTTCAGTCTTAATAAAGACCATCCTTTCCTTTGCATTGTATATAGTTATTATCCAGCTGTTCTTCCATTTTCTGAATACAAATACAAAGTCCATTGGGATTGGGGTGGAGGCCTTTTCTTATTTGCAATGATGATGGACAGGTTGACAGACGAGATCAGACAGGAGTCCCTGTGGACTATGATGGTTACAGATGACATTGTGATCTGTAGTGAAAGTCGGGAGCAGGTTGAGGAGACCCTGGGGAGGTGGAGATATGCTTTAGATAGGAAAGGAATGAAGGTCCGCAGGACTAAGACAGAATATATGTGCGAGAATGAGAGGAAGGATAGAGAAATGTTGAGGATGTAGGGAGTAGAGTTGGTGAAGGTGGAGGTTTAAATACTTGGGAGGAGAGTATAGGCAGAATGGAGTGGGTAGGGAAGAGTGGCAGGAGTGATTTGTGACAGACTAGTACCAGCAAGAGTGAAAGGGAAGGTCTACAAGAGGGTATTAAGACCAGCTATGTTATATGGGTTGGAGACAGTGGCATTGACAAAAAGGCAGGAGTCTGAGCTGGACGTGGCAGAGTAAAAGATGTTAAGATTTGCACTGGGTGTGATGAGGGTGGACAGGACTAGGAATAAGATATGTGGTGAGGAGAGATGCTCAGTATATTGGGAAAAGGATGCTAAGGATGAAGCTGCCAGGTACGAGGAAAAGAGGAAGGCCTAAGTTAAGGTTTATGGATGTGGTAAGAGAGGACATGCAGGTGGTTGGCGTGACAGATAAAGATGCAGAGGGCACTAAGAAATGGAAACAGATGATCCACTGTGGCAACCCCTAATGGAAACCGCCAAAAGAAAAGTAGATAATGATCATTTAAAAATACACATACACAAACTGAAAGCGACAGTACAATATGTGAAAGAGTTGTATTTTACTTTAAAAATTGATTATTTGCAGGGGACCTCTGCCCCATGCACATCTTACTTTACTAAAAACAACTATGGGTCATAAAAACAGTGAGAAAAGGAGTGACACAAAAGTCTGGGCCTTTCACATTCTGTTTTAGATTTAAGTTATCCATCCTACAAACAGACAGGAATACATATGAATCATTCTTCCAGCTCCCTGAACCTTTTTTATTCAGGGTATAGTTTAATCATCTAGATGTACACTGTAGCTTCTCCTATTATTCTCTCCATCAGTCCCTCGACCCTCCGCCTTTTAATGCCATTCACAATTTTTAATTTGTCCTTTATTACCATTATATATTTTTCCTGTTTTTCCATTTATGCAAATTCAAGGCATGTTCCCTTTTACCACCTTCTCTGGATGTTTTCTACTTTTTCAAAAGGATAATTAAACAAAAAAAAAAAAAACACTTTTCAATCCTACCCAGTGGGATTTGTATCCACATTGAACCCTCACTTTTCCTGTTCTCCTTCCTTGACAATGCAATACCGATTTTAAATAAAAAAGGATGCCTGTACTAGCTGTCCTACTATTTTCAATTCTTCTGTCCTAAGTCCCCTGATTCCCCTCACTTTCTTGTTCAAGCTTCCTAATTATCTAACTCTAAATGTGTTTGTTTCTCCTGTAAAGTCCACTGTAATTATTCTAACCTAGGCATGGATCTGCTTCACATCCTTCCCCTTTTCTAGATAGGATGTCAACTGCTTGTCATTTTTATTTGTAGCCAACTTAACACTGTCTACACCGCTGCTGAGAAACAAAAAAAAAACTTTCCCCTTAGACACTTTTCTAATGTTGGGCTAGTCTCCTGCCATGCTCTCCTCCATGTGGTCCTTCAAATTCATTAGCAGCAATGTCCACTTATGCTTCCTAAAACCTGTCTTGTTCTTTTATAAGTATTCATTTGCCCCATGATTTTTGATGGATTCAGTTTCCAGTTCACCATTATCTTGTATTTTATTATAGCATCTTTTTTCCTACCTTTTCTTTTTCCTACCAATGCCTATCTTCAGTGATGACTGAGTTAACGCTCTGTATTACCTAGAGATTTCTATTAGTTCAGTTTCAGCTCTTTTACTTCTCTTCATCTACTCCCTCATTTTGCCTTTTCTAATTTGTAGTTTCCCAGTTCCTTTTTTTTAAGTCCTTATCTCTATCCTCTTATCTTGGTCCCTTTGATGTTCTTTTCAACCTACATCTCTTTCACCATGTGCTTCAAACCAGGTCTTTATCTTCTTCTTATCATCCACACTTGCCATTTTCCTTGAAGTGTCTGTCCACTAGTACCCATTTCAGTCCAGCTCATGTTCTATTTATAGACTTCTTTCTCCAGTTCTTCTATGCCTTTCAGTTTCTATCCTGTTTGTTTGGCTTATGCATCACTATTCACCCATCTCTTCATCCACCCTTTCACCTCTCTTTCCTTTTTTATTTTAAGAGAATTCTTGCCAAAAAATCTGTTCCCCTTTTTCTCATCTGTATTCTTCTCTTTCCCACTGTTTGATTTATGAATATGTCAAATTTCTAGTACAGCTTAAAAACCTGTCTAATATATGTCTCCTTTATCTTTTTCATTTATCTAGATGATCATTACCTGCATATTGAAAACAATATTTAATGTTTTCCTGTATAAAATATTTGAAAAAGTTGTTATTGAAAGCATTTGAGTAAAACAATTAATACCAGCTGACATACATGTAAATAATCATCATACTGTTAAGTATTACCTGTAACATATATTTCCAAATAAACGAATCGTTACAATGTATTAAAATAATGTCCTCTTTCTCCATATTTGCCTATCTTCTTCCAGCAGGTGTGACTTTTTACTGCAAGAGTTGGGGGGCGCATTTTACTGAAATTTTAGGGAGAAATTTCCCCTCTATGATAGATGAAGCTTACATCCTTATTGCACTTTCATATTTTTTCAAGACTTTATAAATATATAATTGTGCCTGCTATTTAAATTTAAGGTGAAAGAGGTTGTCTCCCTCTTATCTGTTTGCATTTATAGTTTTGCTGTATAGTTGAGTCTGTTTAAATTCTGCCTTATGCATGGTCTCTCTCTCTCTATGCTTGTTTTGCAAGCATTTGTTCTTATATTTTTCCTAAGTTGTTCTTCCCTTACATGCAGTTGACATGCAAGTTTTACTTTTCATGTTTGTCTTGTGGAAAAAGCAGAGCCTAGGGTATTCCATATTTCAGAATAAATCCCTCTACAATACTATATTACCCTATTCTTCTCGGACACTTACTTATTCATATACTCCCATCTAACATATCTTGTTGTGGCTCATGTAAACCATTTTCTGAAATACCCAAACTTAACTGTTCTTTATAGTTTAAAAAATGTATGCAAAAAGAAAGCTGTGCCCATATACATATATATATATATATATATATATATATATATATGTGAGAGAGTGTGTGTGTGTGTGTGTGTGTGTGTGTGTGTGTGTGTAAATGTTAAATGCTTTCTCAGATTCCATTGACTTGATTTGTTTTCTTTTACAAATGTAGAATACAACTTTAGCTGAAAATGTTTCAAGCCTGCACAAACTAAAGCACTGCTGTTGATTCCCTGCTGGGTGAGGCAAGTAAACCTATAGGTTTGGAGAGGATTTGCTGAAATCCAAAGCATCCACTGCTAAAACTGAAAAATAAGTACTATTTGAGTTTCATTTGCACTTTGCTGACTGTGTTTCATCATTTTGCTAACTTTAACTGTATTTTCTGTACTTAAAGCAACAGACCATTTTTTTTTTTTTTTAAGTAGCTGGCACAAAGCATAGACTAGATTCAGATCTGCTGAATCTAGACTATATTGTAACACTTGAGCACCATTCCAGCCATCTTACATTAGGAGGTCCCTGTCTTCACCCTTCTGGCAGTAGTGTGTAGTCTAAGCTTCATGTGAGTTGGTGATTACAGGAGGAAAGCTCATTATGTGCTTTCCCACTGGTAGTATAGCTTAAAAGTGTTTATTCTTACTTATATTCAAGTCTCACATTTGCGTGGGTTTGCACTTTTTTAAACTGGACCTGCTCCATGTTTTAGTGACTTTTGCCAGAGGATTAGAGAGATTCTGCTGAAATCCAAACCATCCACTGCTAAAAAAGTACTTTTGAGTTTCCTTTGCATTTTTCTGACTGTATTTTATCATTTTGCTACCTTTTAAAAAGAGGTTATGTTGCATTAAGTAGCTAGCACATGGTATATACTAGATTCAAATTTGCTGAATCTAGACTGTATTGTAACACTGGAGCACTATTCCAGCCATCTTACATTAGAAGAGACTTCTCTGCCCCCTAGTGATAGATGTGTGCAGTCTGAGCTTTATCTGAGTTGGCGAAAATTGGAGGAAAACTCATTGTGTGGTTTTCCAATGGTAGTATACCTTAAAAGTGCCTGTTCTCATTTGTATTTAAGCTTCACATCTGCACATAGCTGTGCAGCACTCAACAGGGTTTAGTGGTGACATGTACAGATACAATCTCCTTAAATGACAATTTTCCAGTAGATGTCTGTTAGTAGAACCCTCACAACCTCCTCTGCTGCATTGTGGGCAACTCAGTTGCAGAGTAAGAAGTGGCGCCATAGTTTTTAACACCATAGCCTTGAATGGAATGAGCCCCTTTTGTTATCCTAGAACAAAATCTGCTTAAACTAGCCCACACCCCAGTAGTAGCTACTGTAAAAACCTGCCATAATAGATGGTCCATTTCCAACCATTTCTCTGGTAAGCCTGATTGACATGGGCATCCTGAGGCAATGTAGTAATTGCTACATGTATACTGATGAAATACTTACTCCTAAAACAATCAAATACAGTATGTGAGAGATGTACTTACACTATGAAATTTTAATCACTTCTCTCATGTAACATCAAACCAGACATCAAACAGGTTGTCAGCACACATCACCTCTTACATAAAACAGTCAGAACACACAAACCCACATACATGGAGGTACCTAGTAGAAGCCTACCAAAAGATTAGAGACCTCCCAAGCACAAACCACTTGCACACACTGCAAAGGAAATAGAATCTGCTACTTATAACACATGCCAGTGTCTCAGCAAATAAGCCCCTAAGTTAAAACACCTCAAAACCAAATGTTTTGGTGACAGGCAACTCCATAGTGAGACACGCATGTTCTACTCACCAGGCAGGACAAGAAGGTTGCTGCTTTTCAGGTGCCAGGATATGTGAATTCACGCACGCACTCAGGTCACTCAATAATGATTACTGTTATGACTCTGTCATAGTACATGTTGGGGTGAATGACTCTTCCCCAACCAGGATGATGCCACAGTATTGTCCAAAAATGGTTAACTTGAGCAATTGGGTTATTTTCTGATGTCAGTCCAGGGGGATCCAGTATCTGTCAACCTGGGAAGACATGATCAACAGACCATGCTGCTTTGCCAGAAATGGTCTTCACCTGTCTCCTCTAGGCTTTCTAGATTCTGGCAAAGATAATTGCCTCCCCCATATTATATTTTTAGGCATTGTCAAAACAAAAAAATTCCCAATGCAAAACATCCACTTGACACAAGGATCCTAAACAGGAAACTGCACTCCTCACCTTGGAAGATGCTGATGTCTATGCAGTCTCTAAGACATGGCTCAAGGCCACAGAGAGCATCCCAGACATGCAAAGCTACAACTTGTTCCACATGTTCACACCCCAAAATGAGCATGAAAGAACTAAAGGTAGAAGTGCGTCCATCTTAATTAAAATCAAACTAGCTAAACCAGTACATCTCTCTCGAGCTACTCCAGGTCCTACTAACTATTAGTAAAACACCCTACTACATCACGGCTAGCTACAGGTCACTCATCATGAACCAAGAGAGGCATACTACATACCTAGACATGCTAGAGTCAACTCACTGCACAATCAAATGCTTTGATCATGGGAGATTTCAGCTATCTTTCTATTGACTGGGCAAAATACACAAATGCAAACATGCTCACCCTGAATTTTCTGGACTTTTTCAATACAAATGGTTTGGAACAGTTAGTCTCCATGTCACCTACATGGAGGGGGTCACTGCACTACTACCTGTGTGTTGCCCCCCCCCCCCCATAAGGTCAGATCATAAATCTGTCTCATTTGAAATAACGATCAGATGCGACACCCCCACAGGAGGAAACAAAACTACTTTGGAAAAGATTTTTCAAACTACAGCCTACTAAACGATGGTATAAAAAGTTTCAAACTCCCTGTTAATGCAGCCAACAATGACTACCATGTAGAGGAGTACACAGATGCTATGTACAACCACTTAAACAACTGTATATACTCAGCTGTACCTGAATGGACAAAAACGGGTCTTCCCAAAAAAAAACAAGCCAATGTGGTGAAAGTCAGGTTACATAACAAAAGGAAGACTCTCTTGTCAAAGAACAAAAGGAAAATTGCTCCACAGAGGGGGAAAAGGAAACTTGTTCCACAGAGGAGAAATCCCTCTACATCTTGAACAAGGAAATCCAATATCTTGTAAAGTCCTCTAAAGCTAGTTACAAGACTAAATTAGCAACCCTGGCTAAGGATAATAAGGCATTCTTTTGCTACATCCGAAATCTAAAACAGAATGCCCAGCTATGTGTCGACCTTATAGTGGATGGTACCACTTGTAGATTAGTGTGTGTGATGTATCTTTAAGAATCATTCCATTTAGTGGGCACGTGCATATAAATACTGAGCATGTGCAAGCAAGAGTGCCATTTTGAGTGAGCAGCCAGAGTGAGAGCATGCCTGTATGTAGACAGTCAGTTGTTCTTGCCATCCATCCTGATGTGTTTGCATGCAATAAACTACTTAAATGAACACCCAAGCCTCATCATCTTTTAAATATACATAAGACAAGTGGCATGGTGTCTGAATGGGATCCAGACTCCCAACCATTAGGCAACCATTTAGAAGTGGAAGGATATATATATAAGATCGGATCATCCCAACTGCTAAAACGACTCATAAACAGGTCAGAAATAAATTCCAGGTACTAAAACTCACTCACATAATTTCCTTTTCTACAAATATAAAACACAGCACGCAGAACACTCAAAATAAATTTCTTATTAAATGAAATTTCCGAAACTAAAACATATTGATAAAACTATTCTCAATTACAAAAATGTTTGAAACAATATCTGAATCGCATAAAATGTACAGAAAAAAGGAAAACTGTATTTTTCGCTATGCATTACTTTTTCACATTAACTAAAGCTAGTCAAAGTATCCAAAGTGTAGAAAGTGTTTGCAAGTGTGTGTAGTATTACAGTGCAATTATTTTGCAAAGTACACTTATTTGAAAGAATATTTCGCAGAGTACAGTCTTTTGAAGAGGTTATTGTGCATTTGAATATTATTACAAGTACCTGGTTTGTGGGCATGTTTGTGCATAATTACAAGGGCCAAGATTGCATTGTTTTACTAAATCTGTGGGCATAGCCGAAGAAGTGCTATGTTGCCTCACCAGAAACATTTTCTAGAGTAAAATCAACTGAACAACTTTATTTGACAAAGTGTACATAGCTTGTTAGTTATGCTGATGAAGAAATTCAAACCAAAGTCTCAGTAGTGCTTTCATGTTACTCTGCTGGGAACAGTTATGACTTGCACTTTTAGACACTTGCCGTCATTATTAGGTCTCAGAACAGTTTGAAATTGGGACTACTTTCATTTAATAAAGAAGTCCACCATGTAAACCTGAATGACAACTCTAATTTCACCCAAACTTTTTTCTGAGTGTGCTGATATTTTACAGACCAACTAGGGAAACTACTAGTTGTGTACTCTATGAAGATAGACCCAGAGGTCAGCCCAGTTATCAGACCAGTACAGAAAGTTGCAGTAGATATGCATAATAGATTCAAAGCTGAGCTAGACAAAATGGTGCAGCTAGGAGTAATTTGTCCAGTAGAAGAACTTTCTGAATGGGTATCCTCCATGGTAGTAGCTCATAAGAAAAGCTCAGATGATATCAAAATATGTATTCATCCAAAAGATTTGACCAAAGCATTAAAAATACCTCATCATCCAATGTGCACAGTCAAAGATTGCTGCCCTCATGCCAAACACTACTGTTTTTAGATGAAAACAGTTTATTTTGGCAAATTATGCTTGACTGAAAATCTTCATTGTTAACCATATTCGGTTCACTGTTTGGAAGAGACAAAATTCTAAGTGTGCCAGTTGGAATAAATTCGGTCAGTGAAGTGTTTCAGCATGCAGTGGAGCAATTTTTTTTCTGGCTATCCATGCGCTATTACATTAGATGATATTCTAGCAGGCGTTAATAGTGAAGTTGAACATGACAGAAGCCTCAAAATTCGGAAAAGAGCAAGTGAAGTGAATCTTAAGCTGAAGCCTCAGAAGTGCAAGTTCAGGCTACAAGAAGTTACTTATGTTGGTCACTTGCTTACCATTTCAGGCTTATGACCAGATCTTTCCAAGCAAATGGCTATTCTGTAGATGCCAGGTCCAAACAATGTTCAAGCCCTCCATTGTTTTCTTGGCATGGTCAACTTTCTAGGCAAGTTCATTCCATATTTAAGCCACTTTTCAGAACCGCTAATAGAGCTGACATGCAAAGATGTAATTTGGTCATGGTCAGAACAGCACCAAAGAGTATTTGACATCCTGAAACAGAAAATTACTAGTCCACCAATTCTCGGATACTATGATGTTCACAAACCAGTTACTCTTTCCTGTGATCCTTCTAAGTTTGGTCTAAGTGCAGTAATTCTTCAAAAGGGTATACCAGTAGCCTATGCATTGAGAACTCTTCCCCAAACTGAGATGCAATATGCCCAGATTGAGAGAGAGCTTTTGGTGGTGGATTGCATGTTTGCAGTTTCCTGATTATATTTATGGTTGACCTATCCAGATCGAAACTGATCAACAACCTTTAGTCAATTTGAGAAAGCCAATGCATTCAGTTCCACCAGATTGCAACGCATGATGCTCAAATTGCAGAAGTACAATTTCAGTCTTGTTTATACAAAAGGCAAACTTCCTTATCTTGCTTACCCCCAATCGCCCAGAAATAACACAGAACCACATAACAATGAGCAACTTGATTTTAAGGTCATGGATGTGAGGAATTTTTCTTCCACACACCTTGATGAGCTCAGAACTCACACAGCTTCAGATCCAATTCACCAAAAGCTAAACCTCTTTTTCAGTTGAGGATGGCCTTCAAAGCAATCTTGTTTACCAGGAGAAGTCCAGCAGTATTTAACATAGAGAGATGAGATTTTGTCAGACAATGGTATCATCATGAAGGGTATTAGTTATTGTTCCAAAATCTTTGCAACAAGAATACATTAAAATTTTTGCAAAACCAAAAGAAGGTCGAGAGGTCTAGTATTCTGGCCTTCTATGTCGAGAGATTGAGAAAGTTCTTTCATCGTGTTCAGTATGTAATCGTACAAAGCCACATAAAAAGAACCACTTCATTTAAGCCAGATTCTTGAACTACCTTGGTAGCCACAGATATCCTTGAGTGGAATGGTCAACATTATTTGTTGTTAGTAGACTCTTAATCAAATCTGTTCCAGATTGACCTCCATACCAACCTAACTTCCAGTACTGTCATTACTAAGTTGGAGGCATTTTTTTGTCCATGGTAGTCTGCTCAGAGTTATTTCTGACATTGGTGCACAGTTTATAAGTCACCAGTTCAAAAAATTTGCAGAAGCATGTGATTTGTTCATATTTCGAGTAGTCCTGAATACCCATGGCTGAACATGCAGGTCCAATTGCATAACAGCTGTTGGAGAAATCCAAATAAGACAATACCGATGTTTTTCTAAACTTGCTAAATCTCAAAAACATTCCTTGTGGTAATCATCTTGGTTCAAATGCCCAGAGACTTATTTCAAGACAAAGCAGAACCGCATTACCAATCAGCAGTCATTTATTGATTCCATGTGCTAAAAACTGTTGAAAGCATTTGCCCCAAAAGTCTTACTATGTTAAAACCAGCAAACCACTCTATTCTTTACAAAAATGGGAGATGGTGAGGATGTAGATGTCAAAAGGTTTTGATGGCATCAGATTTGTGAAAAGTGTCAAGAGCTGAGATCATACATTGTGGAATCACAGGGAATAGAATTTAGACAAAATCTGAAGCATTTGGTACCAGTGTCAGAGCCAGTGTTACAGCATCTTGCCCGAGACACACTAGTTCTCAGTGACTTGTCCAATGTTCCTGTTCCAGAGGACATTCCATCAGCAAGCCCTGTTTCTGAGATAATACACGAGAGTCCACTAGCAGAACATTCCCCAATGATTGTCCCTGTTGCTAAACCCAGTCCTAACTATTATATTACAAGATCAGGTTGCATCTCAAAACCTATTTCAGATACACAGCATCCTGAACATAACTGTTTAATTTTAGTGTCTGTATAATTGCATGCCCATTGAAATGTCATTGCTTATGACTCGGCTCAGTAAAGAGGGAGTATGTAGATCAGTGTCTGTGATATCTTTAAACAGCACTCCAGTCAGTGGGCACATGCATGTAAGTACTGAGCACATGCAAGCAAGAGTGCCATTTTGAGTGAGCCAGAGTGACAGCATGCATGTATGTAGTAAATCAGTTAAAGTTCAAGGTTCCTGCCATCCATCCTGATGTTTGTATCCAATAACCTACTTAAATGAACACCCAAGCCTCGTTGTCTTAATGTACATAAGACGAGTGACACCACTCAGACTGAACCCAAGGAGATTGCCAACCTGCTAGCTGACAGATTTGGTACAAACCTTACCCCCCGTTCTCACCAGCCATACCTCCAAAGCATACCTGACACCAATCATTTACCCAGTATCTCCAAAGAGCAGATCTTATCCACACTCTCTAAGACCAAAAACACAGCCTCTATGGGACCAATTAACATCCCAGGCTGCTTACTAAATAATCTAAAAGATGACCTAGCAGAACCACTTGGCACTCTTGTTATCCAAAACCTTAGCACTGGTTTTGTTCCAGCAAAGTGGAGAACAGCAACAGTAATCCCCTTGCACAAGGAAAGGGTCCATCAACCATCTCTAGGAACTCTAGACCCATAAGCCTAGCCAATCTTATCTGCAAGACCATGGAAATAATCATCATGGCTTTATCAACAAGGACATAAGCAACCTTCAAACTCTTGACCTGACCCAGTTTGTCTTTCAGGGTAAATCATGTTTATTAAATCTGCTGGACTAACTGTACAAACCACCTATCTTGACTTGGCTAAGGATTTTGAAACAATCCTCTACTTGAGGTATCATTAAGAAACTCTCCCAGCTGGAGATCAACCCATATGTCACTAGATGGGTAACCAACTGGCTCACTGAGAGAATATAACTGTCAAAGGTGGGAGTCTACCTCTACCAGTAGATCACTTACCAGTGGTGTGCCACAAGGATCTGTGATTGGCCCTGTACTATTTGGAATCTATTGCTTGGAAGTCCAGTCAAAAGCAGATGGCCTGTGGCTTACCAAGTTCACTCATTGCAAACTGGATGCAATAGAGTCCCCCAGTGATGTTAACATACTAAAAAAGAGGCTCACACAGACAAATGATTAGTGGCAAAGCCATGGACTAAAACTAAACTTAAAAGTGTGTTAACTTGCTCTTTGGCAAAGAGGAAGTCCATGCAAATGACAAAACTGACAGCAGCCTCCCAAGCTCAAACCCAGTGGTGCGTGATTTGGGAACACAGGTTGATAGCAATCTAAGCTTTCCATTTTGTGCATTTCATAAGAAAAGGCATTGCATCCAAGACTAAGGATGGTATAACTCCTCTGTACTTGATCTTCGTCAGACCACTAATAGAGTACAATGCTCCCTTTTGCATGTACTTCACCAGATACCTGCAGCAGCTGGAGAGACCACAGAGGTTTCTAACCAAGAAAATTCAGGGTCTGCAAAACATGACCCACATGGAAAGACTGAAAGCCCTGTCACTCTACTCTGTATGCCTGGATACACACCAACTGTACAAAAGTCTTGCTGTTAAATTATTCAACTATTAACTCAAATTAATTAACAGTAAAGAAACACTCAAATACTTGATTTATTCACAGAATACAAGACAAAGCTTTCGGGTAACACCCTTCATCAGTATACTAATAGCATATTAAACACAGTTTAAATAACCAATTCAGTAGAACACATGATACAACCATCCAATAAAAAATCAGTTTCAATTACATTTATTTTATTTTATTTTACATTTGTGGGGTGTCTGAGCCGAAAAGGCCCTTTTTCAGCAGAGGCCCAGGGAGAAAAGCTCCACAAAGAAAAATTACAGATACATTTAGTTATTTAGACATGATCAGTATACACACAAATTACAAAAGACATGTTTTTACAGTGGTAGGCGGCACATCAACAGTTTCAGTGGAGAGAACAAACAAAAAAATATTAATTTAAAATTAAGGTAATTCATAGATTTGTGGTGTACAGGAAATGTGGAACATAGGTAGAATACATACATAGTACACAGGTACAGTACATACACTGTAGATTAGCCAGTGTTTGTGAGTAAGATTGAAAACTATTATCAAGTACTCAAGATTTAGTATGTATACCTTATACAGCTGAAATGTGGAACATAGGTAGAATACATACATAGTACACAGGTACAGTACATACACTGTAGATTAGCCAGTGTTTGTGAGTAAGATTGAAAACTATTATCAAGTACTCAAGATTTAGTATGTATACCTTATACAGCTGAAATGTGGAACATAGGTAAAATACATACATAGTACACAGGTACAGTACATACACTGTAGATTAGCCAGTGTTTGTGAGTAAGATTGAGTAAGACTGAAAACTATTATCAAGTACTCAGGATTTAGTATGTATACCTTATCCACTTTCACCCGCGGTGGTGGTGCTGCGGTAGCATTGTCGCCTCACAGTAAGATGCTGTCTGGTTCGTTTCTCAGCTAGAGCGTCTTCTGCGTGGAGACATGTGTGAATGGGTGTACCCTCATTGGAGGTTGTGCATCAGGGCCGGTAACTAGGCACGTAAAAATCAACTACCAATCATTAGCGGACCGGAGTTCCGCTGTGGCGACCCCTAACCGGGAAAAGCCAAAGCAAACAAACAAACCTTATCCGCTTTCACTAGCCTGGGGGGCAATCATGGCACTGCCAACTTTGCTTGAGATGTTGCCTGATGAGGTCTTTAAAGGAGACTTTGGATGATGTGTTTTGAATGCTAGTGGGAACAGAGTTTCATTTTTTAGCCACTGAACTACTATATAGCGCATCTCCAAAGCTATTGTAGCTGTTGGTGACTTCTAGTAGTAGTTTGCTTGATGATCTAAGAGGCCTTTTGGCTGATGATGTACTAGGTTTTTGAGGGCAGGACACTTACTGGGGAGATAATAGATAGAATGACAGAGGCAGAGCTGATTGTAGGTTAGGAGGTTGGCCAGTTTAAGCCGGTGGAGCTGTCTTAAAGCAGTACAGTGAAAAGTTCTATATGAGCAATTTGCTGCAAAGTGGGCAATTCTGTTATAGCAGGCTTCCATTTTGCTTAGTTCAGTTTTGTTAAAATTAGAATGTGAGATGCATAGAGTAGGGTGGATAGAAGCTGGGAGTGAGCAATGGCTGATCTTGTCTTGTCGGTAAAAAATGGTTTGATACTGTACAGTGATCCCAGTTTGGCATGTACTTTTTTAATAGTTAAGTTGAGATGACTATCAAATTTTAGGTGGGAGTCTATGGATATTCCCAATAGCTTAGCCTGTGCTGCTGGAGCGATTGGAGTAGCGTTTGTGGAGTAGATAGTGAATTGACTGTTATCAGTGGTTTTATTAGAACTGGTTATAATCATAAGCTGAGTTTTCTTTGGATTGAGGATAAGTTGGGCTTTGGTAAGGTAGTTTTCAACATCAGAGAATGCTAGTTGAGTTGTTTGCAGGATGGTGGGAATGTTTTGTGTAGCACAGATTAAGGCAGTGTCATTTGCATACTGAATGATAGATGCATGCTGTGTGGAGGTATGGAGGTAATTTGTGAAGACTGTGAATAGTAGTGGTCCTAAGATAGAACCCTGTGGGACTCCTATAGTTATGGGCAACTGAGTAGAGAGAGAATTTTCCAATTTCACAGCTTGGTACCTGTCAGTTAAGTAGCATTGGGACCAGGTAAGAGTGGAATTTGATAGGTGATATCGGTTTAGTTTGTTTAGCAGGACTTTGTGTGAGACTGTGTCAAATGCTTTGGACATATCCAAAAAAAATAGTTGACACCTGTAGGCCTTCATTTTTGAGACTGTTTACTGTGTCTGTGAAGCAGAGGAGGGCTGTAGTGGTACTATGGGCAGGTCTGAAACCATGCTGAGTAGGTGACAGGATGTTGCTGTCTAGGAGATAGTTTAGCATCTGGGTATGGATGCATTTTTCTAGGATTTTGGCCAAGGGGGAGAGTAAAGCAATGGGCCTGTAGTTATTAAGTTCAGTGGAGGTCCCACCTTTATGTATGGGTGTAACATAGGATATTTTCCAGAGTTTGGGCACGTAGTTTTCAACAATTGATCTGTTTGAGAGTAGAGACTGGGATAGCAATAGCATCTGCTGTGAGTTTCAAGAAATAGCTGGGGAGTAGGTCGGCTGCTGTTGATGAGGTTTTTAGTTTGGAGAGCATGCTTTTGATTGAAGTGGTGGAAACTGTTTTGAGGGTAAAGCTTGTATTAGTGTTATTTGTGTTGGGGGGGATGGTGAGGAAGGAACTGTCCTGCAATACTAAGGATAGAATTGAGTTTACAAAGTGATAGCTGAATTGTGTTTCGATGGGAACTTTAGTGTCAGGGGTGGTTGGTTTGGGGGTAGCCTTTTGGGTGGATTTTAGTAGCTGGTTTACATTTTTCCCAAATTTTTGGGGGTTGTGTTGGTATTTAGTTTGTAATGTTGTGTAATAGGATTTTTTGTCCAGCCTAATGCATTTTTTGCATGGTTGTGCAGTTCTTGGTACTTAGTTAGGCTTTGTGTTTCTTTGTTTTTTTTTTTTTTTTTATAGTAAAGCCAGGCAGTGTCTCTGGACTTGAGGATTTGTTTGGTTTCTTTACTGAGCCAGGGGTTTGTAGAGGTTCTAACACTAATTTTGCTCAATGGAGCGACAGTGTCTAGGTGTTCTAGAAATGTTTTGTTGAAATATTCTACAGCCTAGTCAAGTGGGAGGGATTTTAGGGGGGGGGTCCAGTCACAGTTAGAGTAAAGTGTTGAGGACCTCAAGAGAGAATTTTTTTGTGTTTCTAGTGGATACAGAGTTATTGGTTTTGCATATGCTTGTTCTACTACGTATAAAGTATATTATGTTGTGGTGACTTAAGGTGTCTGGGAGACTGCCTGTGTGAGGTTACAAGGTGGGGCTGCTAGGACCCAGTCAAGGATAGATTCCCTTTTAGTTTTTTTATCACATCTAGTTGGAATTTGGACTAGCTGCTGGTAGCCATGGAGATTTATTAGATTACTTGGTGATTCTGATATACAGGTGAACTAATCTAGGTTGAAGTCCCCCAGAATAAGGGTTTCTTGTGAGTATATGGAAGAACACCAGGATAAGAAGTCTTCAAGGCTAGCAGGTGTATTACCAGGTGGAATATAGATCACAAATGTGGTGATGACCTTTTGAGGGTGAACTTGAGGTTGTGAGATAAGTATGTCCCAATTATTAGGGGAGGGCTGGGAGTTTGGTAATTGACTGACAGTTATGTTGGACTTGTACAGTAAGGCAGTTACACCCCCTTTACGAAGTAGTCTGTCTTATCTAATGATATTGTAGCCGGTAGGGAGAACTTCTGAGTTAGCTATGTTTTTATTTAACCAGGTTTCTGTTAAAGCAACTATGTCTGGAGAGTAGTGTGCTATTGTGGCCTGGAGTTCAAGTATTTTAGTTTTGATACTTTTAATATTAATATTTAGCATTAAAAGATGGTTGGTTTTGCTGATGTTGATTTGCCCAGGGATGAAGAAAGTGGGGGTGTTATGTTCTGACATTTGTGTTGGAGCAGTTTGTGTTGGACTTGATGGATTTGGGCCTGGGTTGGGGTGGATATCCCCACTTATGTTGAGCCTGGTGTTAAAATGGTTATATAGATGGAGTTTGGTGAGGAGTGTGAGAAAGTATTGTGTTTTTTTGGAGTAGGAATGAGAGCATATGTGTTTAGTTCTGAATTGGTCCATTATGTAGTTCTTGAACAATTGTGGGCAGATATTATTATAATGTGTGATGTCTGTATATGAGAGTGCATACTGTAGTGTTGTGCTACTAAGTTTAGGGATATTGCTTGTGGTGTTGTAAAGAATTATGAGAAGACAGGCTAAACTTAGTTGTGTGATAGTCATGGTTTTAAAGTTTAAGTTGGTTCTAGGTGGGGGGTCTGAATAGGAATTATAGGGTTCCACTATATGTGGCTGGGGAAGTAGTGTGGGTGATGTAAAAAATGCCTAGTGGGAATGAGAGTGATTGGGATTATTTTGTGTGGAACAAGTTGGTGTGGTATAATGTGATATGACTTGAGGTGATGTGAGGGTGAGCTGTGGGTGTGGCTGTGATTACTATAAATGTAGAGTTAGTGGGGGTGGGAGGGAATAGGGGGCAGGGAAGGGGAGCAGAGAGAGCCTGAGCATTAACAAGCTCACCAAGACTAGAGAAAAAAAGTAAGTATTTCTTTACAAATCTGAACGCTTTAAACAATTCCTCAGGTCTAATGGCTTACCAGCAAGCAGAATGTAATTGCTGAAGAGCACTTGTGTCCTAGTGGGAGACTAGAAATTTAAAGATGGGTCCATCCTCAGCAGGATTCTAATATAGACTTAGTATTGGGGGAGGGAGATTGCACAAGGGGTGTAGACCGGGTGGAATCCAAAGTACCCAGAGAGGCAATGAGTGGAAATCAGTGAAGGCCTCAGAGGGGTAAGTAATAATTCAAACTACCTGTAAAGTGAAGGAGAGAAGAGAGAGCAAAGTTTATTAAGGTTGAAAGTGTGTCTTCACATTGACTTGCTGATTAGTAACCAGTTTGTGCACAGATTAGAGTAGGGAGATACATTAGCAATGAAGGGGAATGTATAGAGATGCAACTAAACAGGTGGACCTCCAAGTGATACAAACTAAGGTAGAAAGCACTGAGAGGGCTGCTTGATGGTTAATTTAGTCACAGGGATCTGAATTAAATGTATACTGCCTATTGGACAGTTAGGATTACTGTACTAGCTTGGGGGGAGGACACAAGGCTACAACAGTCAGTTTTATTAGCAAGCTGAGAAATTACTAAGAAATACTGCTAATTTAATAGCTTCACTCTCATCAAACATACAAGTAGAATGCCTGGGTGAACTGACCCTGCTCTTGAGGCTCAAAATGTATATCCTTGTTTAGTTTGCAGTAGTGATTTCTTCTGATACTGTATGGGTGGAGTGGTATCTGCAGACTGCAGATTTCTTGTGTGTGCTCCTGCTCTTGAGGCTCAAAATCTATATCCTTGTTTAGTTTGCGGTAGTGATTCCTTCTTATACTGTACTGTATGGGTGGAGTGTTAGCCGCAGACTGCAGATTTGCTTGTGTGTGCTCAGCAAGCAGAATGTAATTGCTGAAGAGCACTTGTGTCCTGGTGGGAGACTAGAAATTTAAAGATCAATTAATCAGCCTTATAATGCTTAAAGAAACCATGTAAAATTTACATAAAATTTCATAGACATTTCATCAACATTTTTCATATATGAAAAACTGTCACTTATATTGCTTTTGTTTAGCTACCAAAATGGGATTTACATAAAATTTACATAAAATTTCATCAACATTTTTCATATATGAAAAACTGTCACTTATATTGCTTTTGTTTAGCTGCCAAAATGGGCTTTATGCTAAACAAATTGAAACCCAGGTATCTATCTGCCTCTAGCATAGTTATCCATTTGTATTCAGCTATATCCAACTTGTTATTAATGTCCCCACCTCTCATATCTATATGTAATACCTGTAGCACTTTAAATTTAAATGTGTGTGTTGGCCCTTTGTCCTTAAGAGGTTTGGCTACCACATTAATCATAACCATTCTTCTCACCTCTGATTTGTGTACGACTATACAATCTTTCAGACACCTAGAGCACCTACCTACATAGAAACTTTCCCATCGTATGCAGGTAGCTAAATATACTACCAATTCAGTGTTGCAAGTTGCATGACACTCCATCTTATATATTTCCATACTTACAGGATGTTTATACTCTATATCATTACATACAACTTTGCAGCAACTGCAATTATAACATGGTACAGTCCCATTTTTATTTGAAATTATTACTACTTTATTATTTAATCTAGTGTCTTTATAACATAATTCCCTCTTTAGATTTAGATGGTTCCTATGTGCAAATCTTGGTTTGTCTCTTAGGATAGGTATACTCTGTATCCCACAGGCTGTTGAGAGGTGACTTGTGCAGAGAGCAGTTTGACACTGCCCTAACGGAAATGCTGCACACCCACAAATCAAATGGAACAAGAGTCGCTCTCTCCAGGGATCTCCGCCTAGCCTGAGGCATCAATAGAACATCTCTGGAATAAACTTCTAATTCATGTGAAGCAGAGCTCCTCAATGATCCTATTGAAGCATAACCTAGACAATTGGATGGGAGGCTGTAAATTCAATCCTGGGTGTTGTGCCCATCCCTCATGGACAGGGGAAGTCAGTGATTATCATAGACTCACCCTGCAAATAGACCATCTAACCATGGTGATGATCATAGACTCACCCTGCAAATAGACCATCTAACCATGGTCAATTAGGGAACGTGTATAACATGACTAGGCTTATAAAGGCCTTAGGGCCATTAGCCTAGTAACTTCCTATAAATCCTCCACCCAGAGATCGCTACCTTATTACTTATATTACTTTACACTCCTTCCTTTACCTGTAGCACACCTAGGCTTATTTTGACAATCTGTCATACAGACATTTATCAGGCTTTGCTCTGTACTGTATCCTACTGATTTTACTCCTGTCTGCAGTACTGTTTTTTTTCCTTTAGTCACATCCATACAATACACCTCTACTGGGAATCCCCTTCTAGTGCTACTTCACTTCCTTGTTCCAGTTCTCTTTGGGTCATAAGTTTTTTTTTACCTCTTTCTGCTTTGGTGGTATCTGTTTGCTCCTGGATCATGCCCTTGGTAATATCCGCATTTTTCCAAGCATTTCTTTTTTTTTCTCTTGCTTACCTGCTGCTTTAACTCATACTGCATGCCCTCCTCTAATAGTCCCTCCTGTCAGTTGACATCAACTCTCATCTGTTGCATTCCTCTGGTCTTCTTGCCAGTTAGTCTGTTTCCACTTGTGTTTACTCCATTCCTTGTTGTGATTGACAGTTTAGCAGTGATTGTCATCATATGATTTGTAGGACTTCCCTGATGCTCCGCCCACCCCATTTACGTCATGTCACTCATTTTGTGCTGAAGCCTCCAGTGTATATGTTCTACATCCTCAAGTTTCTGTTAGTTGTGATCTTACTCAAAAGCATACACCACAAGTCTCTGTGCCCTTTTTCCTGGCAGGCCAGTATGATGGAAACAGCAGACTGGATTGCATTCCCTATAATGGAGATAATTATGAATGCAGTCAGATCTGTTCATCTAGTGAGGAACAGTTCAGAAAAATCAGGTAAAATTTTAATCTTGTATTTATCCAAATGTGGTGTGTATATATATATATATATATATATATATATATATATATATATATATATATATATATATATATACGCACACACTAGGATCTACTGGTAATTGAGCAGCTAAGCAATTTATGTGGAATGTGGAGTCAATGGTCTGTTATAATATCCAATAGATCCTAAAAGTCCATACTCTGTAATGTAGGGAATATGATACACTTCCTATGGAACTGTGTTTACTGTCAAATCCCTTATTAGTTCAGTTCTCTGTAAGGCATATTTAGTCTGTGTATATGGACAGTACTTTTTATGAAATGTTTTACTTGTCACAAACTATGCATGTTTAGCTCCCTTCTTTTGCTTCCCATTGCCCTTTACAGCATTTTTGACATATACTGTCACTTGCCACTGCTGACAGGAAAGTAAGAATATTTTTATTGCTGCAGTGCTCAACTTCTCAAACTTCTGGCTGCAGTGCATTTGTATATATTTTTATTTATTTATTTTTTTTTATTTTTCATCACTTGTTCATTTTTGGAGAATCACCCCCACATCCATAATTTTTTCATTTTTGAACTAGGTACTATCTTGCAGTAGCAATAGTCATGTCCCATTCAGTATAGGTTACTACAAGGCTAACTGCCCTTGGGAGCCATTTTTTAAGCCTAGTCAATTATCCTTTGTGAGACGTAAACCCTGCACCTTGTGTTTGTAAGGCAAACACCTTAACCGTTAGGCCACCCTCTCACCCCCTGTATAATTGCATACTTCTCCCTCTCTCTCTTCGTTTGCTGCTCTCCATCTTACTCAGTTTGCATCAGTCTGTTTTTCTTGCTGCTTTTTAGGTGATTTGTTTTCAAGTCTTGATCTATTCATAATTTTCAGCTTCATTGGCATATAAACAAAGATCTGGTTATACAGTTTCTTTTCATAGTTTTCAGCTTCATTGGGTTATAAACAAAGATCTGGTTATACAGTTTCTTTGGTAATGGCTTCACAAGGTTTGCAAACTGCTAATCACAAATGACAAAAGCAAAAATAAGAAAATGAGTGTGGCCCACCTTCAGGATCAGAATACAATTGCATCAAATCATTTATGATTAATATTACATTTTTTTAAATAAAAGGTGAAATGACTCAGAAATGCAGTACCATTTGAAACTTCAGTATAAATGTAATTACATAAAGACTTCTCTTCAAAGTTGCTGTGGTTTACAACTAAAAAATGTTTCCAGAAGCTAGACACTTACAGTTCTATAGTCATTAAAACGTTGTGATTGTTATAGTTACGCTGCATGTATTACACACGAAGGATAAAACTAACAAGTACAGGGACTTGTTTTATACAACTGCTCTGCTATACTGTTATTTTGGTGTACTATTTGATGCAGGTTTGGCAGAATATGATTTCAGTCTGTGTACGCTATGTAACTGGGGAAATTGGTTATAAAACACAAAAGAAATGTTTACCATACATTGCAACCCCCCCCCCCCGAAAAGTAGTGAAGAGAAAGTTATAAACATCACTGCTGTTAGGTCTCAAATGACTTTCTGGAAAGCAATGACTGTATCTAGAGAAACTGGATGTTGATGAGAATGTCATGTATGTCAAATTTCTGCTTACTGCATTTGCTGTATTTGTTTTTAGTACATAAACATTATAATGATTGCTAAAAATTATTAATAAGCCCCAGTATAAGAAATAATGGTTGCCAAAAATGAATAAGCACCAATAAGAAATATATTTTAGTTGCATTTCCATTTCCTGATGGAAAAAAGCATGTATTTGTCAATACTGAAGTGATGATATTACAGAGAGACAAGACAGAAAGCACTGTCCTGAGATAAATATTTAAAAAAACATTTGATTCAGTTCCTATGCCATGTGCAAAGTATTTTATTTTTCCTGTGCTCTCGTCCAGTTTAACTTAGTTGAGCATTGAGCGGGTGCAGACTAAATATAATTGTGTATAACACTAACACATGCATACAACAGTGCCATAATAGTTCTTTATTTTCCTTCATACCCATTTTCCAAAGAAAGTTGATATTAATCTTTTTTTCCATTCTGTAATACAGAAAAAGAATTAGGCATACATTGAGTTATTTTGATGCAGATTCCTTTTCAGGAGTTCTTCTTATTTCTGTTGCCTACTTTCATACCATTTTTCGTAAATATGTCCTGATGTATGCATTTTTTAAGACCTATAAACAGAATTTAAGTTGAGACTGAGACCATTGTGTTCCCTGCATGCTTGTGGTCACCTATGAAAAGAGGTTCAGATCCACCACAAAAAATATTTGAAAGGATGCTGGAGTTATGAAAAACTGAAACTCTGTATAGTTTACCTGATACCTCATGATGACATTTGGGCAATGCTGAGGAATAAAATAGTTGTTCATGTTTATTTAATCTGATAATTTTGTTCTTGACTTAAACCAGTAAGGAACAAAAACACCTCTTGTCTCTCACCAACACTCAAGTCTTTGGTCTTCATTTGTTCATTGTGTTGCCTTTGTTTTCATTAATGATATTTTCATTTAGAAGACTCGACAGGGAGATCTTTCAGATCTGTTTAGCAGCAGTTCCTTATTCACAGAGGATATAGTATATACCATGGCTACCCCATTCAAGTATTAATTCTCCTTATTCAAATTGTAAATGTCTAAGTGGGACTTTTGACTTGAAACTCATTTATACTTAGCAGCAGTGCTGTCTTCAATGATGCATCTCTCTGCCTTATTTAATGGCATTAAACACTTACCACCCCCTCCACTGTCTGATATCTTGCTAATATGAGGATTGAGATATGAACTTGTATGTGATATTGCCATGCAAAAGGCTCTCAGATATCTGACATTTTTATTTATATCCCATCCTTTCACTGAGTATATACTGAATTTCCCTCATCATGCCCTCATTTAGTTACTACCTTGAATCATCTGTATTACATTTCTAGAGACTGTTGCATTGACACTTTTTTCCCATTTATTTGCGTTCCACTTAATTTTATTTTACTTTTAAAGTTTATGAACCCAGAGATGTGTGACAAAGGATGAGACATTCTAAAATCATAACTTCAGACCGAGTACCCATGCATTATAAAACATTTCTCTGAGTTGTTCCCTGCAGATGCATTACTTAATATAGCCAAAAGATTTTCATATTCCTGCTGCAGCTTTGATTAAATAGCATATTGGGAAGATCTACTTAAAGTACTGAACCTGGTTGGATAGCCCATAAAGCAAAGATTAATAGACCTTATGTTCAGATTTTAAACTACATATGTTCATGCTTTATGCGAAATTTTATAGAATGCTACATGATCAGTTGCTGTAACGCATGTTAAGTAAGCTCTGTTTTCCATTTTGAACTTAAGGATGTCATAATGTATGTATAGTAGAACTCTCTGGAATTGCTTAGTTGTATTCTAGTTTTGTATTTGAATTGCTTTTCTGTATATTGTCTGGTTAAAATAGTAATGGATACATGAATAAGAATGACTGGCTAAAGTAGTTTATTCAATCTTATTTGTCCATTATAAACAACCTATTCATAAATATAAGTGATGCATAAACTGTATCCAGGTGCAGCAATATAACTACACTTTAAAACCATAAAGAAATAGCTTATACTTCAAAATACTTAAATGATACTATTCTGGGTCCAGAAACTGAAATCCAAAGATAAATGTGATTTCCAGGCCTTGTAATGCATATATGCATAGCCTAGTAAAGTGCACATAAATAAAATATCTTGTCACAAGGCATGCTTGTTTCATATTGCAACTTACCTCATCAATAAATTAATTATTTTGTAGTGCATGGAGCATGGTGGTTATGCTTTAATATTCAGAAAAAGACAAACCATTTAAGAACTAAAGTGGAGTGAGACCCTGATCTTAAGTGTTAAGGATCATCTGCTTAAGTTAAGGTCTGGTCACAGGCTAGGCAATAAAATCTGCCAGTATTAACCTACAAATGATTGTGATAGAGCAAAAGATATGCTTCTTGCTGTCCGTAAAGATAAGGTAACCTAGCTTCCTCTTATATACATAAACAGGAAGTGTGTTCATCTGCATTTTCTACAGAAGACAGTATAAAATGTAAATGTATGGAATTATTTGGTGATTTCAATGCTCCTCTTCTTTTAAAGCCACAGATTTTAAGAGTAACGACAAAAATCTGAAGCTATAATCTGGACATTCTGTGAACACCTGGACAACTGAGAGGTATGAAAGGTGATTGCAAACATAAGGGACTATATTACACTGGCTTTCTGACAGTGACAACTAAGTGTTTTACTGTTTTGAAAGTCGACAAAACACTTTTTTTTTTTTTGCTGTAACTAGTAATGCATTGAGCAGATAAAGCTCCATGCACTATAAGCAATTATGATTGGGTTACCGATTCTGTTCTACAATTGTGTGTTCTTGACATGGATGGCAAGATGCATCTCAATAAAGACCTCCATGTCTCAAACACACAAAATAGAATCCATGACCTGCTCAATAATCCTCTATAATATGCACTGCTAGCCATTAAGGCTAAAATATGTAAATCTGCATGCTAGGGACTAATACAGCTATTGCTGTTATGTACAGTGAAAGTATTACACATAGAATTTACTTTCTGTGATGTTATTGCCAGCAGATACACCATAGTCTTGTCACTCTTATTCATTATTTATGTATCTGTAAATTTGTCCATAACTTTTTTTTTCCTTTTGAGGGTCCACATCCATGTGTACCCTTTTCAGGCATGACACTACAAAGTCTGTAAGCCTACCTTCGCTCCATTACTACAAATAATTAAAATCCCTAACAAGAACTTTACACTATTTGTAACACAAGAGAATACTAAAAAGGATGGAAATCTGCCTGACTCAGACTTGTAGAGATTACAAACTATGTAATAATTCAATTAAACTTTTGGCAGCTGTCATTCTAGTACATGTTACTACATGGGTATCGTGGTGTTCCACATCTGAATGAGTATGTTACTATTTGGGTATCCTGGTGTTCCACATCTGAATGAGTACTGCTTTTTATCAACCTGCAATAATCTAAAATCTGATTTGTGTCCATGAATTGTATCACTAGATTTCATTATCATTTTGGACTACATAACTCCAGCAGGACAACATAAATGAGTTAATATTTTTAGGTAGAAAAGTAAAAGCATATTTATAAAGAATTTTTATTTGAGAAGTTGAGATTATATTTGATAACTCCCTTCCTTTAGAAATTACTTTGTAATATTTTTCTAATTTGAATGTTTCTTCTCACTCCAGTTGCATCTTTCTCTTTTGTGTCCCTTTCCGGTATCCATGAGAGTAAAAAGTTAATTGTCCTTTGCTTTCCATAACCTTTAGTTAAACATTGTCCATAGACTTGATTATCTAAGAATTCAACGTTAGACTGGTCAGTGGCCCGATGAGATTCAGATCACTGCTGCAGATGGAGGTGCCACCACCAGCATGGCACTCTTCCTTTAAACTTGGTACCACTTCATTACTAAGCTATTATTGATTTTATTCTTAATAAATTGTTACCAGACCTGAGAACAATTTGGTACACTGTTCACAAAACTCATTATTCATCAACGTCTTTTTAATATTTCCTGCAATTTATTGAAATAATGCTTGTAATGTCTACTTACTGGTTTGGATTATCCTCTGACTTATAATGCTCTTTTCTTGTCTGTTTCTTGTATTTTACTTCTTGATCTGGTTATGAACTGGATTCAACTTTTGTTGAGTGGATTTCTCTCCACATCAACAAATTTATCATTCAGATATCACAGGGATAATATTATACAAGGATCATATATTTAAGTCACTTTGCAGCAACATTTAAACAATGAAGTCTCATTAATTACTGAATAGTTTATACATGGAAATATTTTCATATGAAGAATATGAATCTGTTAAATTTTTATTCATTTCTATCGATTTAATATGCAAGGGCAAGTTTAAATTTGAAAAGGAGAGAAATACAAAAATGCTTTGACGGTTTGATTTTTTCTGCAGAATATTTGGAATGAAAGATTTGCTATAAAGAGTATGACAAGGTGTCGTGTAACTGTATTTTTGTACAAATAAAGAACAGCTGTTCAGGATATTAACTGTAATACCAGTGTGAAGTATATTGTGCTGTAGCCAGTCATGTGAACCTTTTGATATGGGTAAAACCAATCAGTAGTTAAATGTGTGTATTCTCGAGCATTTGAGACAAGTTCAGAATTCTGTTTTGCAGGTTTTATATTAAACAAAAACATCTGAAGTTCTATTAACGAGTTTCTGGGAGAGTTTGCAAAAGATTCAGAAGGATTTATATGATCGATTGACTAGATTGCAGAGGACATATTTGAATGAAGTGCTTATTTACATACTGGTTTATATGGAGGAGTCACATTAAGAACAAAATGGTATAGAAGGGGTACTGTTCAGCAGAATAGCTAGTTTATTTGGCTACCTTGGCAGTCCACCAGACTTGTGGCACCTTAAACTTAAAGAACAAAATAAAGCACTTTCAAATCAATAACAGTATATACTTGCAAGTGTTTAAATTACTTGATGGACTGCATCTGTGGTGAATTACGGTACTTACTGAAATGTTCATTCCATTTTGACATTTATGATCACAAATTATGCCCGCTGACAGCTTGTGCCTGGAACAGTTAACCCCCTTTGCCTCATAATAGCTACTATTCTGTGAATACCAAAGAAGATTGCCATTCAGCATTTCAGTACTCAGAATCTGTGTACCTCTTTTGGAAGTAAACAGCAGATAAATGGTATTTTTCCCTATGCATGTGGTTTAAAGTGACCGAATGATTAAACCACTTTTATATACATATGGATGAATTCCATCTATTATTTCTGGGGTTTTACTTGAATAAGTCTGCAAATGTAACTCTACTTGGCTAGGCTGCAGATAAGTAAACTTGATAACATCTATATAGTCTGATCTCAAAATCCTATCCCACTACACTTGCAAAGTAACCGAGTATGGTAGAGCTAATTTCAAAGTGCCATACTGAATTTTGGACTGTTGTAGATGTTTACAATTAGAACTGGCTTAGGAACTCATCTCCTGATGAGAAAGAAATGGTGCTGCTATTGCTCTAGGCAAAATGTACTATTTTACAGCAGGTTAGTGTGATTTTTTTTTTTTAAACTGGATTTTTTCTGGTTTGTTTGCTTAACTTAGAATGTTTGCAGGCATTAAAGCTCTACTTGTCTGGACTTGTGGCTACATGATCACATCTGAGGACATCTCCTCAAATATGACTTCAAAACCTATACCTCAGAGGTGTTGGGTAGTCCACAGCATAGTTTCTCATTTTTGAACTATTTTGTAGCTCCAAGTGTTTGTATCTTCTGTTTTTGCAAAAACATCTGTAGGAGGTGTTTTACCTTTGACATTATCACTGTATGCTAAACTGAATCCCATGCAAAAGTACAAAACAATACTCAATTGAGCACAGTTGTGATCTGTTACAGACACATGAGCACAGATGCTGAGACTTGCACCTTATTTTGACACTTGGACATAGCCTTGCAAAGTTGCTGACAACTACTGAGCACATCTGCAATTAGTAGCTGCATCTAGTGCAGATTTCTGCCCTTGTTACTGAGCACATCTGCAATTAGTATCTGCATCTAGTGCAGATTGCTGCCCTTGTTATATGCATAATGCACACTGCTCCTTTTCATTTGTCTCCTGTTGTTGAATCCAGGCCAAACTATTTAATACTATTAACAATTTAGTACTATAAATTGCCTCAATACTTCCACTTGAGTTATTGCTTCCAGTATCCAAAAAGTTACTATTGCTTTACAGACTTTGCATCAACATTTGCTGCTGGTGATTGCATTATGATTGGAAATCTTTGAAATGCGGCACCCACACCTATTTGGCATTCATATTGTATTCACAAATTGTACTACTGCTGTTAGTATACTGTATTTTCAACTGCTGCTACTGATTCACTCATTACATCCTTCTAATATATTTGTCATTCTGGTACAAGTAACTCACTGTGATAAAACCCTTGGCTGTCATGGAAACCATGCCAGATTGCTTCTTTTAAACTAATTGCTGTGACTGCCCTCACTACAATTATAATTTCCGTATTCCTGCTACTTCTTATGTTGCATCTCTCTTGTTGCATAACCCGAGGCAGACTCTCAATCATAGAAATCGGAACCTGACATCAACTACAGTTCTCCAGCTGAATTAAGTTGTATATGCCAAATCACTTGACAGTACTTGTGTACCTATTGCTGTGTAAATTGTGCTACCCTATTTTATTTTTGGTACTATTAACTGTATTGTACCATCTTATTTCACTGTCAAACCTTATTTACTTTTCCTATTAATGATTAATATAAAACTGTCCCTACAACAAAACTCTTCAGTGTACTCTTTAGCACCAGACTATACAAACCACTAGGGGCTGTATAAATCTCTATTTGTAGCCAGCCTGATAGCACTAGGCACCCTGAGATGATGTAACAGTTGTCACATGCTTACTGGTAACCATTCACTTTTCCATTAGAGGAGTCCATATGTGACAGGCGCAAGAGGGCTGTGGAGATCGAGTGTGTTTTTTTCCTCAGAGGTCTCCTTTGTTTGGGTATGTTTATGTGCAGGACCTCTGCATATATAGGTGTGTGTTGCATAGGTGTAGGTTGTGATTGATGTGTAGTGATTGTGTTGACAACCTTTTCTGTGCCAGGTATACTGGCTTAAGGGAGAGAGAGCTTGGACTCTAGGTTCCTAATGTAATTGCATCTCTCACAAATTGTGTTTCTAGGTGGTATAAGTAGATGATTGTCCATGTACATGAGGCAGTTGTTACACTGTCTCAGGATGCCCATATCAACCAGACTGGCAGGAAAAACTATAGGAAATTGTCCATCCATATTTGTCAGAATCTCAGGGAGAAAGGCCAGGGAGAGCTAAGGGGTGGGCCTAAAGCCCAAGTTCTTAAACCATAACTAATAGCGTATAATAACACTCAAGAATAATGCTTCATCTAGACAGGTTATAAACAAGTAGTAATAAATGCAACAGAAAATATGCAGTTGAACACTTTAGAAAGCAGACAGCATGTAGTAGGAAAAAGCAAAACAAATGAAGTAACAGAGTAGTAGGAAGAAACACAAATTAGAAAAAAATATAAGCTGCTGAATAAAGTGTCTTTAAAAGTGGAAAGGGAGAAAGCAGGAACAGAAAATATTTCAAGGCTAAGGTACAAAGGGTTTGGCTTTCCCAAATAATCTCTGTATTGGGTAGAATGAGCTAAACAGATGGGACTGGGAGGAGTGTCCAGGATTAGATTTACAGTATGGGCAGATAACTGCAAAAGCCACCAACTTTAAGAACACAACAGCAATAGGCTGGGAGGGTGGGAGAAAAAAAAAAGTTTCAGCACAGATCAGAAAACAAAATTCAGCCTGCAAATGTATAAATAACTCAAACAAAAATACAGACAATGCAGAACGCTGAACAGTTAAAATGCCAAAATATATACTTATTAGCTGTATATTTACAGATTGAGAAGCACTATGACAGAACACAAGGAGATTCTTGCAATGATATCTAAATTCCAAGCTAGCTGTCCTTGTGGGCAATTTTACTCCTAGCCAATTTATCTTTCAAAGTTGAGAATCAAACCTGTACCTTGTGTATGTGGGGTAAACACCTTAACACTTAGATTAACCTCCATCCTTTTTGTTTAGATGTATTGCTCTATAAAGAGAACCTAGTTTGCAGTGTCGTTTTGACTGTGTTATCAATGCTCAGATCAAATTTTAACTTTTCATCAATGATGACTTCTAGTAATTTTGTGTTTGTAACATTTTTATTTTTTTGTGTTTGAGGAGATATTAAGGTCAGTATTGTTTTATGTTTATATGAATGAATAAGATTAGATTAATTTTGTTGGTATTTTTAAGAAAATAATTGTTTAGTAATTTTTCTATAGAGATGTAATGGTTTCTAAGGTTGTAAGATTTGGGGATGAGCAAACTTAAGTCATCAGCATATTGTATTATTGTGATGAGTTTTTAATCCTTTTGCACGTCATTAATGAAGATAATTGAAAAGTATTGACCCAAGTTTGAAACCTTCAGGTAGTCCTATAATGACTGGTAGTACCTACTGGGAAGTCGGTCCATTTCAGACTTGGTGCAATTGTTTAGGTAGCTGGTGAAGCAACTAGTTGAGGGAGCTGTGAGGCCAATATTTAGTCTTTGGAGGGCTAAAGGTTTTTTAGCACAGGGAAAGTGGAATACTTCTCATTACAAAAAGGAGAATTTCTTTAAAAAGTGTTTGAACAACAAATCAAATAGTATTAACTTTAACAAAGTTAGCTTTTGGTAGATGATGGTCATTAATTTCAAATACAAGTAATCTGTTATTTCATCAAAAGTCAAATAGCCCACTTGAACGGTACATCCAGACATCTGAACCTCCTTCAGCAAATAAAATATTCATGGTGGAGAGAACGATTTGTCAAATAGACTACCCCTTTTCTGGAACACACTTCATCTCAAGATCTAGAAATATGATAGAGTATCATGCTTTAATTAGAAATTAGACAATAGGTTGGGGATTCATAAATTCATCCCTGTTATGACTGGCCTATTGTACCTTGAAGAAGAGGTGAGGTATAAGGCGGAGTACTAGCAAGGCAATAATGGACACATGGACCAGTTGCCTTTCACATTTTGATTCCAAGATATACTGCGGTTTAAGCAAAGTCAGGAAAATAATTTTTAGATTTACTTATCAGAATGATTGCATTATTCATAGGTTAAGCAAAATAGGAATACGTGGGACAATTATTTCATGATCCTGACTTGAAACTTGTTTACTAGCTTGACTAAATGTCTGTAGACCATACATTTTTTAAGAAAATTTTCAAGCTTCTGTAATGCCATGAATTAGGAGAAAATGGAATTCTGGAAATAGTTCACAGTGAAATCACAATAACTATGAGGACATACATTTATTTACGAAGCATTTTAGAATCTTCAGCATTTTGACAGCCCAGACCTTGTAAAGTATATCAGTATTAGTTTGAATAATATGAATTTAAAGCTTCTATTACAGGAATGCCAATGAACTATATAAGTAAATGGCTAGCTCAGGTGAAGACTTCAGAAGTGAAGGTATAATCTGCTTGTTAACATAAGGAATGCAGTGATTATACACTTTTATATGACAAAAACTCTATATGGGTGACAGCATCATTGGTACAATTTTTTTTTTTACTACATACAAGGTCAAAGTTATCAACTGCATTGAAAATAAAGCTGGAACCATGGTAAACATCACTAATAAATGAAGCAAACCCTGGTAAACAGCTCTGAATCTGAGAACACACCACAAAAAAGAACCAACACCAGAAGAAACAGCAGTATTAAGTTTTTATTCCACAGAATTGAGTGCTTCCATCTCACTGGAAGGCTTCTGCAAAATAAAAGACGTTCTGTTTTTCACTAGATTTATATATCGGTGATATGTTCTCAGATTTGGAGGTGTGTTTAGCAACTACATTGCCTGGAAATAAAATTAAAATTTGCATTTTTAATGGATTTTTTTAAATGAGGTACAGTGGTCTACAACATTACTTTCAACCTGCAGCAGGCATTGAAAATAGGAACAAGGGCCCTTGTAAAATAAGAACATCCAGCATAAAAAAATAAAATCCTGTATATTTAATTTGTAAAACATTTGAACACCAAATAGCACATAACTCTGCATCAAGTAGGAATGTGAGATAACACTCAGAAACATGTTTAACACAGATTGACAAAAATGATGGGAAAATATAAACACACTATCAAACAGTGCAAATTCTGTAGACTTTAACAAACTATATTGCAAAATTCCACCACACAATGTAATTTATTTTTGTTTCTGAAAAAGGGAGATGCGAGACTTGTATCCACTTTTTATAAATTACTGCCACTTCTATGTTGGTTATATAATGTGGTTTTCTATGTAGTAGACCGCTTCAAATATTACAGATGGCTAGGGGGATTCAGAAAATTGTAATAAGGGGTAAATCAAGCATGAAAACCAGGGCATACGTCCAAAAAGCAAGGTCTTCCAAAATACAGATAGCTGATAGCTGAGAAGTCTGATCTGCTGTCTTGCGAAAATATATATAAGCCATAAATAGAAAAGCTTTGACATTTCTTTTTGAAACCCATTACCTTTTGTAGTTACTCTAGTTAATCTATACACTTAAGGAGTACAGAATCTGTGCAATGATTTTGCAGTTCAAAACAAGCATTTTTGCAGGCTGGTATTCTACCCTGACCACTCTTCAAGAGGCAACTTTAACTCAAGGAATAAGTGATCATTCTTAAAACATGAAAATAAAAAGTTCTCATTCCCTGACCTCCATCAGTTTTTCAGCATATTTAACATTTCTATCATCAAGACATCAGTATGATAATTAAACTGGTATGCCATTTGTGATCAAAACTGAAGTGCTTAGCACTCCTTGTGGGGACTAAACTATAACAGCTGCTTGCAGTTTAAGAAGGATGTTTTTTAGAGGTGAAATACTTTATGGCTATGTATGTGGCATAAATTATTTGCTATAGTGTTAAATTAAGGATCCAAAATCAGAAAAAAGGCCAGCACCAAGGAAGGTTCAAAAGTAGTTTAATAAAACTGAAACTAGACCGGTTTCAGCAGCAAGGCTTTCCTCAGTAGTATAGTCAGCAAAAAGCACTTAGTCATCATCTTATATAATGTTCTTTAAGGCATCTATATGACATCACTTCCTGATAAGTCAAAAATGCAAACAAGGCAAAAGTAATTGAAAAATACAATCAGGCCAAAGTAATTGAAAAATACATAGTTCAGTAAACAAAAAAGTTTGCCTGAGTTGCATGCATATCTCCAGATTATAATGAAAAAATCCAAAGAGACACAGTATACTGGTATATCAATGATAATAAACAAACTTAATAAAAAACATACAATAAAGGGTAAATGCCCAGAAATAAACCCGAAACAAAAGTCAGGTTATAAGAATTCTGGTGTTGAATACCAGCCACAGTATCCTAAAATGAGCTGAAATGCAAAAACCTAAGCAATGCAACCTGATAAGAAATAAGTACATATACGTAATGCAAGTATTGATTAATTACAAATTATAATTTATCATTTAATCCAGGAGGGAAAAGCCCCCCAAGTTTAATGATCCACCTTTTTTCTTTGGTATTTAGGATATCATGCCAACCTGTTTTAAAAGAACGATTCCCTATGATATGATCAATGATGGTGAATGTAAATTTGGCAGTGGGATGTTTGATAACATGTCTATATAGTGCATTAGTTAATCTTCTGTTTCTAATGTCACCAAGGTGTTCAGAGATCCTGACACGAAACTGTCTAGACGTTTGGCCAATATAAAATGCATGACATGTACATGTGGCAAGATAAATAATCCAGTCTGAACTGCAGTTACCAAAATACTGTATGTCGATATTTGTCCAGTGTTCCTACTAGTGAAAGAAGTAGTTTTAAAAATATAGTTACAAAACTGCAATGTCCACATGGATAAATGCCTGAAAGTTTATCTCCAGTAAGTGTTCTTTGAGTTGGAGTGTGATCCATGACCCTGGTTTTTATAGTGTGAAAATAAATTCCCTAAAGTTTTGCCTTTCCTATAGGAAAAATAACATCGCTCTCCGAGATAATCTTCCAACAATGGATGAGAATTCAATATATTCCAATGAGTATTGATAATATTTACTAAATTGGCACTATTCCTGCCATAAGTGGTGACAAATCTACATACATCTGATTCCTCATTATGAGTTTTAGTATTGTATTGGAGAAGAGAATCCCTGGATTTAGCATTACTAAATTGACTGCTGACTCAATAGTACGAGTGGAATAACCTCTGGACAAAAATCTCTTGGTTAGATCCATTTGATGACTCTGAAGATCATCCACTGAGGAACAAATCCTTTTCATCCGCACAAACTGTGATTTCGGTATGTTCAATAATATGTTTCGGATGAAAACTATCAGCATGTAGAAGGGTATTATATTGTGAGAATTTTCTGTGTACGGACGTTCTAAGAGTGTTATCCTCCTGTCGAATTAAATTGACATCCAAATAACTGATTGCACTCCTATTATATTCCACAGTGAATTGATACCCCAGATGTTCCCATTCAAATGTTGAATAAATTCCTGGAGGTATTCCTCACCTCCTTTCCATATAAGCCAACAGTCGTCCAGGTATCTTCTCCATATATCAATCTCAGGTAGATATATGTTGTGCAAAGGGTCATATAAAATCATATCTTCCATGTAGCCCATAAAAGGATCAGCATAAATGGGTGCAAAGGATGCACCCATAGCCGTACCCTGTAGTTGCCAATAGCAGTTTTGTTGGAAATAAACATTTTTAGTTAGAATGTGTTCAGCCATACACAACAATAAGGTGTTCATCCCTGGGGGGTATAAATTGGTTTTATTTAGCCAGTATTCCAAGGCATTAATACCCGCCCAATGAGGGATGCTGGTATAAAGCGAGGATACATCAAGGGTACACATAAGCCATTCAGGGTCCAATTGAGACTCGGAGACTATCTGCAAAAATTCAGTCGTGTCCTTGATTCTTGCTCTAACACATGTTAACAAGTGGTTTCAATTTTTCAGTTAGAAAAACAGACAAGGGTTCAGTGAGTGACCCAATGCCAGATACAATCGGTCTGCCTGGTGGCTGATCAATGGACTTATGAATCTTAGGAAGTAGATAAAGTTGTTGTTTCGTAGGATCCTTAACCGTCAAATGAGTTTTGGTTTTATCAGAGATAATTCCAGATTCTACAGCCTTTTCCAAAAATTCATTAATTTCCAAGGCAAAACCTGGAGTAGGATCAATCTCCATCTTCATGTAATGATGATGGTTGGAAAGTTGTCTAAGCAGCAACATGTTTATCCATGGGAGGGTTAAATGTAGATTTGTAAAATCTAAAATCAGATGATCTTTGGCATAGGAACTGAACATACAGAAAAGGTGGATTTGGTAATCATGGATCCAGTTGACGGTTGCGAAAACTTATTCTTTCAATTAGGTAAACAAATTAAGATGCTTAGAACAAACATTTGGCACAGTAAATTGTTTAAAGCTTACCAAATACAGAATATATCCCCTAGAGGATTGAGATGTAAAATCCAACCACTAGTGGGCACACCGGATGAAACTCTGTTGAAAGATTGGCAACAAGCACAACAGGAGGCTGCCTTGATTAGAGTTAATATTTTGGCCTCTTTCTATGAGAGAACAATACAGAGTAATATTATTGAAGTAGAAAAAACATGTAACAACCTGAAACGGTTTGAACATGAGGCTAGTTTTCAGGGTTGTCTTGGCAAATTATCTAAAGAAATCTCTATTTTGGAAAATAACCTTAAGAAAAAGAAATTGCATAAATTTTCCCGGGATAAGGAAGACTATGATAGGGGCAAACAATTTGATTCACAAAGGGGTGTGAGGTTTGCTCATGGTACCAAGAATGCTTCATTTATACGCAAAAAAAGACCAAGGTCTATTTTAAAAAAGACTGGGCCTAGCTTTATTACCTCTGGTGAGGATTCTTCGACTACTGATACTGAGACACCTAATATTGGTGATTCTCCAAATGCTAAAAGGGGTCGAAGGACTGAGGTCCCTTTAGGGGGAAAAAACACAGGGCAGGAAGGAAACACAGAGGTCAAAAACTTAGAAGAGCTCTTCATGTTGATAGTGAAGTAAATCATTCATGTACTAATGTTTTAAATATTTCAAGTCATATTTTGACTGATGATCAATATTCCCTTCTTAATAAAGGCCTTGGTTTCATACCTGTTTTTTCACTGATGAAAGTATTTTGGTTTCTGATACAATGGATTTTTGTAGGAAAATTAACTTGAAATTATTTTTCAACAACAAGATCAAACTGACAATGCTCAAAGATCATCTGATTTTAGATTTCACAAATCTACATTTAACCCTCCCATGGATAAACATGTTGCTGTTTTCCAGCAGGCGGTTATAAAGGATATACACTTCAATTTGGGTTCTGTTGACACTATAAAGCATAACATGTCTAGGAAGGAACAAATAGCACTCACACAACTCAGAAATAATACGGATATTGTTATTATTTCTGCCGACAAAGGGGTGCAGTGGTGGTGATGGATACTGAGTATTATGTGAATGAAGGTCTTAGACAACTTTCCAACCATCATCATTACATGAAGATGGAGATTGATCCTACTCCAGGTTTTGCCTTGGAAATTAATGAATTTTTGGAAAAGGCTGTAGAATCTGGAATTATCTCTGATAAAACCAAAACTCATTTGACGGTTAAGGATCCTACGAAACAACAACTTTATCTACTTCCTAAGATTCATAAGTCCATTGATCAGCCACCAGGCAGACCGATTGTATCTGGCATTGGGTCACTCACTGAACCCTTGTCTGTTTTTCTAACTGAAAAATTGAAACCACTGTTAACATGTGTTAGAGCAAGAATCAAGGACACGACTGAATTTTTGCAGATAGTCTCCGAGTCTCAATTGGACCCTGAATGGCTTATGTGTACCCTTGATGTATCCTTGCTTTATACCAGCATCCCTCATTGGGCGGGTATTAATGCCTTGGAATACTGGCTAAATAAAACCAATTTATACCCCCCAGGGATGAACACCTTATTGTTGTGTATGGCTGAACACATTCTAACTAAAAATGTTTTTTATTTCCAACAAAACTGCTATTGGCAACTACAGGGTACGGCTATGGGTGCATCCTTTGCACCCATTTATGCTGATCTATTTTATGGGCTACATGGAAGATATGATTTTATATGACCCTTTGCACAACATATATCTACCTGAGATTGATATATGGAGAAGATACCTGGACGACTGTTGGCTTATATGGAAAGGAGGTGAGGAATACCTCCAGGAATTTATTCAACATTTGAATGGGAACATCTGGGGTATCGAATTCACTGTGGAATATAATAGGAGTGCAATCAGTTATTTGGATGTCAATTTAATTCAACAGGAGGATAACACTCTTAGAACGTCCGTACATATAAAATTCTCACAATATAATACCCTTCTACATGCTGATAGTTTTCATCCGAAACATATTATTCGGAACATACCGAAATCACAGTTTGTGCGGATGAAAAGGATTTGTTCCTCAGTGGATGATCTTCAGAGTCATCAAATGGATCTAACCAAGAGATTTTTGTCCAGAGGTTATTCCACTCGTACTATTGAGTCAGCAGTCCAATTTAGTAATGCTAAATCCAGGGATTCTCTTCTCCAATACAATACTAAAACTCATAATGAGGAATCAGATGTATGTAGATTTGTCACCACTTATGGCAGGAATAGTGCCAATTTAGTAAATATTATCAATACTCATTGGAATATATTGAATTCTCATCCATTGTTGGAAGATTATCTCGGAGAACGATGTTATTTTTCCTATAGGAAAGGCAAAACTTTAGGGAATTTATTTTCACACTATAAAAAACCAGGGTCATGGATCACACTCCAACTCAAAGAACACTTACTGGAGATAAACTTTCAGGCATTTATCCATGTGGACATTGCAGTTTTTGTAACTATATTTTTAAAACTACTACTTTCACTAGTAGGAACACTGGACAAATATACGACATACAGTTTTTTGGTAACTGCAGTTCAGACTGGATTATTTATCTTGCCACATGTACATGTCATGCATTTTATATTGGCCAAACGTCTAGACAGTTTCGTGTCAGGATCTCTGAACACCTTGGTGACATTAGAAACAGAAGATTAACTAATGCACTATATAGACATGTTATCAAACATCCCACTGCCAAATTTACATTCACCATCATTGATCATATCATAGGAATCGTTCTTTAAAACAGGTTGGCATGATATCCTAAATACCAAAGAAAAAGGTGGATCATTAAACTTGGGGGCTTTTCCTCCTGGATTAAATGATAAATTATAATTTGTAATTAACCAATACTTGCATTACGATATGTACTTATTTCTTATCAGGTTGCATTGCTTAGGTTTTTGCATTTCAGCTCATTTTAGGATACTGTGGCTGGTATTCAACACCAGAATTCTTATAACCTGACTTTTGTTTCGGGTTTATTTCTGGGCATTTACCCTTTATTGTATGTTTTTTATTAAGTTTGTTTATTATCATTGATATACCAGTATACTGTGTCTCTTTGGATTTTTTCATTATAATCTGGAGATATGCATGCAACTCAGGCAAACTTTTTTGTTTACTGAACTATGTATTTTTCAATTACTTTGGCCTGATTGTATTTTTCAATTACTTTTGCCTTGTTTGCATTTTTGACTTATCAGGAAGTGATGTCATATAGATGCCTTAAAGAACATTATATAAGATGATGACTAAGTGCTTTTTGCTGACTATACTACTGAGGAAAGCCTTGCTGCTGAAACCGGTCTAGTTTCAGTTTTATTAAACTACTTTTGAACCTTCCTTGGTGCTGGCCTTTTTTCTGATTTTGGATCTAACAAGTGCTCTTGCCGTGCACCAGCCTAACTTGCTAGCTCCTATACACTACATTAAATTAAGGAAGAAAGGAAAAATATCCTTTTTTGCTTTTTACTCTTCCGTAACATATTTCAGAAAACAGGCTTGGCTTGTTCCTTAAATTACAAGTGACTCAACTTTGTGTGTGTCGGGGGGGGGGGGCAGATTGGACGATGGCACCGAGCTTCAGCCCACCTAGCTATGTCTCTGATAATAAAACTAATAATTTTTGAATAAACTACTGGCTTGGACACAGTTTATCAGATACAGATATAATTTGTAAAACAATTAAATTCAAAGACTGTTACTAGTCTAACAAACTGGGGTGGGGGTTCCTTTCTAAGCCTAGCCAAGTTTTTTCCAAAAGAATAATGTCCTGTATCCAAACAGGACATCGACAGCCAGGCATTTATAAGTCATCTCTGTCCATTAGAGACATAGCTACCAGGCACAGTGTAATGTCTATTCTCCATCCACTTGGGAAGCCTGTTCCATAGGAGGAACAGTCTCTGGGACATGCATCTGTCTTGTCTGCATGTTATGTTCAAGTTACAGACAAAATTCAAGTCCCTAGACCTTGTATTTCAAGTACTCTTTGACTTATGAATATGTAGAAGATTCATAAGTGTGGGGTTTGTGGATGCCTTGTAAGCCAGATATAGATCACCCTACAGCAATATAGATGAGACTGAGTAGAGGGAAGGCACTTTAATGCACTCTGCATAAGGCAGGATTGTTACACCTTGTATTCCTTTATAAGGAACCTTTGAAATTGCCCTAGTTGCTACATATGCATGGTCAGGTTCATACCAAAGGAAGCATTGTACTCTGGTCTAACAATGACAGAGTACAGTGGGATAATGACTTCTTTGGACCTAGATGCCATGCCCTTACGTATATGTTGCACAATATAAAAGGATTTCCTCACCACTGTGGCCACATGGTGGTCAAAAATGGGAAGGCTGCCAGCCCAGCTAGCTAAAATTTTGTAAATAATTCTGTTATTTGTGAATAGCAATGTGGTTTGTATGCTTGTCTTAGAAAATGTAAGAGAACTGTATATTATGTGCTTTCAAAAATGTAACCACAGTGCACCCCACTGGAAAAGGGCAAAACTCTAAGAAAATAAATTGAATTGTTTTTTGATAGTAGTTATCTCAGCTTGGAGACAGAATGTCTGCAACTAGAAATGCTTTCTATTGTCTGGAAACAGAAATAATTGCATGTTTCCAAGGTAAAGGTGTTTAACAGCTTTACAATTTACAATTCTAGGCAAAAAATTCAGAGAGATAAGTATTTTTAACAGAAGTGTTGCATTTTAAGTTCCTGTTAGCATGGAAACTAAAGGGAGAGGTGACAAGAATGATGCATTCTGAGATAACCCAGCAGAAATGTTTGATAGTAATTTAAGAACTATCTCAGAGAGAGTCTGTGCATTGTGTATCTTCTCTTGGATCTGAATACATCCATCTCACCAGCACTTCTCATCTATATTTGCCTTGCTCTGCAAGTAAGACTTGGATCATTGTATCTGTCTTAGAGCTAGATAGGAAAATAGTAAGATCAGTCTAGATGTTTTCTGTATTTGTGAGACTGTCCTGCATGTTGTTTTAAAATATTTCCTGTGATTCAGAACTCTGTTGTCAATGTGTTATTGAGTATTGTCTTGTGCTTTTATTAATTATTATTAAATATATTTAAACCTTTTAATTGTGGCTGTTTTTTTTTTGTGATATTTAAGCTCTGAGTGACTGCATGTGTATTTGGTGACACTGTATAGGCCATTCCTAAACAGCCTTAAAAGTTTGGTCACACTTACAATTTGGATAGCAGTAACATCACACAGTAGAATTGGTCACCTTTTGGGAAGGGCCTTAAAGTAGCTGATAAGTAAGGGTAGTCGTCAGTGATTACTACCTTACAATCTGGGCAGAAGGGGGCATAGCTAGTGAACTTGTGCCAGTCTTTCCCAGGAGTGTTTGCGTATGTGTTTATATATAAATCAAATCTGTGTGTGTGTGTGTGTGTGTGTGTGTGTGTGTGTGTGTGTGTGTGTGTATGTCTCAGCTACTTGGGCAGGGTCATGAAGCACTGGATGGATAGAGTGGGTGCTGGAGGCTTTGGCTTGACCACTTGGCTGAGATCTTAACCCTATAGCTGTGTCAGTGGGAAGTCTTATTGGGGTTCTGGAGATAGAGGGAGAAACTAGCCCCAGACTGATTGTGATCTCTGTGTGCTCTTATGGGAAGCTGTAGTTTACTATGTGTACTTGTAATCCTCCCAATGTACACGTCCCTCACTGGTGCTGGTGTTAAGGATCGAGGCTCCTTGATTGCTGGGCCAGTGCAGAGGTGTCATAAAAGGTAAAGTTATTGTCTGTGTGTACCCAGATCCCTGACCACTGGGTCAATTCTTAGGGTTGTATTATTAACATGGCAATTAGCTGGGATGGTTGACATCCCAAAGGGTAGAATTATGTATTTCTTAGCATTCAGTTTAAGACCATGGCTTTGTCACCATTTGCTTGTCAGAGCTAGATCTTGAAGAAAGCTAGTGTCTGCAGGGGAGTCTGATAACTCACATTTTGAAATCATCTGCAAACTTTGCCATAAACCTTCAACATTTGCCTCCATTTCAGAGAAATAGATGCCAAAAAGGAGGTGGCCCAGTATCAAGCTATTGGGGACTGTACTATTGACTGGCCTCTTGGTGATGGTGGCCTCACCTATTTTGACCTCCTGGGTATCAGTGAGTCAGTTGGATTTCCAGCAGATGATAAAAGGGTTTATAGCTAAATTCATCAGCTTGTTTACAATGCCTAAGTTTGTTTATAATGCCTGAGTGGGATATTGCATCAAAACCCTTGGCCAGGTCAAGGTATGTTGCGTGCACCATCTTATCTTCATCCAGTACTTTAGCGACCCACTCAAAAAAGTCCACCAGATTTAATAGGCATGACCTTCATTTAACAAAGCCAAATTCTGATGGATCCAGTGTTTGCAGGTTACCTATGTCTTAATTAATTTATTTATTAAATTTGTTGACCGGGTATATCCTACTGGGTCAGAGGCTCGTTTTCAGTGAAGACCAGAGGAGAAAAGCTCCACAGTATTATATGACAATACAGAAACATAGTAACATTGGTACAACAGAATTATTTTACAACATCTGGAAACAGTAAAAAAATCAAAAGACAAGGTCCTTTTAACTAGTGGAGACCCAGAAGAAAGACTCCGCAGAAGAATAATACCAATAAGTAGTAGTAAATATAATATAATACAATCAGTAGACCTATACAATTACATTTTCAGAGACAATCAAGTAGCAGTAAATATAATACAATCAGTAGGACTTATGTCCATTATGATTCTTTCCATGGCCTTACATATTAGGCTGGTGAGACTTACGGGTCTTTAGTTACCTAGGTCAGTGGTTGGACCTCTCTTGTGCAGGGGAATGACTGTAGACATCTTCCATTCCTTGACCAAAACACCTGACTGAAGGTTCCAGATGAAAAGCAATTCAAATGGACCAGAGAGGTCATATTTCATGCTGTTTATTAAACATCCCCAGATGTGATCAGAGCCCATTGATACAGTGTTTTTCGCTATGGAAATTGTGTTGATGACCTGTTCCCTAGTAATGGCTGGGGGGATTGTCATAGGGTACTTCCTTATTACTGTCGGTGGGGGGGGGGGGGATTTGAGCTGAAACTGTCAGCACAACTTTGGAGATGACATGTGGTTCAGTGTGGGTGATGCCGTTTATAATAAGTTCTGTGCATTGTTGTGCATTTCCTCTGAGGTTACAGAGATAGCTGTAGGAAGCTTTGTGGTTGTTATTTTCCTAATGAGCTTTCTTCAAATGTAACCACTGAATCATTAATTAACCCTCTTAGCTGCTTGTTTAGTTTAGTCAAGGGGCTTTTAGTCTGTATGGCTTTGTTCCTCCTACATTTGGCCAAGATTTGTTTTTCATTTGCCATATAAACAATTGATATTGTGATTCCACCACAGTGGCTTTCCTTTGAGTTTCTCATTCTTCATGCGAGTGGGCACATCTTCACTCTATACAGCTATCAGTATAGCTGTACAGATATTTTGTAAATAGCTGTGTATTCTATGGTGTTTACTGGGTTTCAGGATGCTGGACTTTAGCCAAGGTGTTGCTTAGTAGACTGAGCTTAGCCTAGAAATAGTTTTTAAAGGTTTTTGGTTTTGCTGGATTCCTAGATTTACTTTTTATTTTAAGTAGCACTTGCCTCATGGTCAGATCTGATAACTTGGGTGAGGAACATTGGCCCCAAATGTTTGGGAGTAAAAGGTCAAGGATGTTTGTACTTTTAGTGGGAGAATGGACCAACTGTTAAAGGATGTTGGTATTAGTTTATGAAATGCTGAGGTTGTGCTTTAAATGTGGCATAGGATTCCCAATATATAAAGGTGTATTTGAAATCCACCATGAATATTTATTTATTTTACATTTGGTTACCAGGAAAGTCAGACTGGACATGAGTCCTTTGTCAGCAGAGGCCCAGGGAGAAAAGCTCTACAATAACACAGATTAGTAAAGCACAAAAATTAGGTTTCAGAAACATAACACTCTAAAATTATACATCTAATATGCTTTAAACTACAACAACAAAATGTAGACTGGAATATAATACAATATACAGCTACAAAGATAAGGCTATGGAGTTAGACTAGCCTGGGGATTCATAGTTACAGATTGTTAGCTTGTAGGTATGTTTTTAGAGGTTTTTAAACTGTCCTAGGGATGTTGTGGCTGATATATTAGTGGGCAGTGTGTTTCATTTTTTAGCTATAGAATTAAAATAGAGAGAGGTTCCTGCAGAGTTGTTGGCTTTAGTGACTCGATGGAGGAGTTTATTGCTGGATCGTAGGAACCTAGTACTGGAGTACAAATGTATTAAGATACGTAATGTGGGAGTTTTCTCAGGATTGTATAGAATCTTGTGTGTAAGTATAAGCTGGTTGTAAAGGAGAGGATGGGGAAGTTCAAGATAGTTAAGTTGTTTTAAGTGCTAAGCAATGATGTGTTTCATGTGGACTCTTGGTGGTGAACTTTATGATTTTGTTATAGCAGGCATCAAGTTTAGTTATTTCTGAGTTTCGAAGACTGGTGAAGATAGGAGATGCAAATAAAAGTGTAGAGATGAGATGTGTTTGTAATTTTATTTCTATATAGTCCCCGTAGAATAGTGTGTGTTGTTCCTTTAAGAAGCATTTCATGGTTGGCATGTGCATATAAATAGCAAACGTGCTAGCTTCAGTGCCATTTTGAGACCACAGCCAGAGAATGAACATGTATGAGTGTAATAGCTAGTTTGTTTAAAGTTTGTCTAAATTAGAGTTAAGCCTCAATCCTGGCGTGATTGCACATAATAAAGCTGCTAGAACAGAACCCAAACAGACTCGTCTATTTTATCTTGACTAGGCAAGCAACCTGATGTTGGAACCAGGATTCCAGAGACTACTTTTCAGAGCTACGAGGTGCAGAGGTCACAGTAAAGGTAAACTAAAAGAAGCAAACATGGAAAAGGGCAAGAAATGAACCAAAGGTAATGAAAACCTGCACAGATGATTTTATAAAAAAATAAAATGGAGCATTACAAGGGCACAAACCGCATTATTAAACAAGTGAGAGACACAAATGGCTTATTAATGAAAATGTTAAAAATTAATATTTTTGATAAAATGATTATCAGAAAAGCACATAAGGGGGTCAGAATTACCTCAGAATTGCAAAACTATAATGTTTAAAAAAAGCTGGCATGTTGAGAGTAAAGCGAGCACAAGAAAAGTACAATGGGCATGGAAAAAGATTAAAAGAGCAAAACAAGTATAATAAGGGCAAAAAGGGCATATTAAGCATAAATAAAGCAAGACAACTGCATTTTTGGGCAAAGTACTGTATTTTGGCATAAACTATTATTTTGCATTGTATTCAGGGCATAACTAAGAGTTGTTTGAAGTATCTCCATGTGTGTAAAATTGCTTACTGTGTGGGCTTATTACTGTGCATTTATTCCAAAGAATGTGTGTACAAAGTGCAACTATTTCATGAGGTACAGTCAAAATACAGCCCTTTCAAAAAGTTTCTTGTGCTGGGTGCGTCTATTCATAAAGTGCCACCATTACAGAGTGTTTCTTGCACTGTAATGATTTGTTTAGCAAAGTACAGTCACTTTAAGAATGTGTGTGTGTTGTGTAATGGTTATTTGCAAAGTGCAGTTACTTTGAAATGTTTTTTAGTCTGAGCTGCTTCTGCCCAGTTAATTTGCACAGTGGGGTTATTTTGAGGATGTTTGTTGCACTGATAAGATGTGATTTCTTACAGTACAGTGATTTCAGGAGTATTAGTGCCCAAGAGACTTATTTTGCAAAGTTTTTGTGCTATTGGGCATATTTACAAATACTGTCATAAATTTCTGGTATGTGTGTGCATTTTCATGCATACTTGCAAAAACCTTCACTGGTATGTGCTAATATGGCAGACGGACTTTAAAAAACATCACTGTAGGTATTTGATCTGAATATTGTAGAGAATTGGAGAATATTTGAGCAGAGTACAATATTTTTATACAAGCAGCTTATTTTGATAAAGATGCACACACCAGGACATTCATTTCGCTATAGCTAGCTGGATCAGAGGCCACTGAGAGAGCGTTCATTTGTGTATGGACCAACAGTATATGAGAGAGAAGGTGAAAAGTCATATTGTTGTACAGTCTGAATCAAGGGAAGACCCCAAGTGTTTGAAGTGCAAGTTCAGGGAAATGTGCAACCCCCAGGCAAATATTACATTAGACATTTTACACAAGAGATCAAAAACCAGAGGAAAATTTTGCAGCTTGTATAACTGACCAGAGAAACAAAGCTAAACTGTGTCTGGTGACTTAAAAGATGAGTTGATAAAAGACAGGCTTGTGTTTGGTATTAATAGTGCTGCAGTGAGAGAGATTTTCTTTGTGACAGTGATTTAACTCTGAGCAAAGCTATTGAGATTTGACAAATCCATGAAGTTATGGAAAGGCACACAAGTATGACCTGATTTCATCAGGCTCCAGAGCAAATGTAGACAACATGCAACACATGGCTAGCAAAAGCAGGCCTAAGCACATGGCAGCTAATAGCCCTTGTGGGTTTTCCTGGGAGGCCCCATAGTTTTCAGCAAGTTCTAAAAAAAGACATTCTGACTGCAGTACAAGGAAAACTCAACTCCACCTTTAACTGTTGCAATTGTGGTGCCAATCATGAGTCTAAATGAGAAAAATGCTTAGCATTTGGCCAGCAATGCCACAAGTGTAAAAAAAAAAAAAAAAAAAAAAAATTCAAAAGTTTTGCAAATTAAGTAAACTTTGCACAGTTATGAAGATGGGTCACTTGCAAAAGCAAGTCGATCATATAGTGAACTGCAATTCTACTTTCATGTAGATGGTGTATCAGTAACTGGTGAAAAGGTTGGTGCAGTAAATTTGTTGGCAAAGAATGAAGTGTTTTGTACTGTCCAAATCAATGGTAAAACCACAGAGTTTAAAGTGGGCACTGGCTCAGGGCATAATGTTATGTCATCAGACACATTTGTTAAGGTGAGAACTGATGGTCAACTCAATGTGGCTAGTAGTGCAAAGCATGTTGCTTATGGAGGTGAAGAAATTCACACCGAAAGCTCAGTAGTGCTTTCATGTTATTTGGCTAGGAACTGTTACAGCTTGTTGTTTTATGTAGTCCAAAGACCAGTACAGTCCTTATTGAGTCTCTGAGACAGTCTAAGATTTAATCTGCTTTCTTTTACCAAAGAAGTTTAACATATAAGCACATATCCTAGTTCCAGTTTTACTGAAGCTATTTTCCCACAGTATACTGATGTTTTCGATGACAAGTTAGGCAAACTTCCAGTTGTGTATTCTCTGAAGTTAGACCCAGAGGTCGGACTATTAAGGAAAGTTCCAATAGCTATGCAAAATAAAGTTAAAACTCAGTTGGATAAAATGGTGCAGCAAGGTGTAATTTGTCCAGTTACAGAACCAACTGAATTGGTGTTGTCCATGGTAGCAGCCCACAAAAAAGGTTTAGATGAAATCAAAATATGTATTGACCCAAGGGATTTGAACAAAGTATTAAAGAGACTGCACATTCCAATGCATACAGTGGAAGTCATAGTCCTAATACCAAACCCCACAGTTTTTTTCTGTATTGGATGCAAAAAGTTCATTTTGGCAAGTGATGCTTGATCGCAAATCCTCATTACTGACTACATTCACTACTCCATTTGGCAGATTTAGATTCCTCAAGATGCCATTTGGAAGAAATTTTGCAAGTGAAGTATTTAAGTGTGCAATGGAGGAAATTTTTTCATGTTATCCCTGTGCCGTAATACTAGAAGGTTTATTGGTTGGAGGCAATGTTGAAGCAGAGCATGACATAAACTGTCTAGACAGAGCACGTGAAATGAACTTAAAGCTCAGTCCTCTGAAGTGCAAATTCAGACTACCAGAAGTTACATATGTAGATTATTTACTAGCTCTGGCTTGCAACCAGACCAGTCCAAGCAAGCAGCCATTCTTGATATGCCAGCTCCAGATAATGTTCAGGATCTGCAATATTTCTTGGTATGGTTAACTATTTAGGCAAGTTTATACTATATAACTTCAATGACTTGGCAGCACCTTTGAATGGTCTCTGTTGGAACAGCAACAGAGATCATTTGAATAACTTGAGCAGAAAATGACCACCCCACCTACATAAAGAGACTATGATGTCAATAAACCAATAACTCTTTCCTGTGATGCTTCAAAATTTGGTCATAGCACAGTTATTCTTCAAGAAGGCAGACCAGTAGCTTATGCATCTAGAATGCTTACCCAAAGTGAAATGCAATATGCTCAGATTGAGAAAGAACTTTAGGCAATAGTATTTGCATGTTCAAAATTTCATGCTATGGTCGAGCTATTCAGATTAAAACTGATCACCCATCTCTAGTTACTATTCTAAAAAAAGCCTATGCATTCAGCTCCAGCAAGATTGCAAAGAATGATGCTCAAATTGAAAAAGTACAACTTCAAAATGGTCTATACAAAAGGCAAACTTCTTTATTTGGCTGATACCTTATCCAGATCATCCAGAAGTACAACAGAACAGTTTCATGGAGAGAATTTTCACTTTGACATCATGAAAGTGCATAATTTTTCTACCATGTGCCTTGATGAGCTTGAGCAATCTGAGCCAATTTTGCAAAAGCTCAACCACTCCATTAATGTTAGATGGCCATCAAAGCAATCTAGTGTACCACCTGAAATACAAACTTATTTTCCTTAGAGATGAGATGTTGATGGAAGATGGTATTATTTTCAAAGTTCCTAAAATCGTTGTTCCTGCTTCCTTATAACATGAATATATCCAGATTCTGCATCATGATCTCCCAGGTCCCGAATCAACCAAAAGAAGAGCAAGAGAACTAGTATTTTGTCCGTCTCTAGTAAACGACTTTGATAAAGTACTTTCTTGTTCAATATGCAATAATACTAAACCGCATTAAGAACCACTTCAGCTAAGTCAAGTTCCTGAACTACCTTGGTCAACAGTAGCCACTGATATATTTGAGTGCAGCAGTCAGCATTACTTACTGTTGCTAGATTCATTCAAACTGGTTTGAGAGTGATTTACTACCTAATCTAACATCCATTGCTATCACCAAGTTGAAACATCAATTCTCAGTCCATGGTAGTCCACGCAAAGTTATTTCTGACAATGGTGCCCAGTTTACTAGTCAGTTGTTTTAGAAATTTGTAAAAGAATGTGACTTTGTACATGTTACTAGTAGTCCAGAATACTCAGTCAAATGGACTAGCTGAAACTGCAGTAGTGAGTGTAAAGCAATTACTCGAGAGGTCAAAGCATGATAATACCAATGTCTTTTTGAATTTACTCAATCTGAGAAACATACCCCGTGACAATATACTTAGCTCACCTGCTCAGAGACTTCTATCCAGGCAAACCAGAAAAACATTGCCTATTAGTTACAGTTTGTTGAGGCCTAATGCTAAAAACAGAACAATTAGAGCCCAATTATTCAGAAAGTGTTCTTTCCAGAAGTCCATCTAAGATAAATGGAGCAGATTTCTTCGTCCAGTAAAAGAAAGAGAGAGTGAGCAAACAAACAGCTAAAGGTTTCAACCAGATTAGTCAAGTAACAGGTATATGTACTGAGCTGAAATCCTATTTCATACAATCTGAGGGTGTGGAGTACAGGAGAAATCACAGACCTCTTCCTGTACCAGAATTGAAATGGCAGTGTTATTCCTGTGATACAGACTCTAGATCTCAGAGCAATCCAGACAATGTTACTATGGCAAAAGATGTCTTGATTAGTTCTACCATTCCTGATGTTCCTAATGTCCCTAAAGTTGAACATTCAGCAGAGACTGTCCCAGTTGCTAGACCCAATTCCAATTTCTATGTCACATGATTTGGTCAGATTCTCAGACCTAGTGTGAAATATCCAGCAACCTGGACGTAATTGTGTGTATGTATTTAGTTCTGTATTGCATGACAAATAATTTTGTATGACTAATTTCTCAGAGGGAGGATGTAGAATAGTGTGTGTGTGTGTGTTTGTGTGGTACCTTTAAGAAACGTTTCATGGTAAGCACGTGCATATAAAAAGCAAACGTGCTAGCTTCAGTGCCATTTTGAGAATGGAGCCAAAGAGTGAGCATGTATAAGTGTAATAGCTAGTTTGTTTATAAGTTTATTTGTGGTTATTAAGCCTCAATACTGATGCGTTTGTACATAAAGCTGCTTGAACAGAACCCACAATGACTTGTCTATTTTATCCTGCCTAGACGAGTGACAGTCCCCCCAATTTTTTTATGTACTTTATGATGAGTGAAATGAGTTTTAAAATTCATATTACAGTCTCTCTCGACTCCTAGAAGTTTAGTGTGAGTGATAGGGGAGATAGTATGTTGTAGGTCATGATGGTAAATATGGGTATGAGTGGAATGATTAGTGCGTATGAATAAGACCAGTTTGGTTTTGGGGTTTTAGTATAAGTTGTACATTGGCAAGCCATTATTCTACTGAAAGGAAAGAGGCCTGTGTTTGAAATTGCATTTCTTGGGGGTAGGAGAGGAATGGATTAGAGTTAAGTCATCAGCATATTGGATGACTGAGGAATGCAAAGAGGAGGTATGGAGGTTGTTGGACAAGATAGAAAAAAGTTAAAGGACCAATGATGGAGCCTTGGGGAACACCCAGTGTGACTGTTAATGAAGGAGAGAGTTTTTGCTTCCATTTCACTGCTTGTTGTCTACCTGTTAAATAACTTTGAAACCAACTAAGTGTAGATTGGCTACGGTTCAGTTCCAAGAGGGATTAAATGAGATTGTTGTGATTAACCGTATGACGTGCTTTGGAGAGGTCAACCAAGATGGCAGAAACATAGTTGCCATTACTTCTGTGGTTTACAGTGTGAGTGAATGACAGGGCTGTCGTGGTGCTGTGATGTGGCCTGAAGACGTGGTTGTGAGAAGGTGATGGGTGTTAAGGTAGTTCATGATTTGATTGTGTATACACCTCTCCAGTATTTTGGACAGCAGTGATAGTATTACTATGGGCCGATAATTGATTTAACTCCCTTTCTGGAGTGGAATAATGTGAGACATTTTCCAGGTCTCAGGGACTAGACTTTCAGATATAAAGCAGTTAAGAATGGATACAGGGTATACAATGGCATTGGCAGATATTTTCAAGAATTCAGCTGAAAGTTGATCTGCAGATATGGTGGGTAGGTTTCAGTTTCTTAAGTAGTTTTCTAATTGTATTGGTATAGACAGAGTGGAAGGTAAAGCTGTTATTAGTATGATAGTTTAGTGGTTGGTTAGACGGTAGACAACTTTGAGAGTTGACTAGTGCAAGAATAGATTCTATGAACAATTTGTTGAAGAGGCTGGTGACATTGACTGAGGTATCTGTTATGTTTGGATAAGGGGTGCCTGATTTTCCAGGTTATAGAATATTGTTAGTGGCTGTCCAGCATTTTTGGGATTGCGTTGATACCTAGTTTGTATAGCAGGTAGTAGTTGACTTTTTCTATTTTGATGGCTTTCTTTGCCTTATTATGGAGTTCAAGACATTCCATGTTTGTCAGTATGGGATCAAGTTTTATACCAGTGGGCCCAGACTTTATCTCTGTGTTTCAGCAGAGATCTAGTCTCTCTTCTCATCCAAGGACCATAGTTGGATTTAACAGTGATAATTCTGGGAGGGGCCTCTTGAGTTTAGGTTATCTAAAAAGGCAGAGTTGAAGTACTGAACACCTTTGTCGAGGTTGAGGGTCTTGAAGAGTTTCTTATAATCTGGTAATTGGCAGGTTTTTCATGCCCACGCAATTTCATATCATAGTGTGTTGAACTGTGAGGAACTCTAGTACATTTAGTTAGGTAGTATAGGTTTCCTGGGACATGGAGTAGAGCTATATATTGGATGGATATAGCATAGCACCCTGCTTATGGCGAGTTGCACATGTATGAGTTCCATTGGGTCATACACTTTAATTAGTCTGCATGCGAGATTAGTCTTAATATAGACCAACATTCCTTTACCTTTAGTTCCCTCCTGTGCAGTAGGTGGTTTAAAGGTGAGAAAGGCATTATAACCTTGCAATGCTGGGGTTATACCATGTCATTTACTACACAGATGTCTAGACTATCAAGGGAGAGGAAGGATTGCAGGGAGTGCAGTTTCTTGATAAGACTTCTAGCATTGTGCAATACCACCTTCAGATATTTCTTCAGTTTTAGTTAAGACGCTAGGTTTCTTAGTATGGCATTTCTTAAAAAAGGCACTATAGAAGTGGAAAATTTCTTTACCAGTGTCCAAAAGCCTGGAAGGGATAAGTTCAGACCATTCCTGGCAAAATGTTCTTTCAACCGGTTACCTATTAGAAAATCGAAGTTACAGGACTTTGAATACCATATGGTCGACACCATATGATCAAAGTTCCATAGCTTTGAAATTAAAAAAAAAAAAAGGAAAAAAAAAGAACAAATACAACGTACCCTGACTGGTTACCCACTACTTAAATATATTAACTCTGAGACTGCACCGAACTATGGTGCAGAAAGGGAAGTTTGATCATTAAAGGTTGACCTTTAGTGATTCAGACAATTCGAAATTCGATGTTCCAAAAGGAACCCCTTTCAACCATGTAGTCCCATGCAAATATTAACCCCCCCCAGATTGAGCGAATAAACTAAGCCATTTGTTAAAATCAATTATTTTCTGTTGATAATGTGGCATCGTCCTTGGCAAAGGTAGTATGCTGCTCAGTGCTAGGCATATATCTGCCTGAAACACACAAGCAGTGAGCTTAACCATGTCTCTCTTCATATAGTCAAGCGAGGTATGTCTCAGGTCATTGACATCCACATGGAGTATGACAGAGTCATACTGATACCTGTAGTTCAGTGACCTCAGTGTCTGTATAACTTGATGGATCCCAGCCCCAGAAAGCCAGCTAAATGAGAGTCTCTCCTTACTCAGTCTGGTAAGGAGGACATCAGTATGCCTCACTATAGATTTACCAATGACCAGGAAATCTGTCTGTGTGCTCATTTGCCATAAGGGCTTAGCAGTAGAGACATTGGATAGAGTGTTACTGTGTGTAGCTGTGGTGGTGGTTTAATAGAGTGCTTGTGATGACCAAGGACCCTTTTTTTTAATGCACTGTGCAGGAGGTCTACGTCTTATTTCGAAACTTTTTCAAAACACCAAGCGGAAAGGGAAAAAAATAAGGCACAGAGTTGGAGAGGGATAAAAATAGGGGCCCCTATTCATACAAAGATGTTTATATGTAATGTTAATCAACAGAAGTTTTAAGCAAAGAAATAATGTTGGAAACATTTATGTTTGAGATAAATCAATAAACAGAATGCCCTTTTGTATTGTACCTCCATTTTATTCTAATCCAGCCATTGACACCTAAACTGATAAATCCCACCCTTTGATTATGACCACAAGTAGACACACTGCTTATGTGTGCCATAGTAACTGCAACAAACCTGCACAGAATAACAGTAACCTTACGCCTTATATTTATTAAAGTATGTGTAAAACAGTCTTACTTGAGACCACAGAAAATCAGTATGTCACAGTACATCCCAGATATTTTGCTGACTCTGACAAAAAATTACATCTGACCAAATATTTGAGCCTCTCCCGAAGCTGAAAATGTACCAGAGCTGGACAGTCAGCAAATGCATGAATCCAGTCCTGACAAGCAGGGACAGTACATCACGAGCACCAATGTGAGGAGTCGTGGGAGATTCTACTGAACATTTGTAGTCTGTGGAAAGTGGCACAAAGAAAGTGGCAAATATCCTCATCAATGGGAATGAGGTGGCTGATGGGGAGTGGTCAGCATCAGATCCCTGTCTGCCACATTTACAGGTTCCTAAACCATACATTTTGCCAAAAAGAAAATCAGGCAGGATAAATATTGCTATAAATTCACCATATAAGAGATTGTTCTAGTATAGCTGGGACTGAAGTACGTGAAAATGTGATCTTAGTCACAGGTAACGTCATTGATCCAGACTCTAAGGGGTATCCATTTTCAATATTGCCCACCATTAATTTAGCTTGCAGCCTTGCATAACTCAATCAACCCTTGTGGTCTATCTCATACTATATGCAGACTTCTTGGAAAGTCAGAAGATTTCCATCCTGAATTAACTAATTCAATTAATTCATTGCCCAGAGCTGAAGACCATCAATACTCACCCACTGAGTTATTTCTTCTAGTGTACTGCATTCCACCAAAAAAGGCAGGTTGAATTTTTAAACACGCTCTTTAATAAAATAGGCTTTGAAGCAAAGTCAATGAAATTGTACTAACCAGATGATCTGTAAATTGTTGAGCAATAACATCTTAAGAGGAGACTTCCAGGATGGTTGCACATTGATCAATAGTATACATTCTGCTTTCTCATTGTGAAAACAGAAACTGATAAAAGGGAGTGCCGTTGATTTTTTTTTTTTTGATAAAAATCAGTTACTCATTAGATACACTATCTGGATGCCAGCAAAGAACAACTTTGAAAAACCCAAAAGAGAATCAACCAGAAAAAGTAAAAAGAAAGCCTTGTTGGGAAGGATTCTGCAGCTGTTCAGTAAAAAAGCTTTAGCTGTGGTTTGAGATGGCTTCCAGTAATTTAAAGGAAAAATAAATAAAATGTACTCCAAGGTGATGATTAAAATAAATAAATCATTGAAGGAATATATCAGAATATATAAATTCAAACAACAAAAGGATAGAAAAAAAGGAAGCTTTAACTAACCATTCAGATGACCTGATAAAACTACAAAAATCTGAGGATAACATGAAAATAAAAGCTGTCTAAATATAAGGGCTCTCAAGAAGAAATATTTAAAAAACTAGAATTAGAAGACAGAATACTCTAGGAAAACTAGAGATTTTCTGATACACCAGAGAAACTGGAAAGAACAGACTGTATTAACGTTTTATGAAAGCACAGATAAGCAACTAGACTGGTATTCCACAGCAGAATTTTCTTGAATGGCTATATAAAGTGTATGCTCCAAACCTGGCTATGAGAAAGCAACCAAGAGGTGTATTTGTAAAGATGCAATCATACAAGCAGAAGGAGGTGATCCTGACAAAATTGTGGCAGAAGGGCAAAGTATGGAAAATTGGAGACAGCAGAGTTTATAGAAAATGATTATTCACTGCACACCAGTCAGAAGAGAAACAAACGTATCCCAACAATAAGGGAATGTCAAGTCACAGGTGTGGGGTCCAAGCTTCTGTACCCAGCTGTCTCCAAAGCATTCTTTATGCAGGATCAAAGTTGTTTTTTGATGCAGAACAGGCTAACAAAGAAATAAAGTTTAGCCAACAAAAAGTGAGTCACCAAGCAGAATGGGACTCTGGTTTTCATTCTTTTTATGCTACATTTCATACAGAGTTTTTGCCAGTTACAAAGGAATATACTTGACAAAACAAAAAAAGCACAGGAATTGACTGTAGAAGAATCAGCAGTACTTTGGATTTGAAACAGAGCCTGATACTAGGAGATAGAGATCAACAGGAAGAAGATTAGCCACTCTGAAATTAGTGAATAAGTGAAAAACTAAAAAGCATCTTACCACATTTCTGAAACATGGCTTTGTAAGTAAACCTGGCTGAAAAGTATTGGACTTTTGTTGACGTTTAAACTTGTGGGTATTCAACATTTGTGACTTGATAAATTACTACATTTGGCTTAAGCTATAAACGTGTTTTTGTAAGCATGCAGGCTTTAAAAGTAAGACAAAATGATACAAGCCATAAAATGCTAATCTTCTTACAACTGCAAAGATATTAGCTTGTTTTCCAATGGCAAATGCTCAGTGGAGTCATGATGTCTACAGCTGAGGGCAGCTGCGCATTCTTTTCTGGGTGACATTTAACCAATCTCATTGCAGAGTACATTTCCCTGGAGATGATCTGTCAAAAGGTGCAAGCAGTTAATCTGGAGTATGCTGACTATTTGCTGAGTGAAATGCAAAATTTGAAGGTACAGTGGCAAACAGCTCAGTGAAAAAAATGGAATTTGAAATTATGGGAAGAGGTAGCAATGTCCTTTTAGGGCTTAAAGTTAGCATTTCCTGAAATCATACATGCTGTTTTTTCCTATCTTGGAGGAGAAGAGAGATAATGAAATAACAGACTGCAGTAAGTGTAAGTGGGAGCAGAAGCTGTAGCATGAACTTTAGCATGAGTAACTTTAACTTTAGGTTAGATAATGCCTGTAGTTGCAGCTGGCAATGTGGGGCAATTCCCTTCTGGAGGATGTTTGAAGATGTGTATAGTTTGTTCCAAGTTGATGGAAGTTTTTTTTTTTTTTTGTTTGAAGGTTTTCATTAAAAGTCATGAAAAATGACAAGTTCAAATGGAGAGAAGAAACAACTGAAAAAGATCAGCCTACCAAACATTACAGCTTGTGTGCTATGCATATACTAAATATTCATTCAAAAATAGCTCCTGTATAATGGCTCGGAACAATTTTTTTTATCATGATGGCTATGCTGTCTGTATTATCTTGGAAAGTGAATGCCCTTACAGGTATGGATAAAAAGGAAAGAATATTAAGAAATGCAGAGTGCAAATAGCATTGCTGCAAGAGAAAATTTGGAAATAAATGAGCATGTGAATTTGACAGAGGATTTCAGAATGGATATTTAGCTGAACAGCAGGGACAGAAGAAAAGGGGAATAATTATTCTAATTGTTTGAGGGACTTCAACAGTTATAAATGAAGACAAATGCGATATTGTTTATGTGGGAGTAAGGGGCTATTAACAAGGGAAGAGGATTACACAAACTATTCACCTTGGAAATCCAAATCACTCCCACCCCTCACAAAGGTAACCACCATGAAAAACTTCTCAAAAGCTAACTTTAGCCTCCTAAAACTGAGGTGACTAGCTTCACAGCACCCATGCAATTGGAGAACAGCTGCATGACTGCCGAATCATACACTAATGCCCTGTACGAACACGCACACAAATGCATGGATCTCACCATACCCGATAGAACCAAGACACTCTCCTCCAAAAATAAGGAAGCCAATCTTGTGGTCCCCTGCCATAAACACTCTACAACAGGAGGAGGAAACTGATGTGGAATAAGGTGAAGTCCCAAGACTGGAAAAACTCCCTGATCACCCTCAACAAAAAGTTGATATCCCTCATCAAATTCTCTAAAGCTAGCTATGAAAACAGAACTGTAGCAGATAGTAAAGACAACCACAAGGCCTTCTATAGTTATGTAAAGAATCTCCAGGGCAATACCGAGATTTGCTTGGAGCTGTTGCACAATGGTACCTCCTATACTGTGCCAACCAATATTGCCAATACACTGTCCAACAGATTCAGTGCCAATTTTAACCCTCTCTCCCCCACCAAAGGACCATTTGCAATACCAGTAGATTGCCAGGCACCTGGTATTACTGCTGCACAAGTTAAAACAGCACTGTCCAAGGCAAAAAATGCAGCTTCTATGGGACCTGACAATATCCCTGGCTGTGTTCTACATGAATTACAAAGTAAACTGGCATCCCACCAGTGGGCCCTGTTCAGTCACAGCCTCACCTCAGGCTTTGTCCCTACCAAATGGCACACTGCTACAGTCCTCCCTTTCCACAAAGGAGGAAGTCACTACAGACCCTGGCAACAATCGCCCCATTAGAATGATGAGTCTGATATGCAAAGCTATGGAACGCATCATCATGGACCTAATAAACAAGGATATGTGGAATCTCCAAACTCTGGATCCCACACAATTTGGTATTGTGAAGGGTAGATCATGCCTGCTCAACCTGGTTGACTACTTTGAGTCAGTCACCAGATCTGTGGATGAAGACAGTGTGGTTCATACAGCCTACCATGATCTGGCCAAGGCCTTTGATACCATTCCCCATTCAGGAATCATAAAAAAATGCAAACTAGGCATCAGCCCCTATATCACTAGGTGGGTTGGAAACTGGCTCACAGATGGAGTCAACTACTTTCACACTGTGGATTCTAAGTCAGACACAGGGTTCGGTTCTGGGTCCTCACCTGCTTGGTATCTACTTTCCTGAAGTCAAGGCCAACATGAAGGGACTCTGGCTGACAATGTTCAAATACGATTGCTAGTTGGGATCCAGAATTAACTCCCCAAGTGATGTTGACATCCCACAGAAAAGGCCTCACTGAGACCAATGACTGGTGGCAAAACCATGGCCTTAAGCTCAATGCCAAAAAAGTCATCGTCCCCTTTGTGAAAAACCCAGTTCCCATGAATTACCACATTGATGGTAATCCACTGAACACAGAAGGCATTACAGCCATGCTGCTTCGCAAGGGACGGCTTGCACCTGTCACCCCTGGGATTCCGGATATTGGCTAAGGATCTTGCCACCCCCATAGTGCCTTTTTTAGGCAAGGCTCAAATTCTAAACCTACCACCCTAGAAAACAAAAATGGAAAGAAACTAAGGGTAATGCTGCTCAATGCCAGAAGTCTAAATCTCAAAATGCATGTTCTCGAGGCCCTTCTCAGTATGGAGAACATCGATGTCTGTGCTGTGACTGAAACCTGGTTCAAGGCTCCTGAGAGCACCCCAGCACTATCAGGTTTTACCTCATATCATGCATTCCGGCCCCAAAACCTGGACCACACCACAAAAGGAGGGGGTGTATCCATATTCATCAAGGATACCCACACCTCCAGGTTGGTGGCAACGCACAAAGCATCGGAAACCATCCAGGTGCAATTAACCATAGGCAAAACTGCTCTACAATTTGTAGCATGCTACATGCCACCCTCTCAAACTCAGGAACCCCACACAGCCTTCCTGAAGACACTGGGGGGTATAAATGTATCTCCAAACACCATTATATTGGGTGACTTCAACTACCCGAATATAGACTGGGAACATTACTCAAGCCCCAACTTTCTAGCCCAAAGGTTCCTGGAGTTCATAAATTCAAATGCCATGGAACAACTAGTCACCGTTCCCACAAGAGGAGAAAATATACTAGATCTCATCATCAAACATGGGGACAAAATGCTCCACACCAGAAGTATATCCCTCATTGGTGAGATCAGATCACAAACTTATCTCACTGGAAATCCACATCCCGCCCCCACCCCAAACAAAAAACACCACAGTGAAGAACTTCTCTAAAGCAAACTTCACACTACTCAAGACTGGTGTGGTATCCTTCAAGGCCCCCGAGCCAGTGGAAACCACAACCCAAGCTGCGAAAGCCCTTACAAATGCCTTCTATGAACACCTCCAGGACTGCATGGATCAGGCAATCCCTAATAAAACCAAGACTCTTTCCACCAAGGGCAAACATCCAGTCTGGTGGACCCCAGCCATAAACAAACTTTACAATAAGAGGAGAAAGCTGTTACATGATAGAGCAGAATCCATAAAAGAGAAGAATCCATAAAAGAGAAGACACCCTTGATCATTATTAGTAAAAAAAATATGAGCACTCATAAAATCATCCAAGGCCAAATTTGAGAGAAAAATTGCAATAGATTCAAAAGACAATCATAAGGCCTTCTTCAGCTATGTTAGAAACCTGGGTGGAAACTCCCAGATATGCGCAGAATTAGTCCAAAATGATACAAAAATCACTGAACCCACAGACATTGCCAACATACTGGCAGACAGGTTCAGTGCAAACTTCACCCCCCCCCCAAAAGGAGAGAGAACTATCCCAGCGGAGTGTAGCCTCCCAGACATCTCTAATGCGCAGGTGAAACCTGCTCCCTCTAAAGCTAAAAACACAGCATCAATGGGACCAGATGGTGTCCCCGGCTGTGTGCTACACAAACTCAACGAGGAACTAAACCCGCATATAAGGCAGCTGTTTAATCTTAGCCTTACCACAGGATATGTGCCCAAGGAGTGGTGTACGGCAACTGTGGTCCCACTCCACAAAGGCGGTACCTCTACGGACCCTGGAAATTACCGCCCCATAAGCTTAACAAGCCTGGTCTGCAAAGCTATGGAGAGGATCATAATGGAACTCATAAACAAAGACATAGGGGACTTGCAGACATTGGACCCGACCCAGTTTGGCTTTGTCAAGGGCAGATCATGCCTTTTGAACTTGGTCGACTTCTTCGAAACAGTCACCAAGGCCATTGATGAGGGAAAGGCAGTCCATACAGCCTACCTTGACCTTGCAAAAGCTTTCAACACAATACCCCACTCGGGTATTATAGAGAAACTTACCAGCTTAAATGTAAACCCATATGTCACAAGATGGGTTGCAAACTGGCTAAAGGACAGAACCCACAGGGTTACAGTTGCTGGCGCCATGTCAGACTCCAAGCCGGTCACAAGTGGTGTCCCACAGGGCTCAGTCCTTGGCTCCCTGTTGTTCGGCATCTACTTCTCAGAAGTACAGGCAAACATAGGAGGACTATGGCTGACAAAGTTTGCAGATGACTGCAAACTGGGCACCATAGTGGAAAGTACATCGGACACAGATATCCTTCAGAGGGGTCTCACGGAAACTGACAACTGGTGCCAGAGCCATGGCCTGAAGTTAAATGCCAAAAAATGTATAGTCATACCCTTTGGGAAAAACAAGGTAACCTCAAGCTACCATATAGGTGGCAATCCATTAAGCACAGAAGAGGTTATCAGGGACCTGGGGACCCAGGTTGACAGTGGCCTTTCTTTTGACACTCACATTGCTAAAGTGGTTAGAAAGACCTTCTACATTGCCCACCTGATCATGAAGGGATTCACATCCAGATCAAGTGAGGTCATTGTTCCCCTGTACTCTTCACTTATCAGACCAATGATCGAGTACAATGCCCCATTCGGGATGTATCTCACCCGACACCTGCAGCAATTGGAGAGACCCCAAAAGTTCCTCACCAAAAGGATAAAGGGACTCCAAAATCTGTCATATGCTGCCAGACTGAAGAAACTACAGCTCTATTCAGTTGCATACCGCCTACTCATAGGTGACCTGTGCCTGACATACAAGGCCATGTCCAACCCGGAATTAATGGACATGCTCCACCTCAAAAAATCCAAATCTACCAGATTCTCTAGAGCAAGTGACTTAAACCTTAGCACGGATATAAATAGGACATGCTGGAGGGATAGATTTGTCACCCAGAGACTCCCTATGCTGTGGAATAAAATCCCAGTCCATGTGAGGCAGAGCACCTCGCTGGCTCTGTTCAAGAGAAATCTTGACCGGTGGATGGGAGATCGTAGGTTTACCCCGGGAATCATTTCTGTGTCACTGCTGGACAGAGGCACAACAAACTAATGGGCACAGTATTTTTTAACATAAGGGGTGGCGTAAGCCACAAAACTTTGGGCTAGGCTTATAAATTCCTTAGGGCAGATAGCCTAGTATAAACCTATGAACCTATAAAAGATCTGGGAACACAGATTGACAACAACCTCTCTTTTGAACACCACATTGCTACTGGGGTTAGAATGTCCTTCTGTGTGGCACATCTCATTACTAAAGGTTTTGCATCCATTAAGAAAGAGATCATTGTCTGTCTCTTCTCTTCCGTCATTAGACCAGTCATAGAGTACAATGCCCCATTTGGCATGTACCTCACTACACATGTGCACCAACTGGAGAGGCCACAAAAGTACCTCACAAAAAGGATCCTAGGCCTTAAACACTTATCCTATATGGACAGGCTCAAAAAAACTCCAACTATTCTCCGTCTCATATCGCCTACTTAGAAGCGATCTCTGCTTGACTTACAAAGCCATGTCTGACCCAGCTCTGTTAGAAATGTTACATCTAAAGAAATCCCAATCCCTGCACATTACATGATCCAGACACCTCAACCTCATTACCACAATCAACAGATCAAGCTGGGGGGACAGGTTCATAACCCAGAGACTGCTCATGCTATAGAATAGACTTCCCGTACATGTCAAGCAGATCCCCTCACTGGCCTTCTTAAAGAGAAATCTTGATGAGTGGATGGGAAATCGAAAATTCACCCCAGGGATCGCTCCAGTTGCTGTACTTGACAGAGGCACTGGGGACCAAGGTTGGGTGGCACGATGCCAGGGTAATCCTATGGGCTAGGCTTGTAAAGGCTCCAGGGCCATTAGCCTAGTAAACACCTATGAACCTATGAATGGCATTTATCTTCCACAGAAACTGCTATTATGGAGCTTAAGAAAAAATTCAGAGAAATCTGATTTTAGCTGGGAATATTATTTATAGCTGGGGACTGGGATTTGATTTGCAATAGTGAGGCTGTATCTAAGGGACACACAAGGTACAATACAACAAAAGATGCTATATTTCTTAGGAAATTTATAAAAATACTTGGTATGGAAGACATGAATGTAGTAGTAGGAACCTGGACAGAATTTACCTATTTATTCCCCAAAGTACAATAACTGGGTTAGACTAGATGGAAATTGTACTTCACAGGACAATGTACATTTAACTGAAAGCTTCATCAGGCATTCAATAACTATTTCTGATTAGGCATCAATAAAACTAAGATAAAAATGCAGGATAAAGATTTTACAATAAAACACTGTTTCTTTCCCTCTTACATGTTAAACTAAGAATTTAAAGAATGGATAGTGAAAATTAGGGAAGAAAAAAATAGAAGTTTTAGCTGGTTATAGGATAAAATGAAAATGGAGTTTTAAAATGGGGTCAAAATAAGACAGAGAGAGACATGGTAAAGAAGTAATGGAAATTACTAAAGGGGCTGACAAAGGATATAGTATTGCAGACTAAGAGGCACCTCACAGAACAAGAGGAGAAGCAAATGCAGAGTGCTATGAGAAAATAAGGGAGAATCTGGGTAATATGCCCAAGTTTAGAAAGACTGCAGTTACGCAATTATTTTAATAAGTCCAAAGAAGAAAAATATTCAGAACAAAGGCTTTGGCAACAGATCATTGAAAGTGTTGTCACCAAACGTGGGGAAACTGCAATAAGAAAAATAACTAGAGGTTCAAGCAGTATTCCAGAAATTTTAGGAATATTTATATAAATCAGAGAAATGTGGAAATCAAGGAGTTTTATAGGTCACTCTGTATTAAATAACTTGTTGCATGACATGGGCCAGAATTTGAGAAAAGTTGGCTAAATGTGATGCAAGTGCAAGGAAGACAGTATATCAATGTTAATTGTATGTTTACACTCTTGATGACACGTTCATGGTAGTATCAATTTCATTACAAAATTTAAACCTTCCATCAGTGGCAACTCTGACTTCACAATAAATAAACAAACATTACCAGCCTTAATATAAGACATAATTAAAACCATATGATCAATAAATTAGACTGATTAAACATTTGAAAACTCTTAAACTCACATCACCAAGTAATAAAAATACAAAAAAAAACTAAATTTTCATTGCCAGCACCCATTATAGTATGTGTGTGTGTGTGTTTGTGTATGCATATGTATATATATATATATATATATATATATATATATATATATATATATATATATGGATCTAGGATGTTTGATCGAATGATCAAATGTCCGAATCCATAACCACCGAACACACTTTAACAAAAGTGCTTTTATCGAAAAAGCGCTTTTGTTAAAGTGTGTTACTAAAAAAAAAAAAAAACACCACATTAATATTTTAGCAGGGGGGCTTCACCCCCCTGTACCACCCATATGGGGGGGGTTGTGCCCCCCACTTTAATATTCTCCCTCCAAGACCGCACTACAGTGGGGAAATTGGAATCTTCCCTTAACCACACTGTAGTACAGCCTCGGCAACAGACATACTTATGCAAAAGTGCTTCTTCGGTGAAAACCACTTTCACGTAAGAATGCCCGGCTATTTGGGTTTCGGACTTTTGATCATTCGATCAAAAGTCCTAGACCTATATATATATATATATATATATATATATACACACACACACACACACATGTATATATACATACTCTGAAACTTTTAAAATTCAGCACTTGAAAAAAAAAAAAAAAACTAGAGTCCTTCACAGTGTATATTTATATACACTGCATTCTGGTTACTCCAAAGCCAACTCAGCCTTTAATTTCAAAACACTACAAAGAGAAACAGCTTCAATGAGACCTAGGGGGCACTGTTGTGTTGTACCTCAGTTATCTTAGTACCTTGTGTTCCAAATAAAGGTCAACTGGCCCACCCCTAATTCCAAAATCAACTTTATCAATGGCTATACATTTAAATTTGAGTGGGGAAATTGTTTTTATTTATCTAGGGCATTTGTATCATCTCCCCTTAGAACACCATATTGGTCTTGACATATCTGTCACTTGTCTGTTCATGATGAAATAGACAAACATTCTTGGATTCTGTTCAAACAGCTTTATTACAAACATGAGAAATAAGGCGTTGTAACTTAAACTTATAAACTGACTACTGCACTCATACATGCTAACACTGGCTGTTATCTCAAAATGGCACTGCTGCCTGCACATTCTCTGTTGGAAATGCTTCTTAAAGGTACATACACATGCTCTGATGTATATATTCCCTCTTTGAGAAACTGCCTTTATATGAAATGACAGTATTCAATGGCATGCAATTTACAGAAATGTTCTTTTGACGTGCAATTATACCGAACTAGTTATTTGACATGCAATCATACAAAATTAGACATACACAAAATAATTATGTCCAAGTTGCTGTGTATTTTACACTAGATCTAGAAATAAAACCTGATTGTGTAACACAAAAGTCAAAATTGAATATAGCAATGAGGACTATTCAAGGAATGTTCAACTTTGGGGACAACTAGGACATCATCAGGAACGGGAATGGATACTGTGACATGTTCTCTGGTACGAACATTGTCTGGGTTGCTCTGAGATAGAGTATGTATCACAGGTACAATGCTGCAGTATCGTTTCTGATACAGGAAGATGTCTGTGGTTTCTCCTGTAATCTATACCCTGAGATTCCACTAAGTAGGATCTCTGCTGTATACATATACCTCTCATTTGAGCAATTCGATCAAAGCCTTTTGTCATTTGCATCCTCACTGTCTGTCCTATGATAAAACAAGCAGATTTCCAAATGAAGAAACCTGCTTGTTTTACCATAGCTGGAGTTCTGAGAAGAAAGCTTCCTAAAAAGTTGGGCTTTAATTGCTCTGTTTTTTTTTTTTTTTAGCATTAGGCACCAACAAATTAGAACTAATAGGCAAGGTTTTTCTGTTTTGCCTAGATAGAAGTCTTTGAGCAGGCTCATCACAGGGTATATTTATCAAACAGAGTAAATTCAAGAAAATATTGGTATTGTCACAGCTTGACCTCTCCGGTAATTGCTTTGCACTCTGTACTGCATATATTCATCAAGAGCGTTAGTAGATATTCAAGACTGCTAGTATCATGGATAAAGTCCCACTCTTGCAAAACTCTGAAAATTGACTGGTAAACTGAGAACTGATATCTTTGTGTGGACTACCATGGACTGAGAAATGTTTCATCTTGGCAATAACAGCACTGGATTTTAGGTTAGGTAGCAAATCAATCTCAAATCAGTTTGAATAAGAGTCTACCAATACTAAGTCATGTCGCTGTTCCTCTCAAATATGTCAGTTGCTACTGTTGACCAAGGTAGTTCAGGAAATTGGCTTAGCTGAAGTGGCTCTCTTTGGAAATGTGGCTTAGTTCTTTTGCACACTGAACAAGAAGAACGCACTTTAATAATGTCTTTTGCTAGAGGGACAAAATATTAGTCCTCTCACCCTTTTGGTAGAATCGTAACCAGGGTGGCCACAGTGTAAAATCTGAATTAATTCACTTTGTAAGAAAGCAGGAACTTCAACTTTTCAACCTTTGAAAATGATACAAAAATGAAACCATCTTCCATCAGCCTCTCATCTCTGTATGGAAAATAAGGTTGTACTTCTGCCAGCACACAGGATTACTTTGATGGCCATCCTACATTGATGAAGTGGTTGAGCTTTTGCAAAACTGGATCAGTCTTTGTATGATCTTTCAGCTCATTAAGTCTCATGGTAGAAAAATTATGCATTTCCATGACATCAAAGTCAAAATTTTCTACATTAAGCTGTTCTGTGGTATTTCTGGGTGATATGGATAAGGTATCAGACAGATAAAGGAGTTTACCCTTTGTATAGACCATTTTAAAATTGCTCTTCCACAATTTGAGCATCTTTCTTTGTAGTCTTGCTAGAACAGAATGCATAGCTTCTTCAAAATAGAAACTAGAGGTTGATAGTTTCTATCTGGATTGCTCAGCCATTAATATAATCATGGAACTTTGAACATGCGAAAACAATTGCAAAAGTTTCTTCTCAATTTGAGCATACTGCATCTCAGTTTGGGTAACTGTTCTAGATGCCTAGGCAACTGGTCTGTCCTCTTGGAAAATAACTGCACAAAGACCGAACTTTGAATCATCACAGCAAAAAACTGCTGTTTGTGGACATCATTGTATCTTAATTTAGGCGGATTAGCAATTTGCTGTTTGAGGTTATCAAATGCTCTCTGGTATTCTAACCATGACCATGCAAAATTTTTGCATGTTAGTTCTCTCTAAGGTGCTGATAACTCAGTAAAGCCAGGAATAAATTTGCCCAAATTGTTAACCATACCAAGAAAACACTGTAAGGCTTGGACATTGTCTGGAGCTGGCATCTCAATAATGGCTGCTTGTTTGAAAGGATCTTGGTCGTAAGCATGTACTGATAAATACATGACCTACATAAGTAACTTCTGGTCATCTCAATTAGCACTTCAGAGGATTGAACTTTAACTTTACTTCACATGCTTTGTTCAGAACTTTCCTGAGTTTTCTATCATGCTCTACTTCTCCATTACCTCCCACCAGTGAATCAACTATTATTGCACATGGGTAGCCAGAAAAAAATTGCTCCATTGCACACTGAACGACTTCCCTGGCAGAATTTAGTCCAAAAGGTATCCTGAGGAATCTTCTACCAAATGAGGTACTGAATGTAGTCAGTAGTGAAGATTTGTGATCAAGCATTATTTGCCAAATGAACTCTCCATCTAAGACAGAAAAAAACAGTGGCATTTGGCATGAGGATTGCAATTGCCTTGAATGTATGCATAGGATGATGAGCTATTTTTAATGCCTTCTTCACGTCTCATGTCAATGCATATTCTGGTTTCATCTGAATTTTTTTTTATGAGCTGCCACCATTGAAGATACCTACTCGGTTGGTTCTGTGACTGGACAAATCGCACCTTGCTGCACCATCTTGTCTAAGTGGACCTTGACTTTGTCCTGCATAGCTATTGGTAGTCATCTTGCTGGTCTGACCACTGGACTGACCTCTGAGTCTAACTTCATGGAGTACGCATACTGGGAAGTTTGCCTAGCTTGTTGAAAACATCAGCATACTCAGAAAATAGTATCACTGAAGCTAGAGCTGGGTCTTGTGCTTATATGATGTTTTTCTTTGGTAAAAGAAAGCAGTTTCATTCTCAAACTGTCTCTGAGATCTAATCATGACTGTACAGGACTTCAGACTACATAAAATTGCAAGCTGTAACTGTTCTCAGCAGAATAGCATGAAGGCACTACTGAACCTTCGGTTCAATTCTCTTCACCTCCATAAGCAACAAGCTTCACATAGTTGACCAAATTTAAGTTGCTCACCAGCTCTCACTTTAGCAAATGTTTCTGCTGACATTACATTATACTTTGAACCAGTGTCTTTGAGCACTGTGGGCTTACCATTGGTCAGGACAATACAAAATACTTCATTCTTTGCCAATAAATCTACTGCAGCATTAACCTTTTCACCGACCACTGATAAACCATCTACATAGAAAGTAGGAATGGAGCTCTCTGTATGATCAACTTGCTTTTTCGAGTGACCTTTCTTAATAACTTAATGAGGTTTACTTTATTTAGAAAACTTTTGAAACTGATTCCATTTTTACACTTGTGGCATTGCTGACCAAATGCTAAGCACTTTTCTCTCTGACTCATGGTTGGCACAACAAATATGACAGTTAACAATAAGACTTGACTTGGGTTTTGCTGATTCACTCTTGTACTTCATGGAGCATGCTCCTTTCACTAAGCTAGTTTTGGAACTTGCTGGAAAGCTCCGGGTTTTCCTCGCCAGACTCAAAGGAGTTGGTGCTGCCATGTGCTTAGGCCTGGTTCTGCTTGCCATGGGTTGCTTGATGTCTACATTTGCTCTAGAGGCTGCTGAAACCATGCTCTTATCAGTTGTAAGTATACTTGTGTGCCTTTCTGTGAGCTTGTGGATTTGTCAAATTTCTGTCTTTGCTTAATGTTAAATCACAGTCATGAAGCAAAATCTTTCTCAGTGCAGCACTATCAACACCACACACAAGCCTGTTCCTTTATTAACTCACCAAATCTGAAAGTTTTAGCTTTATTCTCAAGTCAGTGATATAAGCTACAAAAGTTTCTCCTGGCTTTTGGTCTCTTGTATGAAATAAGTGCCTCTGTAATGTAACATTTGTCCGGGGACTGCACATTTTTCTAAATTTACATTTTAAGCACTCATGGTCTTCCCTTGGTTCAGCCGGTACTACAATATGATAGTTTGCCCCCTTCTCCTGCATATATTTCTAGTGCATGCACAAATGAATACCGTCTTTCAATGGCTTCTGACCCAGCTAAGTTAAGCAGAATGAATGCCCTCATATGTGCTTCTTTGTCAGAAAAAGCTGCTTGTATGAAAATATCGTATTCCTGCTCAAATACTCTCCAATTCTCTGTTATATTATGATCAAACACAAGTAGATTTGGTCTGCAAAATCTCTGCCACATCGACACAGTGAAGGCGCTTGAAATCTCGTATGAACAGACACACACAAATATATGACAGAACTTTATGCCAGTATTTGTAATTATTCCCAGTAGCACACCTCCTCTTTGAAATAACTGTAGTTTGCCAAATAAATCTCCAAAGCACAAGAATACTCTGAAATCACTGTACTTTATGAAATCACTCCTTATCAGTGTAAGAAATACTTCAAAATGACTGTACTTTGCAAATAAACTGTACACAATAGAAAAAAAGCTCAGAGTAATAAACACTTTGAAGATGAATGCACTATGCAAATAAACTGTACACAGCACAAGAACCTTTCAAAATGGCTGTACTATGCAAAATAACTCTGTACAGTGCAAGACAACACTCTGAGATGCTTCAAACTACTCTAGTTATGCTTTGACTGGCTTCAGTCAATGCGACATAGTAGCTTATGCCAAAACATGGTCTTTTACCAAAGAAGCATGCAGTCACCTTGCGCTCTAAGTATAATTTTGCCCTTTTATTGTAATCGCTATGCCCTTTTAATATCTTATGCTCATTATATTTTTCTTGTGCCTGTTTTACATTAAACATGCTCGTTATGCAAACCAAAGATAATTCTGAGCCTCTTATGAATAGTTTTGCTAGTTTTATCAAATATTTTGGTTTTGAACATTTTCTTTAATAATGTCGTTTGTGCCTTTTGTTTGCTTAATATGTTTTTGTGCTACTCATTTGATTAATAATGCATTTTGTGCCTTATAAATGCGCTGTTTCATTTTCCTTACCAAATAAATCATTTGTGCAGTTTTCTTTACCTCTTCTCTGGCCCTTTTTCATTTGTTTGTGCTCCATTTCACTCAACCTGCTTAGTCTGCCTTCACCTTCAACTATGCACCTCAGTTGCTCTTCTAATCCTGGTTCTGACACCATGTCACTCGTCTGGTCAGGATAAAACAGACAAACATTCATGGGTTCTGTTCAAGCATTATTACACACAAATGCTTCAGAAATGAGGCTCTGTAATGTAAATACACTTTTAAACAGACTAACTTGCTGTTCTCTCAAAATGGCACTGCTGCCTGCACATGCTCTGTATTTATAAGCATATGCTACATCTGGAAATGTTTCCTAAAGGTACATATACATGATGTGATCTACAATATCCTTTTCTTAAATTTCCCTTTGGTCTTGCAAATATAGAAGCATTCACAAAATTGACATTTAGCAATATAAGCAATCTCCTTACTATAGCAATAGTACCTGTGCATAAGTTTGACTCCCCTATTCTGAATTATCTCAGTCCTTCTAGAATAAGCCTACGCTGGGAGCATTGTCCATAATTAATCATTTCTCCATCTTGAATCACCACTAATGGCCTCTAGAAGGTTTTTATAACACAGGTCTTATAAGCAATTATAGGTTTTAAACCCACCTTTCTTAAATACTCTGGGCCTGGCCTAAAAATGTTCCAGTTATGGTTAATGATGTCCCTGATAACATGAATATATAGAATGTAGGGTAAGATCAGGGGTCTCTGAAAATTACTACAGTAAACCTGGGTGGATGGCTTATGTTCACTGTTTGTTCCCAGTCCACTATCCATACAAAAATGTCCCTGTCATTTTCTTATTACTTCATTGAATATATTTCAAAAAGATTGTGGTTACTCATCTTTCCAATATCCCTTTTAATATAAGGCATTCATCCTGAATCATGCTGTCATTACTCATCATACAGGCCAACTTCACACATTGCCCTGTAACTTATCGCTTTTGATGAAGGAGGTGACGCTTATCAAAGTGGAGTAAGGAGTTACAGTAGGTAGGTTTTCTATACAAGGATGAATCAAATTTCTTGTAAATTCTATCTTTGGTTATAGTGACATTCAAGTAATGTACAATCTCCTCTTGTACTTCATTGTATCTTAAGAATCTTATTGTGCTCAAAATGTGAGTTGGCACACAAATTTATAAAATGATTCTAATCTTTCTGTATGGGGGATGATTGAAAATAAATTACAGACATCTATAGTAGCAAACTATAAATTGTATGAGTACATTTGGTTGGATACCCTAGATAAAAATTCCCAAGAATCCTTGTATAAATGTTTTTTACTTACTATCCCCTTACTGTGAAAAATCAACATATTTAGCCGAGAGGAAGGTTTTAGATGCTTTTGCATCTACTATTGGCATCAATGGGGGGGTCATATATACTCCTGTATATCTTGGTGATGCAGAACATGGTAGGGTAGAACAAAAGATATAAGACTGGATTTATAAAGGTTACCACAAAGTATACACTATGTGTATACTTAATGTAAGCTTTTTCAGTGAATAGATGGTACAGACATTGTGGAAGGGATGTTATTGAATTCAGAAAGTGAATACGCAGTGTATACTTTGTGATAAGCATTATGAATCAGCCTTTAATTCTGTCAAAAAAGCATGACTTCTTGAAAGAATTTGGCTATTATAACAGATCAGGTTTTTGACATATGGATACAAACTAACCTTTAGAGTCAGCAATGGGTGTTTGTAGCTTGGACTTCATAGGTCACTCTATATTAAAGAATTTGCTGCTTGACATGGGCCAGAATATGAGAAAAGTGGGTTAAATGTGATGCAAATGCAAGGAAGACAGTAAATCACTGCTGACTGTATGTTTACACTCATGGAAATCTGTTGAGAAGTCAAGGATGTGGGATGTGTGTGGACTATGCAGTCTGTTTTGAAATCTTTTTTTTTTTTTTTGGTTTTGAGAGCTATTCCAGAAATACTACTGACTTGCAATCTGTTTCACTAGTGTGGAATTTACAGAGTTTGTGAACACAAATGGAATCAAACAAATAACTTCCAAAACATTTTGTTTCATTTAGTAGCATAGCAGACAGTATTGAACAAGCTTTGAAGGAATGGAGAAGAATATGAAAGTGGATACAGGAAAAAAGATTTCAGGGTTCTTTGTCTAGCTTCAGAATTAAACCTCATATTGGTAAAAGTTTTCTTACATTGCAAGGGATGAGATCCATGTTTGAACTATCTACCAGATTTTATAGACTAAACAATTAAAAGCAACAATGGGTTCAGAAGCAGATATCTGGTACAACTGCCAAGTTGACTAGTTTCACAAACAATGTTGGAGTTTCTCTGCAAATCAACAGTCATGTTCCTAAATTGATTGCTACAATAACTGATAATTGAATGTTTTATAGTGTGCACCTTCCTAGTATGCAAACAAGACTAACTTAATATTACAGTAAACTATTTTCTCATTGCTTACCTATGCTTAGTAAACAAATGATGTTACTAAACAAAATGTTTCTGGACTAAAACTGTATACTGGGATTTTTTTTTTTTTTTAGGAAAAGGGTCGGGGTATAATTGTTTATTTGCTTATTATGTTTAGCTAGTACATCATGACCAGACTTTTTTTTTTGTTTAACTTAACTACAGTAATTTAAAAGACGTAAAAAAAAAATAGAAGGAAATACTTAGAGAGACTTGTAATTAGTATTCATATCAACCTCATCTATACTAATTCCTTGACCTCTTGCTTTTTTCAATTAATTTGCTTTATTTGGGATTTCAGCAACGTACAATCTACTTAAAAACAAAATGAGGCGTGGTAGCACAAATACCCATGATATTTCTGGTGTAGAAAATTGGACAACAAGAATAAGAAAGTTGAATGCTATTCACTTTTTTGTGTATACTTTGCATAGTATAAACAGCAATAAAAAAATTATTTAGCAAAATTGATTCTTAACCCAAACAAGCCATATGATTACAGCTCCAATACTGATAGAGAGAAAATATAAGGTAAGCCACATTGAAGATCTCTCTCTGAATAATTTTGAGAGCACCAGAAACAGTAAATTTGTAATAAACCTGCGGGAAATAGCCATCAATTGCACAATTAGTACACTTCTGAAGAAATATGACCCTACTTTTGATAAGGATCCATTGTGATTCAAGTGCTGTTTGGTGAAGAAATCTAAACTTAATCATCTAAATCCTTTGGAGGCTGCATTCTAAAAACACCAACATACCCAACACTGGAAAACTCTGTCTTAGAGAAGAAGGTGAGAAATGAAAGTCAAACTCATCATCTACCTGTTCTTCTAGTCCACAGTAAAGTCAAGGTATGACCAAAGCAGCACTGAGACAATAAAATATTGAGCATAAGAAACTTGTCAGCCACCTGTTTGACTTTCCAGGACTCATTGCCCTCAGTTCAGATAAAGCATATGTTTCTCAGTTGAAGAAAGTGGGCGTAAATGTAGATAAAACAGATCCTTGTTCTCCACCTTGAGTTTTCAGTACTCAGCAGTAAAGTCACAGAAGTCAATATTTTCACAACAGTCTTTCTAAAGATTGTACAGTATGCTAGTATTAATTTTCTCCAAGTAACTAAGAAACCCAGTTATGACAGTGTGATGGTTTACATGAGCTAGATTTGTTCTTTAGGCTGTACTATGGCATGAAGTTTCTACCCTGTTCAGTAAAAATGAAGGAACTTCACTATATTGGTTTTGCTAGAAAGGCTCCTTTTAAGTCCTCCAGTTAGTTTAAGACAAAATCTTAAATAATCTGTTTTCCCTTTGATCTTGCCAACTTAATATCAACAGAAGCCCCTACATGCCTTTTATTTTGGTCATCTTTGACATATTTTTAGTATTTAACAAAGTAAATCATAATGTTCTTCTAAGGCAGCTGTTTACCTACTTTAACGCTATGGGTGCTATTTAATAAGTAGTTTACCTTCCTACCTGACAAGACATGCCCAATGAATTTAGAGAAAAATTCTTCATTATTTTATCCTGTTACATCTGAAGTTCCTTAGGGTGTTCTCTGTTGCTCTCTGGGTATGCTACCCTAGATGAATTCATTAGAAAACATGATTTTCATTACCTCTTGTGTGCTGATACATGGCTTTACCTCTCTCTCTCAGGGTACGTCTCACACTGAGCTCAATCATTTGAGCGAATTCCACAATTTTGCAGTATGGCTACTTGCAAGGTATTTTACTATTACGCTGTTCTGTGGAGACTGCAGTGACTGTCTATCTAATGCCATATTATCTTTAAAGTCTTATTGTTTACTAGGCTGCACACAGTCCCACAAATCTAAAGGAGCCATTGATTTGCTATGGTCTCATCAGGCTCCTATGTTTATCTTTCCTAGAGTCATTGGAGATCCCTCCAACATGTTTAGAACTTCTGAGATTCTAGGCTTTTGTTATTTGGTTCCTCACCTCTGATACCTCCTTCACTAAAGACTGAGAGAGTCTCCCATACCCTCCAGTCTTGAATGCTGTCTTTAAAATTTTTTCCTTAATTTTGGCTTTTCATTCTGATAAAGTTATGCTTCTATTCTGTTTATTTTATCCTGATTATTATTTCCTTGCATTATGGGCTTCAAGTCATCTGCTACGATATGGCATTCAATCTTAAACATCTATCTTCTAGTTTTATGCAGAGATTTTTTTTTAAATGGTTTCCTGTACTTTGTCTATTTATCTTTTAATAAATGTTTGTATGTAGTGGTGCATGGTAACAAGCATCTGAGAACATCTGAGGATTCATTTAAATTTAAAATTAAAAATAGCCTTACCTTTGAGGCTTGAATCATTTGTAGTACTTTAGGATTCAAGATGATGCACAGTTTATACATCTTATTTATTTGTATTTATTAACTAGAGTATACCACTGATCTACATGGACCTTTTTCAGGCTTACCCTGTGAAGACTGGTTAAGTGATGGGTACAAAGTCACATAATTAAACAATTGATGGCTATGGGAATTAAACCATGGACTACAGGAAGCAAATCATTAATAGCTTAGAACCTTAATCCTCTGTTCCTGTAGCCAAACAGTTACATCAGACTTATTACTTCCATAAATCATTCTTGGGACAAGGGAGTGAGTAAGATTTTCATATTATGCTTGTCCTCTTGTTAAACTTTACTTCTGTCCTTGAGTTTTGGCTTCTTTGCACTCAATCAGGCTGAGAATTGTAGCCTCAAAATCATTTTTTTTCTGAAGCATTTGGTGGAGTATATTGAGGTAGTGGGTCCTGCATGTTACCAATTTTTCATGTAGTTTATTCCATGCAGATTATATAGATAAATTGGCAAAAGTAATAACACACAAGTATATTTGCATTTCGGGTGGTGCAGTGGTATAAAATGGCATTCAGATAGCAAATCACAGTGAATGGGCATGGAGATTGTCAAGCAAGGATACGACTTCATTATGCCAAACATAAGCAGAAGTCTCGCTCTTCTGTTTCACTTTTGTTTTGTTCTGATGGTGGCAGAACATTCTCAGCTTTGAAACTATTTGCACTCACATTTGTTACAAGACAATTGAGGTACTGCTGCTTTGCCATAGATACTGGATAACTTACTACTACTTTTGAATCCTGCAGGTTATTGGACTGTTTATACATGCTGTAATAATTCTGACAAGTGAAATATATAGACGAGTCCCACCGAGCAGTGCTCTTTTCCAGGCAATTTCTGTAAATATGCAGTACACAGACAGAAGTCAAACCACTCCAGATACTAAGCAAGTTTGCAGCACATGGTAATAAAGTATAAAGTGCAGTTTTAGTGGACCATTCCTGTATCATATCTTGCAGTAATGGTCATGCAGTTTGCTTTAGCAACATTCAATGACTGGGTGTGGGTAATTTCAGATTTAGCTGGCATTGTTTGATCAGGAGGATAGTGTGAAGCCCAAGTGATTAAACTAATCAAGCCACTGGTGCATCTTGCCCTACCACAGACATGAATGGATTATTGCTATAGTATGATATTATTTAAGAACAAAAGTCTTACCTTTTGTAAATAATATTGCACAAAAATAACTTTAGTGCTCTTCTGACAGCTCCTGGTAGTGTGGGGCAATACATTTTCTGAGCATGTTCTCTCTTTCTTTTTCTGTGTGTGACTTGCATTCTTTTTTCTATCGAGTCATTTTCTAAGCAAAATGTTTATTGTGTAGTGTCTGGCTTTCTGCATAATATACAGATGATAATTTTTGGTTTGTTGCCTCACAGGAAGATATCTGAATAGATGGTCCAGTCGCTGAAGTACATTTTGGTGGCTGGACGACTTTCTACTCAGATACACTAGATTTGCAATGGTCCGCTGATTGGGTCATCTAATCAGTGTGCATGTTTTTGAATAGGTGATTGGAGTTTTCTACAATTGTGCTTAAATTTAAGCCCTGTACTAAAAGTTAAACAACAAAGTACAAAATACAAGATTTAGCCTGTCCTCAGTGTATAAAGTGAATTAGAATCTTATAACAGTTACATGAAAAAGGTTACTATTCTTCTATTACTTGATGCAAAACCATTGTTATAAACTAAATAGCTGTAGACATGGATAGATGTGAGGATATTGCAGCCTTCTCTGACCATTAACATTTACAAGCACAGTTGTTACTAAGGGTGGTTAAGACCTGAACACAGGGTGATCATGCATTTGGAACCCAGAGCATTCTCATCTGTACTAGGTCATCCATAGCCACCTGGACAGATGTGAGGATATTGCAGCCTTCTCTGACCACTAACATTTACAAGCACAGTTGTTACTAAGGGTGGTTAAGACCTGAACACATGGTGATCATGCATTTGGAACCCAGAGATTCTCATCTGTACTAGGTCATCCATAACCACCTGGATTTCCATGGCCTTGAATCATATGGTTATGCAATTCTTAAAGCCTATCTGAGCATCATTATTGGACATAATAGACCAAATAATTATGCAACAACTGTAAGTGCATTTCTTCTTACATCACTTCCATTATTATTATTTTAACTATGCATCATTTCAGTTTGGGTATGTCTGTAATATCTGATGTAAGTGCTGAACAAACATCAGCTCTTACACCTTGTGCTTTTATATAATTATAAGTTGACCAATCCATGAACTAGTACATTGTGTTTTCCTCTTGGACTTATATTTACAGCAGAACATTAATTAATTTCACTTCCCTAGCAATAAGTAAACTGCAAATGACATTGTATTAAACAGTGACATCTGTAAAAAGGAATTGCTGAGAAGGTGTCCTAGATAATCAGCCTGATGTATCTTATTAAAATTACTACTAGTACACTCTGACATAGTCAGGTTGTTACTGTCTCTATCACTTTACATCTGTTAGTCTTATATTGCAAATATATTCTCCAGCTTGTCACACAAAAATAACATCACAAAAATGGGATTCTGCATGTTTACGTGTCTCCAGTTGAGCAGATTGTGCAATAATTCAACATTTAATTACCATGTAGGAGGTGTTTTGTCATTAGTATTCTGATCAATACAGGTGTGGCAGCTGCCTGCAAGTAATTAAAGATGTTTCAGGATGGCTGATGGCTCAGTCTGTTAACTTTTTTCTCGGCCAGGCTTGTACTGATTTCATATCCCATCCTACACACCCTTACCATCTGCAGCTCACAGTGTTGGGAGAGGCTAGACAACTGCAACTTGCATCTGAGGGATGACAATCAGGAATGAGGAGGAGGAATGGGGGGGGGGGGTTGAAGGAGATGAAGGGATTTGATTCCCATTTTGTAAGACTGATATTTATTTTCCACAGCTACTCAAATGCACACACATACGCAAGCACGCACAATAAAAGAAAAACCTTGCATATTAACAAAACAGTCAGACTCCATAGTAATGCATTTTGTAGTTTAGAAGAGATTCAGGAGACATTTCAGAATTCTTGTTTTTATGAAAATTCCATGCTATAACAAGTTTACATTTGTCATACGAGTAGAGGAAGTGATTATATTTCGGCATTAGTATACTATAAAAGTATTTAGTTATTAGCAGAGGCACTGACTGTGATTATGTATATCAGTGTAAACATTTCCCCTCACCTGACAATCCTTTGAAAAACTGTTTCTGAATTTCAGTGTCTGTATTACGAACCTTCTTTTTAATTTTTCCTTCTCCTAGATCATTTACATTCTCACATCACTTTCCACTTCAAGTATTTTATTTCAATTCCATAATTTTAAAGTAGAAAGTTTTGACAATTTTCTATGCCTCTAATCTGTCATATTTTGGAGTAAACCCTTTATCCTTATATCCTCCACTAGTCTCATGTCAGCCTGTAGATTGTGACAGTGTAGAACAGACAATAAACTGAGTAAGAATAATATTATCGGCACAGGGATGAATCTCTTAATTAGCAGTTTGAATCAATAAATAGATAAACACAAAGGGTGTATAAAAAGAAATCATCTTTTTTCTGTCCTGCATTAAGTGAAAGTTGGCAGAGAGCAGTGTAGATGCCTATATAATATATATATATATATATATATATATATATATATATATATATATGTATACATATACATATATATATATATATATATATATATATATATATATATATATTTCAGTATATAAAATTAACAATAGAAAAATACTTTCCATCCTATAGAAAACATGATGAAACGTCCTTGATATACAGAATCGATATTGACATCAATCTAGAAAGTGAGCTTGACAGTAAGTGCGCACCACCAAGGTAATATGGAATGCAGTAAAATTAATAGCTTTCTTTTATCGATTTCCATGACTAGATGTGTTCATGATGTGATGTGTTCATTTTAAGTGCACAGGGTGCAGGGTTCTGCTCTCCCAAGGGGATGGTATATTGTTTTACGGTATTCTATTTTCCATCTGCAACTGTAATCTTTTCCCAAAAATATATTTTTTTCAGGCAACTTTCCTACAAGTGCTTCTTCAATATACTTGTATAGGGTTCTGGTTCAAGAAATACAAGTGTTATCACATGTTCCATTACCCTGAAATGTGTTATGACACCTTTCCTATGATTTTGTGCTGTCTGGCTAATGCTTTAGATCAAGGAATAGGAGGGACTAAAGCATGGTTTCTTTTTTTTTCTTGCATTCTATTACCCTGAAGTGAAGTATTCCAATCACAATTTTTTTTAATTCTGTCTGGTATTCTAGCAATTTCTAACCAAATTTATTTTTGGTTTTGTACAAGGTTGTTGACTTATAGGAGAGCTGCTCCTAACCAACACCCATTCAACTTATTTCCTATTGGCTCACCTTTTGTTCTAATATGTACTTTCTGTTACTATGGTGCTGCTACTTCTCCAACTTCGGACATCAATGATATTCGTCCTTTACATGGAAGATTTCTTTGCATATGTATTGCTGTATGTTACACTAACATTGTCAACATAACTTTCTTGTCCCTGAATTCACATTTGTGACAACTCATGCGCATTTCATGTGTACCTCAGCAGCTCATTTTTAACCTGGCTGCAAAATAATCTAATATTATCTGGTTGACGGTCTATACTGTGCCCTCAGTTAGGAGCTGCTCCTTGCATAAAATGGACTGGCCACTTGCATAGGTAGTAGTCATTGAGGCAAATGAGATGTACATAGTATATGCTTGGCTGTCATCATGGGTGCAGCATTTTATTTATTTTATTTAATTTGATGACCGGGGAAGTCCACTAGGCCAAGAAGAGCCCATTTTCAGTGGAGGGGCAGGGAGAAAAGCTCCCCAATAATTGTAAGTTACATTTCAAATGTTACAAAAGGGCATAGTTCATGCAGCTAATTAAACATTTATAGATAAGCTCCATGAGATTTGCAATTGGCTTCTCACAATGTTACAGAAATGAAAAGACATAATTCAATACAGAAATTTCAACTTTAACATAAAATGAATATTTTTGTTATAACTCAATTGTAGGTTTAACATTTCAAAATATATAGCTACTAGCCATTAGTAGGTTAGGAAAATATTATGCATGGAGAGAGCAATAGTATATTTGAGATTGGAAAGTATAGTACAATAGATATTGGAGAGAAAATCAGTTTTTAGTAGGGGAGGGATTGTTTTGGGTGGGATAAAGTAATGGTGGTAGCTGGATGAGTCAGAGCAAAGTGGAATGAGGGGAGGGGGGTATAAGTTGGAGCGTGGAAAGGGCATTCCCATTTGGAAGAAAGATGAGAGAGTAGCTGAGATTTGAAATTTGTATGGTTAAGTAGGTTGCATAGGTGTGTGGGGAGAGAGTTCCACTGTTTAGCTAAGGAGTGGGACAGCAGTAGATGGCCAGGAGGTCATGCAGGTTTGTGGACCTGAAGGAGATTTTGTTTTTTTTGAATCTGAGTGAGCGGTTGGGAATGTAAGGTTTTAAGGAAGGGGTGCAAGCTGGGCAGTTGGCCAGTTTAAAGATGAGCTTGTAGGCAATGGTGAGTTGTAGGTAACTGAGGTAGTTGGGTAGTTCAAGCCAGCTGAGGGTTAGGAGGGAGTGGCAGTGGCGGGATGAGTTTTTTTAATTGGTTGCAAATTTGGAGATCTTGTGGTAGCAGGATTCAAGTTTGGACTGAAGGGCAAGATGGAAATTGGTGAAAGGAGGGGCACAATACTTAAGGGAGGGGAGTAGTAAGGTGGATGCAAGAGTTTGACAGGTAGAGGGGCTTAGGAAGCGGTTGTGTCTGTAGAGGAGACCTAACTTTTGGTGGATTTTCTTGATCGTGGAATAGATGTGGGTGTCAAATTTTAGTTCATCAGTAATGATGCCAAGAAGCTTTGTGTTGGAAACAATCTCATGGAGGGTGCTTTGGGCTCTGTATGTTGAATGTGCATTTGTCAATGGAGTTTTTGGTAGGGGAAAAAACATTAGTTTTGTTTTATTTGCATTTAGTGCCAGATGGTTAAGTTTCTGTTTTGGAGAAGGCTAGTTGGGTTTTTGCTAGGAGCTCGGAGGGGGAGAAGGCTGAGCAGATGATTGCTGAGTCATCTGCATGTTGGATGATAGATGTGTCTGGGATGGATTGGTGAAAGTTGTTGATGAAAAGGTTGAATAGAAGAGGGTCAAGAACAGAACCTTGTGGGACACCTGTGGGTGTGGGAAGGCAGGGGAGGTTGAAGTTTTCCATTTGACAGCTTGTTGGCTGGACAAGTAGCTGGACAACCAGGTGATGGTGGTTGGAGAGAGGTGTAGGATGTAAGTAGGCTGTGTGAGATGGTGTCAAAGGTCTTTGACAGATCTAGGAATAATGTGGATACGAACTTGCCTGAGTCACATTCGAGGTTTAGGGTTTCAAGAAAGGAAAGAACAGCAATCATGGTGCTGTGGCCAGGGCGGAAGCCATGTTGGGTAGGGGAGAGGAAATTGTTTAGTGTTAGATATGCCATGAGTTGTGCTTGTATTATTTTCTCTAGTATTTTAGAAAAGGGGAAAGAATGGCAATAGGCCTGAAGCTGGTGGTATCAGTATTTTTGCCACCTTTGTGGAAGGGGATGATGTAAGCATGGCCCCATATAGAAGGGACATATGATTCTTGTATGGATCTATTTATAAGAATATAGATGGGATAGGCAATGCTGTCTGCCGATTGTTTGAGGAAGGTTGGGTGCATTGCGTCAGGGTTTGAGTTTGATGAGCAGTCTTTTTATAGTGCTTGTGGGATTGGGATTGAGGTAGAAGGATGTGGAGGAAGGTTGATGATTTGGGTGGTCGTTGGGGCAGGAGGCGGTGGTGGTGGAGGGGGGTGGGAAGGAGGCAGATAGTTTAGCTATGAAGTCTATGAAGAATGAGTTGAACTGGCTGGTTGTTTCAAGGTTGGGAGTCTGGGCAGGGGTTTTCTTTGTTGCCAAGATGCAGCATGCATGAGATGGAGTCCCAGAATTTTTGGAGATTTGAGTGCAAGGACTGGAGTTTGGATTAGTGGACTTTACTGTCTTTAATTTTTAGTTTTTTTTCATAGTTGATTATACTCTAGGAGGGTGTTAGGGTTTTTTATGTTTTTGATATTGTTTCCATTTTTTTGTCCCTTTGTTGCAAGGCTAGTTTAGTATCTTTTGCTAGCCATGGGCAGGGATTGGTTTTGATCTTTTGCTAGCCATGGGCAGGGATTGGTTTTGATGTGTTTGGTTCGAGGGGGGGGGGCTTGCTGATTGAGAAGGGTTAGGAATGAGTTTTTAAAGTAGGAAACAGCATCATCTAGAGGAAGGGTTTTAGTGGGGACCAGTCATTATGCTTTAAGCATTCGGAAAAAGAGAGTTGAAAGAGGAGAGGTTGTGGGTTTGGATATAGTGGTGTTTATGCAGTGAAGATGGGAGACTGTTGGCAAAGGCTGGTAGGTTATTGCTGAGAGGATCAGGTAATGTTCCAACTATGGTGATGAGGTTTGGGTGAGTTGTTTGGATCCAGTCAATGATGGTACCAGAGGCACCATCTTTATTTGGTCTGGTTGGAAATTGTATTAGTTAGGAGAAGTTGTACAGGTTGATTGTGTGGGATGGAGCTTCAGAGTTAATAGTATTCCAGCTGATGTTGGTATCACTGAGTATATAGGTTTCATTTTTTAAATTGGGGAAAACCAGGACAGGATGTTTTGAAGAGTTTTGATATTGGGCAGCGATACATATGGACTTGTGGTTGTTTATTTTTATTAAACCTATTAATTTCAGTGTTGACAAAGGTTGGTATTTTATTGGAGTAGGGAGTTATGGTGTGGTAGGTGGGGTAGATTATTGCTACTACACCTCCTTTTTTTTGTGGGCTGAAATCATTGCAAATAATTTGGAAACCTGGTGGTAGAATTTTGCTACCTTTTATATAGGTTTTCAGCCAGATTTCAGAAATGACGGTAGTGTCTGTGTGATTATGGGAGAGCCAGGCATGGAGGTAAGGGATTTTGATTTTTAGGCTTTGTTCGTTGTGTTGTAAGGCAAATGGACTTTGAGTTTGTGGGTTGAGTGGAGGGTTTGGAGAGGTTGATGTTAAAGATTGGTCTGCTGTTGGGATGGATGTCACCGGCTAGTGAGAGAGAGGTGTGGAGTAGAAGAGTTGAGGCAGTGTGTTAAGCAAGGGTAGCATGGTTTGTGTGAGAGTAGTGATTTTCTGGTACCACATTTAAAAGGAGAGTACAGGGGGGTTGGGTTGGGAGCAGTTTTGGTTTGAAGAAAGATTGGATTAGAGGTAAAGATTTCATGTGAGATGGATGAGTAGGATGGGGAAGTGAGGTTGATGGTAAGATGTAGTGGTGTGTGTGTGAGTTATGACAAGGGTTGGGAAAAAGTGTGAGATCAGTAATAGATTAGTAGGGCAAATGGGGTTATAGTGAGAGATGTTATGTAGAGCACTGTAGGAGTAGTGGATGTTTGGGGTGATATAGATCTGGTGGGTGGAGTTTGGCTTAGGTGTGTTGTGATTGGAGAGGTGTTGGATAGGGAGGAGTCAGGGGATGTATAAAAGTACAGGTAGTGGGGACGGGTGGAATTTGAGGGCAGGGTAGGGGAGCGGAGTGAGTCCTATGCAGAGTCTTTACTGTACACTTGTAAGAACAGTTTAAGTCATCATATTGTACATATTCACCAGCCATTATCAACCATACAAATGAACCGTTCTTGTGCCACATTCCAATGCATATACTATGATTCATCATCTACTTATTTATTTGTCTTTGTTGGCCAGGACATTGTGACTGAGCAGAGTCTGTTTTCAGCAGAAGCCCAGGGGGAAAAGTTTCATCACAGTACATTTTTATTAAGAGAATTTCAGACAGTTCTCAGAAAAAAAAGTTAATTTCTCAAAAAAAAAAAAAAAAAAAAACAATTACTAGACAGGTGTATATACTAAAGTATTTACGTCAGCAAATATATGTCTATACAGTCCTGTTAGCTGTAGAATCTTGCAGGAATTAAATGGGGTTATACTGTGGAAGGAAACCTATTGCTATAAAGATGTTCAGTGTTCTTAATTTTGGAACAGAAAGGTTTGTAATGAGTTCAAGAGAGAGAGAGAATGAAATAAGTTATAAAATTATGTAGAAGGAGAGATTTTAGTATTTAGATTTGTAAGGCGTTCAAGAAATGAAGTTGTAAAATTATGCAGGACAGGAGATATTAGTATTCTACAGGATAGTGGTAATAGCATTTGAGTGAAAGCAGGGTATAAGATTATTTCTACCTAGGTTGACTATTCCAGATTGATATATCTGGAAGTTTTATTACTTGGGTATAGAGGGAATCCATGACAGGGACAGAGTGATTGATTGAGGCAGTTATTAAAACAAAAAGATGAGGAGTGATACTTTACATGGGGGGATAAAGAGTGGTTTGATTCACGTGCAGGAGTGCAAAAAAATTAGTGATGAGTAATACATTTTAAGTCTTCAGTAGATGCCTCAACCTTGTGGTGACCAGAATTATGTAAGGTATTGCTTGAGCTGGGAGTTTTAGTAATTTATACTTGTGAAGAGATGGTGTTCCAGGGTTTGGAACCATAACAGGGAGTACAAGAGATGGTGTTCCAGGGTTTGGAACCATAACAGGGAGTACAAGGAGTCCCCTGATGAATTATTTGCTTTACTAGTGCTTTAATTCCAGAATGTAGGTCCCTTGCAGGGGTGTAGGGTAATAGTATATTTTTAATGCAGGGTGTTTTTCAGGACAATATATGAGCTTAAATGCCATAACTAGCTTGAGAGTATGTTGAACTGTAACTAGTTTAGTTGTTTTAAGGATTGGCAGTGATAAGTCTGCTATGCAGTATTGGCAGCAAATTTGTCTACTATGTTGAAACAGGAGGCTAGTTTGGATTTTATTTTAGAGCTTGGGTGTTTTTAAGGATAAATGGCACATATAAAAGAATGAAAGCAAATAGGATGACACTAGGGTTTCTCTTGTGGGTTTATAGGATACTGTTTTGCCCTGTAAATGGGGGCCATGTTTCTGGTGGGTCTTTTTAATTGTTTGAAGAATATGTTGATCAAATTTAGGATTGTCATCTATTACAATTCCCAGTAAATTAGTATGTGGTACTACCTCAGTTTGTGTTTTGTAGATATAATCTAGAAAGATTGTTTTTGATTGAGGTAATGTTTTGGGGTAGAGAGCATCAGTTTTGTTTTACTGGAATTAAGGAGCAGGTTTGAATTTTTCAGCCAGGTTTTGATTCAAAAGAAAGAAATTTCTGTGATTTCTTGGAGCGTGGATATTGCAGGAGTTGTACATATAAAAGTCTAATCATCTGTGTATTGTACTATATTTGCTTGGTCTATGGTAGTGCAAAGCTTGTTTATAAAACTATGGAAAAGAAGGGGTCCTAGTATAGAACCCTGAGGGACAACTACGGTAACAGAGGAGGAGAGGCCCTGTTGCTATTTGACTGTTGCCTTCCAAATAGACAACTAAAACTATATTAAGGGAGGACTGGGAGAGTTCAGTGACTAAATGTTAGGGTGATAGTGTCAAACACTTGGATAAGTCAAGGAACACAGTTAACACTAGGTTTATATTACTATGCTGGTTTATAGTGTTGAAGTGAAGGAGGACAGTGGTTGTGCTGTGGTGGGATCTGAAACCGTGCTATGTTTCAGAGAACAGAATATTTGAATTTAGTTGATATAAAAACTGAACATGAATATACTTTTAAATAACTTTTAAATTATTATTATAATTTATAACTTTTAAATTATTTTTAATAGGGGGATAGGACTGCAATGACACCATAGTTAAACTCTGTGGATGTGCCACCTTTGTGTAAAGGTATAATAAAGGATTTTTTCATTTGGAAGGATTGTATTTTTCAAACATAGATCTATTTATCATTTTCAAGACTGGAAAAGCAACTGCATTTGCATCCATTTTTAAGTAATCTCAGGGGACCTGGTCAGCAGGTTTGATGGCTGATTTTAACTTGTGTAGGAGTTTTTAATAGTGCAGGTAGGTACTGGGCTGAAGTCAAATAGCTGAAGATATTTAGTAGAGTATGCAGGTACTACATGGTTAGTTAAGGTAATGTTTCTGAGGAACAATATTGTATGTATAAAATAGTTGTTAAACTGCATGGAAACTGAATCAGTAGTAGGGCTGGGGGTAGTAGTTTTACCCGAATGTAAGTGGTATTTTTTGGTTGTTTTGATTATTTTGGAGGTTGGTATGATAGGTTTGCTTGTCTTGCTTTATTTGGTATTTTGTTCTATTCCTTAGTTGCCTGAAAATTTGAAATGTATTTTGTGTTGTAATTTTGAACCACTTTTTCCAGGCTTTGTCACACTGTAGCATTAATTATTTGGTTTCCTTTGCTAGCCATGCTGTATTCGGTATTTGCTAGCTGCCTTTATGTTGACCAACATATAGCATATATCACAGTAATGCATTAGGCCGATTCTCTTTTCATCATCACCATCAACCCCTTTTTTTTTCCATTTTCTACTTAGGGTTGGGGTGATGCATCATCACCATCTCTTAATTTCATTCTACTCTCCAACCTTCTTTGACAGTCGTGCCTCACTGTAACAAGGCGTCTGTTATACAATCCATCGTGTCATTTCTGTTGGATGCTGGCTGCTATAATTTTCTCTTGCCTTTTTCTCATTTGTCACCAGTCATTTATACCAAGTTGTCTTCTGCATCCCTACACATGCCTGAACCACTATAGTCGGTTCTCATTGACTTTTTTGCAGTTGCAGCTGCTAGGGTTTTAGCCACATTCCAATCGTTAAAACTAGTTTCAACCCATTTCTTCTATCTTCCTGGGTCCAAGAACATTTATTCATCTGTCCTACAGTGCTCATCTTACCAACATCTTAGGCACTTCATCACCATCACCTCAAGTTTCTTAACTGCTCCATTTTCACTGCCCAGGTTTCTGTGTCATGCAGTAGTACTGGTCACACCACTGTTTTGTACAGCTAACATTTCAACTTCTTTGGCATTGTGTCATACATTACCACTGATACTCCGTGCCAGTTGTCTCTAGACCCCCTGATTCTAACTTTGGACACCTTTTTCAGACGTCCATTCTCTTCAACCACCCCTCCAAGATACTTGAAGCTGTTAACCTGTTTAATTTTCCCTTCTATCTTGGTTTTCTGCTTCTTTTTATTTCATCATTTGCAGCCACTACAGCTGTCTTATCTGTCCTCAGTTTAACCCCATGTGTCTTCAGCTTTGCATTCAATTCCTCTGTCACTTGCTGAAGAATTTGTTCATCCATTATGCCTGCCTGTGATTAGGGTTTCCAACTTTTCATGTCAAAAATTCTAGACAAGTACGTGTAATTTTGGTACCCCCCTCGCACGCTCCATTCCAGTGTCCCATTACATGAGGGGAAAAAAAATTACACCCTGTTAGTACTTTCCACTTCGCATATAGTTTTCTGTCTAATTTTTATATTTAGCCAGACATATTTTGATGCATGCCGAATACATTAATTGTATTTCTCCCCAGCTGCTATAAACACTGTTCAAAACTCTGTGTGCATACTGTTTTCTTCTTTACTTCTACAATGATTACAGATATTTGGATTTAATTTAAGACGTTTGTTTTGAATTTTATAGCTCAAACACTGATAGACATTTGCTAAACAAAAGTAATAGTCTCACAGTGAAAACAGACTTGGCATTAAAACTTCTCTGCCTTTGAAACTCACATTCACTGAAATAGTAGCGTTGAAGCCCACACTCAAAGAAAATGCATCTGGCCAGTGGCAGATTAAGTTTACCTTTGGGTTGTTTTCAAATCACCATCCCCTTACACACATTTTTAGGACTATGCAAAAGTTATTTGGTTCACCTTCCTGATTGTATTAAATTATAATATATGATTAAATTATATCCCTTGTATAAAACAGCACCACTTGTACAGCATGTTTTAAATTTATAGTTTTGACCATTTTTTTTCCAGTAAGCAATGAAACAAAAACATGTGACAAAACTGCCCAGTTCAGAATATTTCAACAATAAATGTCAAAGGTATGTGAATATTGACTGATACTGGTGGATTGTAATGACAATCTCTGCAGAAGTAAAGGTCAACTGAATAATCCCACTTTAAAGAGAGCTGTAACTAATGAAAAGGTTGCTGCTAGCAAACAACTTTATATTTCATTGTTTCATTTACAAATTTAGTGCCTGCTCTTAGTGGCTGCTCTTGAAGAATAAATTGCCTATATTACATTAAAAATGGTAAACTGGTAATATCGAATAGGGGATGGATGGCAAACTGAAAACAGGATCATAGTTACTAGGCATCTCATCCAAAGGAAAATAATTAAGACTGCAGTACCCCACTCCCTTAAAATACAACACAGTATCAGCAATCCCTCTATATACTGTGGAATACTCCTTCCCTATAAGAGTTCAAGTCAGCCCAAGACTTCCAAAACTGCATACAACTGGTTTACTACACTTTCAGTTGCCTATGCACCCGGAAGGTACAAAAACGTTCACAAGCCTAGTAGCCTACAATTTAACTACATTCCCTACAATCTGATACAGCCTATGTCACACAGTCAGAAACATACAGGTATGATGAACAACCTATTTAGACTTTACATTATTATTCTGAGGCACAGCGACAAATGACCCCAGCTTATACTCTGAATATAATTGGACAAACTGTTAAATTAGTAACCATTAATAAGCTGAAATCTCATATCAGTTGAGAATAAATGTAATTGCTGCAAATTCAATAAGTACTTCTGACCAGAATGTATGTCATTCTTGTTGCATATTTTCAGTCAAGGTTGAACTTCATTATCTGAACAGTTGTAAATACTTGACAGCATATCCTTGCACTGCATCCTATTACACTGTTCCACCACTTCCATTTCAGGCATGTAGTAGTTTATTTCTGTAAAGAAGATGCTCACAATCTCTTGATTCTTAAGTCTTTACTAATAAAGTTTATAGCAAATATGTTAAAAAATAAATAACAAATATGGCACAACTGCTGTTACATCCATTGTGAATATGTTCTTATGTAAATACTTATCGTATGTTTTATGCTACTCCTCAGATTGCATTAAAATTGTAAATGTGTATTTATTTATGATTTGATAACTAGATACGTGGGCTAATTCAAGACCATTTTCAAGCCACCAGGCCAGAAGTGTGAAGAAACAGTATACACAAAACACTTATCTACACTGGTGAAAACACAGGCAGAAAATATACATTGCTTCATTTAGCTAATGAATGACATGTCTGCTATCAAAAATATTTTATTGTAACCACAGAAATTAATAGTTTTGCTAAATTTTAGAAGTAGGTGAACAGTTTTGTTTAATTAGCTGCATCATTTTTTATATATTTTACATTTAGTCTTATGGAGCCTGGATTAGTTATGTCGGGATTTCCATTCTAATTACCAGAGAAAAGAAATAAATTCATCTTCACGCCCATGAGTCTGTTGTGTCAGTATTAATAAGCAAAAGTAAGCAACATCCGGGTTTTGTAAATTGCAAGTGTTGAAGAATAAGTAAAATGTGTTTTCTTATAGTTGCCTATTAAAGTTGAATGACTGTATAGTCATTTAGTATGTGTAGGGCCTAAAACAAGTATGCCATTCTTTAAAAGTGCTGTTTTGTCTCGTTAAACACAAACAACTAAGAAGGTATATTTTAACATTTCCAGGTCTAAACTGAATGCTTTCTAGACCCATGGCTATATAAGATTCTCTGTTTGCTCATTTCTTTAACTAGTATCCCCTTGTGGAAATGTATAGTTAAGTCAGAAAAATGATAAATCTAACTTGTATGCAAACTAACAGCACATCGAACAGTACTAAAAACTTCAGACAACAAAAACTAGATGTGTCTGATTACACTGTTAGCAACAACACACATAATAAATAACAGTTCCTATAAACTGGAACTACCTTTATATCTTCATCCCTCATTCCAACGTCATAGTTTTTAATAACATACAAAATTTCAAGGCTAATGAATCTCATGATCATCTTCCACTGCAGAATCCAATAAACAGCTTCTGGGCTGGAATTCAAACTCCACGCATGAAAGACAAAGATGTAAACCAATCTGTTACACAGACGCAACAGGCATTTGCATTTGTGACCCATTTTGGTCTTCTTCCTCTGTGTGACTGGACGCAAAGGATGTTCTTAAAGAAGAATGCCCTTAATTTTTTTTTTTTTTTAATTAAAAGAAAATTAATATCCCGGACATAACCACAACTTATTTTATTTTTTCTGGACGATACAAGGCAATCTCCGTTTTCCGGACAGGGTTTCTTAATTCTGGACAGTTGGCAGCCTTACCTGTGATGCCACATCATCTGCATGAAACATCTTTGTTGGTCAGTCTCATCTGGTTGTTTTGCTAATGCCGTTCATTACCAGCTTGAACAGCAGTGGGTTCAGAGCCCTGGTGCACAGCCACTCCCAGTGATAACCTCTCTGTAAGTCCAAACACTGTTCTTACTTGTTTTATTGGATCTTTGCTCATAATGTGCATGGATTCTACCAATGTTTCTGGGACTCTGAATCATTGCATGACTGCTCAGAATGTTTTCTTGCTACCTTGTTGTATGCTCTCTCCAAGTCTTTCAATTCCATTGGGAATCTTTCCTCATCTCTAGCTTCTTCTCAATTGTGTCACTGCGAGCATTGAGTAGATTCTGCTACATCCTGATCTGAATCCAAACTGCTCATCTTCCATCTTACTTTCTGCTATTATGCATATTTATTTATCAATCACACACTGCAAAACTTTCATGCAGTGTGACAGAAGTTTGATGCATCTCTACTGACTACAGTTGTGAATGTCCATTTTGTTTTGATGCAGTGACATTGGAATGCTTATTCTCCAGTCTTCTAGGATGCACATTTCTCTCTATAGTGCTACGACTACCTTCTGCTCCATTTTTTCTCCTAATAACTAACCTAACACATTAATCATTTTTTACATTACATTACAAAGCACTTGCTTTATCTGACAAGTATTTTATCCTACGATAAGAACACTGCAGAACTCACCACCAATAATTGAACACACCTTTATTAACAGACAAAAACGAACGATGAGCGCTTTCACGTACAAAGTACGCTTCTTCAGATCTACTGAACTGAATTCTCATCTCACTTTTTATACATTCAGGTTGAAACCAATTAATCACATAATCAATCAATCATCACATTAAAAGACAAATTCTCTCTAAGCACCTTACAAGAAGCATTGCAAAATTTGTTCTTAAAGAAAAAAGGACTAACATTACCAGTAAGATGTAGGATGTAAAATAGATATCAAGCCTATAACAAATAAAACATGTTAATCTAAATAATATATATGTGCATATTTATAAATAAATATAGTACCATATTGTAAGAAGTTTATAAGCAATTTATCTAGACAAATCTAAAAGAATATCTATGCATATTCATATATAAATATAAAAAATCACATAATAAATATGAATAAAAATCGTATCAAAAAATATATATGTATACATAAATATGTGTATATATAATATAATAAATAGCAGCTATGATATATCTAAAAGTAATCATGAATAAAAATAAATATGATAATGTTACTTTGAATTTCTCTGTGTGTGGTAGTAATTAATTCATGTTGTACTAATTTATTTGAAGAGTTTTGAAGAGTTTTGCAGTTTTTGTTATTACTAACCTGTGTACTAATTGTTGTATTGTTATGTATGTTGATTTTTTACGTATGTATTAATGTTTTACTTCTGTGGAGCTTTTCTCCTTGGGCCTCTACTGAAAATGGAAATATCTCCAGCTAGACTAGCCCGGTCAACAAATGTAAAATAAAATAAAATAAAAATAAATAAAATAAACATTAACCTTATATGAACCTGATGCTTTCCCTGTATTTTACTTAGTGCTGTTCTCATTCCTTCTATGGTGGGTTCCACTTCTCTTGTTGAACCATGTGTTGTCCACCATCAAGCCATTCACCACAGAGAGATATAGAATGGTGCTTTTCTTTTTATCTATTTCGCAGCCCGTATAGACTTGGGTAGTCCTCATATCCTGTTCTGTTTATTCCCCTATGTGCATGCAGATCCCTATTATAAACATCAACTTGTGTTCTACTTTATCTAGCAGGTCCTGCAACCTTTGGCTGAATTCATTCTTTTCTTAACTATAAAGCAAAGCAGATCCACAACCTGGAAGCTGGCTCTGGAAGCCCAAAATGAAAAGTTGATGAAATGCTGATATTCCTTCTTCCACAAGGCAGAAAATGAAAAGCTGCAACTTACATAAAACTTTCTTGCTTTAATAACAATCAAAAATCTCCTCAAGCGCTTTCGCTCAGCCTGGTGCTGAGCTTTTTCAAGATACAATAAAATCAAGCTGGTTGTTCTTTATATACAGTCAAAACTTGACCAATAATTCAATTAGTGAAAGAGAAGGTCTAATTAACCCTTCAAATTTCTTGCTGGTACAAAACCTGCTTGCAGGCAAACCATTACTAAGCACAACTCACTGCAATGTCCAACAAAGTATATGCATAAACTTAATAAACAATTGTTGGTATACACACAGATTTCCATAAAAATATACAGTGTTAAAAATATGCAATATTAAAACTATGCAATGTTAAAACAATATTCAAAAGCCAATACTATACACATACTAGTATGTTAAAAATGTTTAAATGTGCTGTTTATTCAGCAAAATTTTTATTTCTGTATGTAAACCCTGAAGACACTGGAAAACCGAAAATTCATAATTTAGCCTTTCTTAACCTCAGGACGCTGCTGATGCTGCAAGCGTCATTGAGTCCCGGTCGCCTTCCTGCATCTAGTCTTAGCTGCCATAGTAACTCTTTGTATTCTAAAAGAGACCCCCAGTCCCCCCCCCTTTCATCCAACCTTAGCTGTTCTAAAATAATGAATTTAATTTCCATGTTGGGACAAAAAAGGGAATGTCTATAAAAAGCATTAGTTTCCTTTTTCTTAATTATATCATACTGATGCTCATAAATACGTCTTCTGAGGGTTCTTTCAGTCTTTCCTATGTAGAAACTTTTACATCTAGTACATAAACCTAAATAAACAATAAATTTGGCATTGCAATTATAATGGCCCCTTGGTTGATATAAGAATTTTCTTGATGGTAAATATAACCTATGTCCATTGAATATAGCCGGGCATTGCTTGCACATTCCACATTTGTATGTGCCTTCTTTTTTATTATCACTACTTGCCATTGGTTTGTTCTGATTCATCTCTAGCATTTCTTTTAAATTGGTACCCCTACGTCTAATGAATCTAGGAAACTCTGGAATCATATTACTCAACCTATCGTCCAGTCTTAGGATCGGCCAGTATCTCTTTACACTGTTTTCCACAACCTCATAATCAATACTAAAAGTATGGATGTATCCTTTTTGTTCCTTATTCTGCAGGCTACTGCCCACTTGGCATATTGATGTGCCCGTAGTGTCTAGGAGAGGTGGATATTTTGTTTCCCTGCACCTAATAATCTCTGTCGCTAGCTCTTCAACAAGAAGGCTAGGATACCCTCTTTCCAAGAATCTTTCTTTTAGGAACCTAATTTCCTCCATAAACACCTGCTTTGTGTTGCACATTCTGGAGGCACGGATAAATTGCCTTTCATTTTCTGCCTTGCAGAAGAAGGAATATCAGCATTTCATCAACTTTTCATTTTGGGCTTCCAGAGCCAGCTTCCAGGTTGTGGATCTGCTTTGCTTTATTGGTGCTTTTCACTTGTTCTTGGTTTTCTTTTCCTAACTATCACAACCCTGCTGTGGGGCATAGGCTGAGATTATGAATAATGCCCTACCCTTACACTGGTGTCTGATTGCCATGAGTCTGTCAGTAATTCTGATGACATATCCCACTGTCCTCTGATGCTTCTCCCTCACCAGAATTTTCACACAATTTCTAATACCCCTGAGTAGTAGAGTCTGCATCCCAAGCCAAGTGGCTTTGCTGCAGTGCCCTTCCATCGTGTCCGCCAGATACACATAATGTTCAGCCTCCTCCTTAACATTGTGTCTTTCACATCCAGGTTGTCTCCTGTCAGTTAAGTTATACTGAGTGTAAAAGTTCTTAATTTATATTTGGTAGATTGATTGGTTTTACATCCAGCTTTCGGTCAGCAGAACTATCACAGATAACCCAAGGTGGGCAATTGGACACCAGCCAGCCAGTACATTTTTGTCCCATGGCTGCTGAGAGTTAAGGTAGGCACACAGTGGCCGTCATCCATATTCTACTATCTAGAGGGCGCTTCACATCATAGTTGATATGCAAAGTGGTTGGTCTATAAAACTTCTCTCCTTATAGGCATCATCTTAAGTCTGCAGTACTGCTCACAACTCCATTCTGGAGTGAATTCTGAGGTGGAAATACACCCTACATGTTTTTGGGAGGTGGAACCAACCCCACAGAGACAAGGAAAGAACAGACAAACTCCATACATGCATTGTCCAAAGGTCAGGATTGAACCGTGTGCATTAAAAGCAAACTGTGTCAGTCTATTATGTCTAAATCTTACTCCTGATGTTTTTCTTTTTTGAAGAATAGACTATAAAACCCTACCCATATATATATATATATATATCTCCAGTATCTACATTGTTCTGCATATGGCGGAGTACCTGATCTCTTCATATCCCATCCTCTATTTTGTTTACCTGCAATGCATCCTTAATTTGTAAATATTACAACCACCTAAATCAATGTCTCTCTGTCAACTCTAAGAAAATTGTCATTTTTGAATTTCATTCTTGTAAGTTGTACTCGTACAATGCAAATCATTTTCTACTCTAGGATATATTGGCCATGAAAATAATGTGGTTTCCCATATTCACCTGCAATAAATCCCAACAATGTCAGTCACATTCCAATCCCAAAGACTAGTTTCAACCCATTTCTAGAACTTAGCATGATTAGATATTTGACTTTATCCCCATACTTTATTCAACATGAGATTCTAACAAGATGCATAATGGCCTTGTCTGCAGTTAATACTCTGTACTGACATTGGCTGCCACTTTATAATAGCTTTTATTTAAGGCAGGCCTACCCACCATATACTTCAGGCAAACCATTTTCTTTTCTGTATTCTCAGGTGCATCCCATCACAGAATAGATCTGATTGCTAATCTTTTACATTCATTTAGATACCATACTTTTGAAAATCAAAGTATGTGTTATATAAGAAAAAAAATAGGAAATGTGTCCATTTAGATTATTTGTACGTTAATGAAAAAGGAGAATTTCTTTTTTTATCCATCCACAACTTTATTTCTAGGTCCATCATGTACTAGTTTAGGAGTAGTATCTATAAATAAAGCTAACTCATTTGTCATAGTTATCCTGAGATAGATGCATTTAGGTACCGTTTTTTAATTTTAATCTATCCTGAGAAGTCTTCAGTGCAGTCCTTGATGTGGTTAATAAAGGGAATATTATAGGTTCATAGGTTTGTACTAAGCTAACTTCCCTTGCGAGCCATTTTAAGCCTAGCTAATTATCCCTTGTGAGAATCAAACCCTGCACCTTGTGTTTCCTAAGGCGAACACCTTAACCATTAGGCCACCCTCTCAACATCCCAAATATTTGTGTTTATCTTTCAGTGAGTTGTAAGCCTGAGACACTTTCCAGTTTCCTTATTTTATTTATTTTACATTTGTTGACTGGGATTGTCCAACTGAGCTGGAGCCCTTTTTCAGCAGAGGCCTGGGAGAAAAGCTCCAACATATTATACAATTTTCATTATAAATTAGCATTAAACAGCAATATTACAGGATTTTTACAAGGCATTAAGTAGCAATACAATGTTATACAGTGTCAATAATCAGGAGTATAGCATAACTATTTCAAGATGTATAAAAAGAAGTATGTCATTAAGATGAGTATAGTTTTTGGTGTAAGTGGTTAAAAAACCCAGTTTTATCATGATGTAGTTGCATGAAGGTAAGACAATTACAACAGAATGTTTCTCTGTGGCAGTTTGCTTAATAGATTTTAGAAGACAGTAGAAAGAGTAGTCAAGGAAGATTAGAGAGAGCTAATGAGAAGAGTTGAGTGAAGGGCAGAAAGTAGATTAAGGTATGGGAAGTAGGGGATGCTAAGGAGTGGAGAGTGCAGTGGCAGGACCAAAGTGCTCTTTGCGGCTGTCTTAAATTGTTTAGGATGTGTAAGGGTCTCGATTTCTAGTGGGATCCTATTCCAGGCAATAGTGGGGTGATAGCTGTACATGTTGCATCCAAATTTAGACTTGGGTTTGTAGATTTGTTGTAGGTCTTGGTTAGAACTTCAGAGAGGTCTGGAGGGAGAATAATGGGGGATGAGAGACGATATTGCTGGGCAGTAGGAAGGTTGGTATAGGATAGAATGAATGATCTGGAGCTGAGAGAGAAGCTGGTGGGGTAATTCAAGTCAGTTTAGGTGTTTTAGAGAGAGACAGTGATGGAATTTGTAGGTTTGTTGGGCAGCAAATCTAGCTACCTTGTTGTAGGTAGATTCGAGTTTGGTCAGGAGTGCTGAGTTAAGATTTGTGAGAATCTGAGAATTGTACATTAGACTGGGTAGAAGGTATAGCAGCCAACACTACCGAATATTACACCCCTAATGGGATAACCACAGGATATGGTCATTGGCAAACTATGTAGAGACTAAAGGGTTCCCATAGATGGTTGGAATTCCCAAATTAGATATGGGTATTTAAGCACTGTATAAAGAATCCCATGGATGTAATAGACCACCATGTTCAATAAACATTCATTTGAGAGAGAACTGCTTTCAGTTTATTGTTCAAGGGCTGGCATTATGCGATGAATCTTTATACCTACATAGGGATAGCCTTCATCCACCGCATATGAAGAAGGGGGTGGTCAAAGGACAATTAATTAGGTTGAGTAGATTAACCTCTAGTGATGATTTGTTCTTGTATGAAGTGGTTAAACTAAGAGGCTTTTTTGAAGCTAGAGGGTACAAAACAGAAAGTTTAAAAAGGATAGAAAAGGAAGTTATACTTCTAAGAAGTGACAAGGTTATTCCTATTGTAAAGAGTAATAGTGGACAGTGGGTAAATAATGGTTTGAACAACAGTACAGGTATAGTTACTTCTTCAGGATAGTTGTTCATTTCCTTTACCAATTACAAAATGAAATGGGGTTTATTAGGAGTATAATAACAGACAATTTGGAAAATTATTCCAGGTAATTCATATTTGACCAAGGTTATTGGCCCTTGTCTGTCTTTCACCTATAAGAAGGTGATCAATATGAAGAGTTTGTTGGAACAAGGATCAAGTGTTAATAACATCACTACAAATCCACTGCAGAAGGGTAGTTATGCGTGTAACAACTGTAGGCAGTGTAGATATATGAGTAATATATCTTCAGTTTTTTTCAAACATAATAAAAAGACATTTTGGACTAGTGTTTTTTTCAATTGCAACAGTAACATGATAGTTTACGTGGCACAGTGCCTTTCTTGTTCATGCTATTACGTCGGAAAAACTATTAGATGCCTAAAACAACATATATATGAGCATCAGTTAGCAATAAGAAAGGGAGATAATACAAATGCTTTATTTAGGCATGCTAGGGCATGTAAACATTTCAAGAAGTTTGTTTTTTCAGTATTGGATAGTGTGAGTTCTGAAATGTTTTCAGGAGATTATAAAGCCAGACTAGAATGTAAAGAAAGCATATGGCAGATAACGTTTGGGTGCTGATAGTGCACCAGGTCTTAATGATGTCATTAATTTAAAATGTTTTTTACAATGCATGTAAAGTATTTATCTTTATACTTGGACATATATTTTGACATGTCTTTTTAGTATGAGAATGTGTCTAACTTAGTGGACACTGTGTTTTTTTAAATAATTGCATTTATTATTTTAATGTTGAATTGTTAATTAATCATGTGATTTTGTTAATTAAGTAAGCATGGTGTAAGGGGTAGATGGATGTTTTCTGAAAAAGTTCACGGTTATTAAATGTGAATGAAAGCTAAAACTAGTGTCCGTGCTTTCCTGAGGCGTGGTGTTCATTCTGACTTTTGTTTTTTGGTTCTTTGAATCTTTATATATATTTAAAGATAAATGACAATTTAATTGAGCCAAAGGCTTTTTAGAGTCGTTAGCATTGCTTCAGTATGTATATTCTTAAGTATATATAATTTTTGTATGTTCAACCATACCCCCCAACATCTAAGCCCCAGTCCTTTATTTAATAACTCCAAATAAAAGGAAGCCACAAAATAATTGACACACACAGTTTTGATATCTATTGATATTAAAGCTGTGTTTATTTTGTGGCTTCCTTTTATCTGGATTAGTTTGTTTTGTTTACCAGTTACTAGTACTTTGTTTAATAAATCCTAGATGCTGCTTTGATATTTAACCCTGTTAATATAGTCAATATTCCAGCTGATGACACTTCTTCAGCATACATTTTTAAATCCAGCTGCAGCAAAGATAAATGTCTTTAATTGTTCGGGGGAGTCTTATTCTTTTTGGTCTAGAAAGCATTGATACTTTATCTATATTAGAATCCCCTGGAATCACAAATCCCACTTTTTTTCACAATATGCAAAAATAGATAATACAGGGTAAGCCAGCAAACTTCTAACCCTTAAAAAAAAAAAAAAAAAACCATCAGCAGTTACCCATGGCAAGGCAATGGGTATTGTATTGGTGAAGTCATTCAATAGCTGCAATTCTCTTTCCCCTTTGTTATTTCTTTTGTCAGTTGTCTGCATCTTCTGAAGTAATTTTTGGTTGGCTTAATGGGTTCACCATATTTATAAGTTTCTGTTCTGGTCATCATATCCAAGTTAACCTGCCCCCTTACATTCTTTAGTAAATATGTTTTATCTTAACTGCTTTTGATGGAGGCATACCTTCACTGTCCTTTCCTGCTAATATTGCCATTTCCTTGGCTCATTCCTGAAGGTTTTATACTTTAAACTTTTACAGTCTGATTCTCCTTATCCAATAGAAGTGTTTGTACTTTTCCCATTCCTCGTCAGTGGGATAGGTTTTTAAGCATTGTCCCCTGGATTAATCTTTCCTAGCATGACTATTTCTAAATCTTTTGCTTTTATATTCCTTCTCAGTTTGCATTCATTGCCTTTGTGCCTTCCTTATTTTTGTCAGTCTTTTGTTTTTCATAAAACTTTACAATATCTTTGCCAAGCCTCTTATGTTTAACTTAAAGAAACTCCAGTTTAACCCCACTGATCCTTTCCCATAAGGAGGGGCTTCCCACTACAGTTCTGTCCTACATCTGAACTGAAGAGATTTCACTTTGAGGATCTGATCTCAAGGCTGATGCAGGGATTATCCTCTTATAATCCACCAGTGTGAAATGAAGTGCTGCATGATGTGACTAAATGACATGGATAATTTCAATTTGTTTAATATTAACAATAAGGTTTCTTTGAAATGAGCCTAGATCAATGCAACTAACCATAACCATCTTAGGTTCCAAATAGTATATATATTTTTTTCGATTAGAGGCATCATTCACTGCCCATCTACTATGTCAAAATCTTCCATTACAACTACAGGTAGCATTCTTATTCCTACCACTGTCTTCTGCTAATCTAGCCATTCTGACATCTGTTACAGTAGTAAAGTCTCATGCCATATCACACATGCACTCAAGTCTCTGAACAACAGGTACTATTATGACCCCATCATAGTCCATGCTGGTGTGAATGATTTGAGATGTACCTCTCTGGACTATATGAAGAGAGACATGACTGAGTTCTCGGACTGCATCACAAGAAGGTATGTCCATAGCCTTAAGCAGTATTTTACCTTCACCTATGGTGATGCCTCAGTACAAACAGAAAATAATTGACTTCAATAATTGGCTTAGTTTCTGGTGTCTTTCTAAGGGGATCCAGTATCTGTCAGCCTGGGATGACATGATCAACAGACCTTGATGCTTTGACAGAGATGGAATTCATCTGTCATCCCTGGGATTTATTTTTTATGAGCTGTTGTTAAGCATTTCTTCGGTCTCCCCTTCACAAATACCTCTGTTTCACTTTAACCATTTCCTTCATCTTGTCCCCCCTCCCACTTCTTGCAACAATATTAATATCACCACCTGAACTCATTGCTTTTGTCAAAAACACTCTTCCTGTTAATGTGAATGAATATCCTAATATTGTGCGTTACCAAAACTCATTCCTTCCCCACAGTTTGCTCCCTTTCCTATCGTAATCTCTTGTTGAGCCAGGAAAAAAAAAAAAAAAAAAAAAAAACCTTTGTAAGAGATGACCCCCCTCCCCTCACTGTAAAACAAGTCTTAACATGAATTGGTAAGAAAGGTATCACTCAGGCTAGTGTAAGTTAGTTTAAGCCAACCCCCCCAGCAACATCTTTCTGCTGTCACATTCACTCTGTCATATATTTCATCCTCAGATCTGTTTTTTCATATCCATTTACTATATCCCTACACTTGTGCATCCCTGACTCCTACATAAAAACAAATTCAGTCCACAAGCCCCCCCCCCGATTCCAAGTATACATCCTGGCCCCTAGCATTACCTCATCCTGACAATTATTAATTCCCATTAGTACTCCTCTGCTTATGTCATAATAATAGCATCTAAATACTGTGACAGCAATATTACATCTTGCATGCCCTACTTTATCTTTACACAGTATGTGTTTGTAGTACACTGTGGAAAATCTTACTGAAATTGAGGAAATATATCTGTCAGCATATATTCCAACTCTGTCTTACTCATTACATTTTATATGCCTCCTTCCTATCATAGCTGTTTAGTACTGTGCAGTAAATTACTCTTGTGTATTTAATATCCCGTGAAGTTTTATCACCTCTAATATCTTAGCCTCATGCCATGCTCTGAAGTTTTTTCACTTTTATTTGCTTAACTCGTTCAAACATATAGCACTACTTTTGTATATTTACAGTTCCATAACTCTTTATGGCATCCAGACATTTTTTTTTGGATCTAGCTTCTTTCCCTTAGCAGATTAGTACCTAATAATAGGTAAACAAAGTGTCACTAAGATTCTTACTCTAACACATCATGCTGGAGAGAAATTGATCATGTTTTGCCACTTTTATTGATATTTTCATATCTATATTTTTTGAGAGAGCTACTTGCTATTGAGGAGTGTGGTGTGAAATGCCATGGTGAGAGGAATAGCCATTGCTAATGTCCATTTACATCATACTGTACTGGAGATATTGCTACTTATTAGTTATTGATTAGGAAAATAAGCAGTGGTCACAAACTCAATACTTCAAAAAATTACTTAAACTATTGAACAGTATTGGGCGAAACCTTAAATGGTGAAGAAAACTGCCTTTGATATTTACACTGTAAGTTGCACATTAGATATATTTGGGGTTATTTGTATTGCTAATTATACAATTAAGCATATAGTTTCATATTTCTGTAAATATCTCAAAAGCAAGCCCTCAGAAAGGCATTTCCTGTTGTCATGTGAAAACTTATGCTTCATTAACAAGTATTTTAACATATATTTCTAGGTTTAACAGTTTCCAAGATGTCACACTTTGTGAAAGTTTAACCAAAAATTGTGTGTGCATTATATTACAGTATTTAAAGACTATGAATGGGCCTACTATCACTGAAAATAATAATTCTTCATGATAGCAATGGTATTTTAATTTAAATAGATATCATTGTTCACAAAATATTTGCATTTATCTTATAAATTTAATTTTTTTCAGAAAATACTCTTGATGCAAGGATGAGTAGATGTTATAAGAGGTGTGATATTCCACATTGCATAAGTGTTCATGAGTTAACAACCATATATAATTAA
>NC_056751.1:484351464-484415384 GCF_019279795.1 Protopterus annectens | reverse complement strand
ACCTCTTACTGCATGACGTATATACAAAGCTTAACATAGTTGTGGCAGGTGGCACAAACACAGGGCCAGTACTGACATGTTGCTGTGATAACCTCATACATTTACTATTGTACCAGGGTTTGTTGTGACATATGTCCTATTAGGGATATGAAGTCAGTAAGGGACATGAAATCAGTAACTCTCATGGTTGTCACCATGTACTGACTGCAATCCTCAGACTATGCTTCTGCAGTTCTAAGACAGGTAATCTGTGAGTAACACAAGACACATAAGACTCCAAACACTGTCCAATCTGCAGATAACCCTACAGGTGGGTGTTTCCTCAAACACATAACACTGTCATGACAGGTATTAAATCATCTAGACTAGCCATATCCACACAAACCCTGTTAAACCAACATTACTTCAAATGCAGAAGAGCTAAAAGTACATTCTGTAGTCATGTCTGGAACATCCCCCTACTGTTTGTTGGCCTGTCTCCACAGTGTATGTTGTTAGAGGTATATCCCACTACCATCTGTGATGCTGTTTGCCAAACACCGACATGAAGTCCTGCTAACAAGAGAATGAAAAGGACCAACACCCAAATGATGTTCCTAGTTATAGGAGTGTGTTTCCATGCAATTGGCTAGGGGAATATTACCACAGCTGTTCCACATGCAATCAGCTAGTGGGTGACTGCAATTCATGCACAGGCCATCAGCTGATCATGAGCATCACTTACAAAACACAAGCTGCTGCCTAAGCAAAGCAGGTGTACTTCTCCACATCCACCAGGGAGAGAGTGAGAGACAGAGACAAAGTAAGACAGCGAGGTGGTGGAAGAGTAAAATGTTTGTCTTACACATGGCAGTACAGTGTTTCAAACCCCTGCCTATGTATTGCGATTACATGTCTTATGCAGTTATTGCATGCGCCACATAGCTTTCATGTTGGGGAGCTATCCAAAGGTATATTTGACTGCCAGTAACATCATCAACAGTGATAAAGGAGGAATAAGGTAGGTGTAGTATACATGCCTGTCCACAAGAACAGGTGTCAAGGTTGACACAGCCACACTCTCTCAGGGACTCACACACATTATCACAGTTGGCAAGGTCAGGATTAGACTTACTAACCAGCTAGTTTGCCAAAATGCAGTAACATGCAGGTATTGCATGCACCACAGAGGTTATCAGGCTGATATATGGGCAAAGGATATGTTAACATGTCTTGACATCAGAAGGCATGCTTCAGTAGGCCAATGGGAGGTGTAGTGAGTGTGAATGGTGTCCAAATCATTATACTCCACATACACACAGACACAGGTTTGCCAGTGCTGACATGTATGGGTGCATTGCTTCACAGTTGTGTAGTGGTTGACTGTGCCAGAAGGCTGTAAAAGGCTAGGTAAAGGGTATACCTTGGCATCAGGACATGTGACAATGGTCTGCAGTGTGGCTCAGGGGTGTAGTGTCTGGATTGGCCCACACAGGTGGGTATTGTAATCACCATCCAGTCATCTGGGTTACTACTGTGGGTGGCCAGTGCTGTGTAATGCTGGCCATGTATGTGTTCTATATTCCATAACATGAATGGTGTCTGGGATGTGCACATGTCCCACATGCATGTTCTGTGATATGTGGAAATGTACCTGGGGTGTCTGTGGCATGTTGTGTAGACAGACTTATCAGATGTGCCATTCCTGACCTCATGTGGTGAGAACTGGCAATGGAGACTAGGTTGACCCTGCACCTACACTGACAGAAGGATACAGGTATTCACTGGTGTCAGTGGCATCTGTCCATACAGGGCATGTTTATAAGGCATGGCATGTTCTTTGTGGGTTACATTTGCTGGCTCTACAGTTGTTGCAGGAGTCCAGTGGAGAACACAGTGAAGGAGCAGTGTATGCAATGAACTGCCTATTGTAGGGATGGGACAGGGTGCCATGACCTCTCTAGTCCACTGCAATCACACCATGGTTACTATCTGTGAGCAATATGCAGGGAACTACCAACATAGTGGTTGTTGCCTAGCCAAGTTTGTTTGTGTATGAGACATGGGTGGAGAGTGTTCTCTGGTAATACAAGGTTTGCCTATATTGTTCCCCAAGTCATGATGTCACATGCAGAGGTATGGATGGTCTACCCCAGCCTCTCTGCTGTTTGACATCTGTTATCCTTGTAAGGTGGACATTGTGACATATAATAGGCCCACCATATAAGTAATTTGCAAAACCCACTAAATGATGAGTCTTGTTATTACACACTCACACCTTCCTCCACACAGGATACGTATGACAAACGTACACACACACCAAGTCTCACAGTTGTCATGTCGGGGATTAGAACTCCTACTTAACTAGTATATAACACTACAGCATTACGCAGTTATAGCCTGCGCTACCCAAAGGTGTATTTCAAAGTGAATGACATCAGCAGGCTTGCCAAAGTAGGGGAATGGAAGTTGTAGTGACTGTGAATGGCCTCAAAAGCATTGATCCCTCCACAGACAAAAACAGAGTTTTAAAGTTGCCATATCTGGGATTAGAACTCCTAACTGTGAATGGCCTCAAAAGCATTGATCCCTACACAGACAAACACAGAGTTTTAAAGTTGCCATGTCTGGCATTAGAACTCCTAACTAATACATCACACTACAGCATTATGCAGTTATAGCACATGCCACAGTGCTTACTGGGCTACTTCTTCCCCAAAGGTGTATATCAAAGTGAATAACATCAGCAGGCTTGACAAAGTAGGGCAATGGAAGTTGTAGCGACTGTGAATGGCCTCAAAAGCATTGATCCCTACAAAGACAAACACACAAAGTTTTACATTTGCCATGTGTGAGATTAGAGCTCCTACCGAACTAGTACATCACACTACAGCATTACACAGTTATAGGACTCGCCACAGATCTTACTGGGCTACTCTTTCCCCAAAGGTGTATTTCAAAGTGAATGACATCAGTAGCCCTGCCAAAGTAGGGCAATGGAAATTGTAGTGTGAATGACCTCAAAAGCATTCATCCCTACACAGACAAACACTCACACACTTGCTATGTCTGGGATTACAACTCCTACCTAACTAGTATATCACACTATAGCATTATGCAGTTACAGCACATGCCACGGAGCTGATAGGGCTACTCTTTCCCCAAAGGTATATTTCAAGGTGAAGACATCAGCAGGCTTGCCATAGTAGGGCAATGAGTGGTGCAGTGTGTGTGCTTGGGCCATAATGGCTGGAAGCAGACACACAACACTCAGGCACACACAGGTTTATATTTCACAGGTACGTGTATACAACTGCTAGATGAATACTGACTTGTACAGTCATGTTACAGAGTTATCACAAGCACCACAGACACTATAGTGCTGAGGGATACCAGTGATTGACATTTGCACATCATGTGGTTTTTAGCCAATTGGATGTGAGCTGGGTGGGATAGGCCTCATGATGGGAGGCTCTTTGTCACTGTGTCACTCTCTTCCACACATCTATGTATGTGTAATTTTGGCCTATTATAGTGTGTTGTCCTTGGATACATGTGTGTATTCCTATCCAATATGTGTGCAGAGCATGACTGGTGTGCAATGAGGAGTGAGTGCACAAACATCTGTGACTGTCAGATATGTATACTCCACTGTTGTTGACAGCCTTGGGCTTCATTTCTAAGTGTGGATGCATGCCCACTATGACCTTTCAGTATTTTGTTGTCAGACATGTGCTTTGTTTCTCTATGTTTGGGAGCATGCCCAGTATGACCTTCTGTATTGAATGTGTGAATCCATTCCAGGTAGGTTTTACTCTAGTGCAGGCTTTTGTGTTCTACACCTACAGCTAGCAACCTATTTCTGTGGGGTATCTGTAGATTGGTTGACAATATAGAGTCAAATGGGCAAAGGATAGTAGGTTACTGTCGGTAATTGTGTATGTGCTGGTACTGCTACATGGTCTTGGTGTTAGAGATATTCAGACATATGTACTGTTTTACACTGTGATGCTATATGTCATCAAATACTGTCAGGCATACATATTTGCTTGCAGTAATTTCATGGGGAACACTGGGTGAATGCAGCTGTGTCCAGTATTGTGGTCTGCAGCCTACATATTCTTGCACAATCACGACATTCTGGATGGGAAGCTGCAGACACTTGCTGATGGGTCTGTGTAAATGGTTTAGCACCTTGCTACAGTGGTGGCTGAGGATCCCATGCTTGTACATCCATCAACGTGACAGTATGGCCATATCCTGCTGTGGCTATACCTTACAGCTGTACAGATTCACAAAGGTTACCCAGAGGCAGGGGTCATATCTCTGTACATCACCCTTTCACATTGTGGTTTATGAGCAGGTTTGTAGCCACCCATTCCTGTATTTGCAGGTAGGGATAGTATGTGCACACTGCTGAGTTTCAGACTTCATACACTCCATGCCATCCATGCTCCTATCCCCCCCCCCCATTATTCTCTCCTCTTCAAACATTATCTGATAAGTTCCCTATAGTTATCACCTCATCCCAGCAGTAATTTGGTGTTGGTCTACAGTTTATGCAGTAGGACACGGTGGACATGTTACTGGGATTTTTCAACATGGCCTCACATTTGGGTCCTGTGGACTGTGTTATGTTGTCATTTGGGAGTCCATAACATACACTGGCAGTACGGGTGAGACACAGGCCTTTGGCAATGGACTGTAGGTCATTTGGTAGTGATGCAGGACAGTTGTAGCAGGCCATTGCATTGTGTCACTCCTACAGTCCCAGACTGCAAGACACTATATTCCCCTGGGGTGACAGGGTAGGTGTGCAAGGTGTCAATGCCAATACTTTCTGTCATTATTGATCCAGTGGTGTGGATGCTGGCAAGGTGCTGCTTACAGTTAGGGACACACCTGCATTGGATACCTCTTCTGCATCCAGCATTCTTTGGCTATTGCCATACAGAGGTGAGTATCATAGTGTACTCATTCCCAAGGATAAGACCGGTGAGGTACCTGTGGATGATGGTGGGGTGAGCTGGGTGCATGTGTGCTATGGAAACTACTTGCATCTGATTCACAGATATACATGGGGCATTCCACTTATACTGGCTTTTGCAGGGACATCAGCAGTTTATCAATACTTCATACCTGTGACCTTTATGGTCTGCCAGTGTTTGGCCAGATGACATACTACAAACCCAACTAATGTGCTGCTAACCTGTATGTACAATTCCAAAGGTGTGTCCATTTGACAGTAACATATTATACACTGTCTGTCTGGGGTATTTCCATCTGTGTACTGTTTGTATGTTTGGGCCCACATTCATGCCATGTCCATCTTTCAGATGGTGACAGATATTACATCCAAACATTTAGTATGGCTTACTGCTGGAATGTGTTTTGCTGGGATACATTGTGTTTGGCACTGCAGTTGTGAGAACTTGTACCTGTCATCGGCAGCACTTGCCAACAGCCACCAGGACAAACCTCACCATGCCTACATGCTGACCACTCACATACAATATACAACACACACCAACCTAACATACACAGTCCTGCATATTGTATACATGCTACATTCTATTCTGCTACTTTGGCTAACTCAGGTAATCTGTGCTCCACTGTTATTATACCTACACATACATGTTACTACATTAATACATAGGATTGGGGGGGGGGCACCTGACAACTGTACACATACTGGTATATCAGGTACTCCATTTCATTCTGTATTCTGACCTATCATGCAGAAAAGAGGCATATCAGTGTACTACAGTTCTTAGGTTTGATTGACCTACATTTCAGTTTCAGACCTCTTACCCTACAGAACTAACATCCCACTGCCTGACCTGTTGTAGTCTGTCTGTGTAGGTCTTTGGGGGGGGGGTTCTCCATAGCTGACAATCAGATGCCTTAGCACAGCCTTTGTTTGTGTTTGTCCTGCTAGCTGAGACTGTTGTTGGATATGTGAGCCTCCCTAACTGGCATGTGTGTGTCCTATAGACACACGTTTGGCCCACCGCATTTCCTGCAGTGAGTTTTGTCACCTTGTCTAGGTTCATAGGTTGGTACTAGGCTATCTGCCCGAGGGCATTTATAAGCCTAGCCAGAGTATGTCAGCTTTTGCCACCCCATTGATTAATTAACTGAGTCTCTGTCAAGAGGAGCCAATGAAGTGATCCCAGGGGTGTATTTTCTCTTACCCATCCACTCGTCAAGGTTTCTCTTGAAGAGTGTTAGTGAGGGGCTCTGCCTAATGTAGTTAGGAATTTTGTTCCAAAGCATGGGGAGTCTCTATGACAGGAATCTATCCCTCCAGCATGTTCTATTTATTGTTGTGGTGAGGTTTAGCTCACTAGAGCAAGTCGGTCGCAGTGACTTGGATTTCTTTAGGTGGAGCATGTCCATCCATTCTGAGTTGGACATGGCTTTGTAAGTCAGGCAGAGATTACCTCTGAGTAAGGGATATACGACTGAGTACAGCTGGATTTTTTCCAGTCGGACTGCATAGGACATATGTTTGAGGCCAGCAATCCTCTTGGTGAGGTACTTTTGTGGTCTTTCCAGTTGTTGGAAGTGTCTTGTGAGGTACATCTCAAATGGGGCACTGTACTCTATGATGGGTCTGACAAGTGACGAGTAGAGGGGCACTATAACCTCTTTATTTCTAGATGTGTACCCTTTAGTAATTAGATGGGCTACATAGAAGGATTTCCTAACTACTTTGGCAATATGATTGGCAAAGGAGAGATTACTATCTACCTGGGTCCCCAGATCTCTTATTACCTCTTCTGTATTAAGGGGGCTGCCACCTTTGTGGTAATTCATGGGTGTTTTTTCCCCCAAACAGGATGACTATGCATTTTTTTTCATTTAGCTTGAGACCATGACTTTGACACCAGGTCTCAGTAAGGCCCTTTTGGAGAATGTCCATGTCAGCCGGAGAGTCAATTATGGCTCCCAGTTTGCAGTCATCGGTGAACTTGGTTAGCCATAGTCCTCCTGCGTTTGCCTGTACTTCTGAGAAGTATATGCTGAACAGTAGGGGTCCCAGGACTGAGCCTTGTGGGTCACCACTTGTGACTGGTTTAGAGTCGGACCCGGAGCCCGCTATTTTTACCGTGTGAGTTCTGTCTGTAAGCCAGATGGCAACCCATCTCGTGACGTAGGGGTTTATGTTCAGGCTGGTGAGTTTTTCCATAATTCCCAAGTGGGGAATGGTGTCAAAAGCCTTGGCGCAGTCAAGGTAGGCTGTGTGAACTACCTTCCCCTCATCTATGGCCTTGGTGTCTGTCGCAAAGAAGTCAACCAGGTTTAGTAGGCATGATCTGTCCTTAACAAAGACGAACTGGGTCGAGGTTTCCAATGTATTTGTTAATGAGTTCCATGATGATGTGCTCCATAGCCTTGCAGACCAGACTAGTCAGGTTTATGGGGTAATAGTTACCAGCGTCAGTTGTGTCCCCTCCTTTGTGGAGTGGAATAACTGTTGTTGTGCTATTCTATGGGCACATAGCCTGTGGAGAGGCTGAGGTTGAACAGTGTGTTTAAGTGGGGGGTTAGTTCGTTCTGCAGTTCATGCAAAACGCAGCCTGGGACACCATCTGGCTCCACTGACGCTGTGCTTTTGGCTTTTGAAAGGGCTGTTTTTACCTGTGCGTTTGTGATTTCCGGACACTACACTTTTCTGGTATTGTTGTGGGCCCTTTTGGGGGTGAGAGGGGGGTGAAGTTTGCACTGAATCTATCTGCCAGGATGTTGGCAATATCAGTGAGTTCAGTATATTTTGTGCTATTTTGCACTAGCTCAGAGCATATCTGCCATTCTTGACATAGCTAAAGAAGGCTTTGTGGTTATCTTTCAAATCCTTGGCTATTTTTCTTTCTTAGTTAGCCTTGGAGGATTTTATGAGGGAGCTTAGTTTCTTAATGATACTGATCAGGGATGTCTTTCCTTCTTGGGATTTGGGATTGGCTTTTTTCTGAACTAGTTTCCTCCTTCTATTGTATAGCCTGTTTATGGCAGGCATCCACCAGACTGGTTTCCTTCTGTTAGGGGAGTGAGTGTTGGTTTTGCTAGGGATGGCATGATCCATGCATCCTTGTAGGTGCTCATAGAGTGCATTTGTAAAGGTTCCTGCATCTTGGATACCATTATCCTTTAACATGGGGGCTGTGAAACTTACCACCTCTATCTTAACTAAGGTGAAGTTTGCTATAGAAAAGTTTTTAACTGTGGTTTCCTTAGTTGGAGGTGGTGGTGTGGTGTGGACATCCAGAGTGATTAGTTTATGGTCTGATCTAACTTGTGACGGGTTGACCTCCGGTGTGGAACACCTGTCGCTCAGGTTGGTGATGGCCAGGTACAATATGTTTTCACCTCTGGTAGGGGAGTTTACCAGCTGATCCAGGACATTTGAGATGATAAATTCCAGGAAGCGCTGGACCTGGAAGTTTTTACTTGAGTAGTTTTCCCAGTTAACGGTAAGGTAATTGAAATCACCCCATATCAGGGTGTTCGGTAAGACCTTGATATTTTCCAGTGTCTCCAAAAAGGTGGACTGGTGGTCCTGGATCATGGAGGATGATCTGTAGCAGGCCACAATTTGCATTGCAGATTTGCCTGATGTTAGTTCCACATGGATGATCTCGGAGGTATCATGCTGCACCACTAACCTGGAGCTGTAGGTATCCTTGATGAATATGGATACACCCCCTCCTTGTGTGTTTCGGTCCATGTTCTGTGGCCGAAATGTGTGGTGTGAGTTCTAGCCCAGTAGTGCTGGTGTGCTCTGTGGAGCCTTGAACCAGGTTTCAGTTACTTCACAGATGTCGACATTCTCCATACTAAGGAGTGCTTCGAGCACAGCATTTTGAGATTTAAACTCCTGGCATTGAGTAGCATAACCCTCATTTTTTTATTTGTGCTGTTTACGGAGGTGGGTTTGACTTTTGAGCCTTGCCTAAAAAAGGCAATATGGGGGCAGCAAGAGCCTTGGCCAGTATTCGAATGCCTAGGGGTGACAGGTGCAAGCCATCTCTTGCGAAGAAATGAGGCTGGTCGAGCATGTTGTCCCAGGCTGACAGACACTGGATCCCCTTTGAATGACACCAGAAGCTTAGCCAATTGTTGAAATTGATCATTTTTTCTTTATACTGCAGTATCTTTCTTTGGTGAGGGCAGGATGCTGCTCAGGGTCAGGGTCATACCCACCTGGGCTACATGATCAGTGAGCTCTTCCATGTCTCTTTTCATGGAGTCCAGGGAGGTACGCCTCAGGTCATTCACACCAACATGAACAATGACAGAGTCATATTTGTACTTGTTCTGGAGTGACCCAAGTGCTTGTGTTATGTGGCAGATTCTGGCTCCCGACAGGCAGCTAACAGTAACCTTCTCCTTGTCCAGTCTAGTGAGTAGGACTTTAGTGGGCCTGACTATAGAGTCGCCTGTTACTAGTGTGTTAGGTATTTTATTTTGCCTTAAGGGCTGTGATAGTGCGGCACACTCATTTTGTGTTTTGTGTGTTGTCTGGTTTGTGACAGGAGGTGCAGGTTTATTGGGTGTCTGCTTTGGAGGTCAATGATGCTTTTGCAGGTTTTTATTTAGAGCCTCTGAGTATGACTTTTGTGTATTTATGTGTATTTTTTGCCAGTGCTGGTTTAGTATGTCTATGTGAGGCTAAAAGTGTGGTGCAAGTGTTAACCTTCTCCACATGACTGTCTGTATTGGCTACTATGGTGGCACCAGAATTGGTTACAGATTTCATGCTGCCATTATAGATGTCTACTATCTGCTGGCATCCTATTCAGCCACCAAATTCCCTTGCATGCTCACATCCATACCATAGATACAAGTAACAAAACATACTACTCCATTCAGCAATTGATAGGGAGAGTGACTTCCATACCATAGATACAAGTAACAAAACATACTACTCCATTCAGCAATTGATAGGGAGAGTGACTTACCTTTTGGCTGTGCCAGTATTGAAGATGGTGTTGGAGGGCTGACTACGTTGGATGCACATAGTACACTACCTATACATGGTTAAGCACAAGTAGTGTCATGTTTGGCATCCCTTTTCCTGTATGTGCGAGTCAGAGAGAGTTGTCATTCCCTGGGTTCCTACTGTGTCAGTGTATGTGCTATGTGTTGCCTCTTTGCCAAGGCCTGGGCATACTGGGCACGCCTCCTTCTGCCTACTGGGGCGGGCTCAGGATGTTCCTCCTATGAGTCACTCTGCATCTGTGCAGGCCTTGGCAATGGTGGGGGGCTGTGTGGCCCTGCCCCTTGCTGTTCCTGCTGCAGCTGTTTCTGCAGGACCATATTGTGTAGCATGGCACATATGATGACAATTTGGAACATGTAGCTGGTGAGTACTGCAAGGCTCCATCAGATATGTCCAGGCACCGGAACCATGACTTGAGCATCCCAAACTCATGCTCTATTATGATTCTGGTCTGTGTGTGCGCCCCATTATGGAGTTCTTGTTTGTGTGTGTGTGTGTGTGTGTGTGTGTGTGTGTGTGTGTGTGTGTGTGTGTGCATTTCTGATGGGTTTTATCAGCCATGGCTCCAGTGCATAACCAGCATCTCCCACTAGATGGCCATAAGGGATGTCCCCATTGGCAAATCTCTGGTACAGCTGCATCATATGCCAAATGTGGGAGTCGTGATAGCTTCCAGGGCAGCCATCTTACACATTCATTATAATGTCCTGGGCATTGCACATGACCTGGCAGTTGATGGAGGGGAAGCCCTTGCGGTTGATGTAAACCCTACCACGCTCACTGGGTGGTGCTTTGATGTGTATGTGCGTACAGTCTATAGCACCCCCTACCTCAGGGTATTCTGCTATTTGGTGGAAGAGATGCATATTGCTGGTCAACGCCTCATGACTGTTGTGAAAATATAAGTGCTCACCGGCATGTGCTGACATGGCATCCAGGAACTGGTGGAGTACCCTGGATGCTGATGCCTCTGAGATCCCCATAATATCCCCAGTTGGCCTTTGGAAGATACCTGTGGATAGTATTTAGGCCTACACATATCTTGGTATCCACTGGGATGGGTTCCCCTCTGTTGGTTATGTGTGTGAGGCATGGCGGGCACAGCTCAACAATTTGCTGTAGGAGGTCCCTGTCCACCCTATAGTGCTCCACTATCTCCAGCTCATGCGGCCCCTGGTAGGTTACCCTGGATCTGTACACTCTTATCCTTCTCCTCACTGTGGGTTGGTCGTCAGCATTCTCATCCTCGCCACCCTCAGCCTCTACCACATATTGATTTATGAGAGTGAATGCAGCCCCTATCATTTTGTTACTTTTGTTTGGTAATATTTCTCTGCTCGAGTACACTGGTGGTGTAGACTTTGTGGGTAAAACCAAAGGGAAAGGTGTTTGCATAGTTTATAGTAGTGTGCTGGTCTGGGCTGGGCTGCTGCCTATGTAATTGGCTAATTCTGATACATTTCACATGCCAGCTATGCTAGTTCTCCTTGATTACCTTCCTACTGCTGTTCCCTTCCCATTGCCTTCCTGTTTAAGACCAGGGGCATGCCGTGCAAGCACAGTGCTCAGATGTGCACGGAGCTGCTATTTCCTGGTTTACTTTTTTTTCCCTTTAAAACACGGTGCGCGGCACACACACCTGCTTAGGCAATGTAAAGAGTGCTTGGCAGCTTCAGAAACACCCCCTTGTTTAGCTCTGTTAATCTAAGGTCAAACCAGAGGCACAGGGCTCCAGTAAGCTTACAGTATGCCTGACACACCCCTCTATGATGTCAGCTAGCTCTTAGGCTTGCACCATGGTCTTCCTTCACCTACATGGTTGGGTGCAGGCTAGCCATTAGGGGGAATCTGGGATTCAGTATCATTCCCCTCATTTGCATAGGATTGCCTGCTAATGCCTAGTTCCAAGTCTGACACTGAGCCTTCCCCCTTAGCAACCACTATTCCCTGGCCATGTTGTCTTCTGCCTGCCATTGTGATTTTGGAGAGAATGTTTTTTTCTCGCTTTTTTTAATTTTCGGGCTGATCCCATTTCAGCGCCGCTGCCCTACGCTTAAATGGCTGAAATCGGCCAAAAAAAATAAATAAAAGTTATTTTTTTTTATTTTTACAACTGTTTTTCCATGCCAATGAACATATATTTGGCCATTGGCATGCTTTACACATTATATACACCCTTTATTTGGAGCTGTCATGGCTCTGTTTTCTAGTTTGCAGAAATGTAATAGGTTACTAACAGAGTACATTTCTGCAGATTACACTAGTCCTGCACGGCTGGCTGCCAGCTTCCTTGATCGCAAATTTACCTAATTTTCATAGTTTTCACCTGCAAATGGGGTAATTTGCATACAGGAGCTGTGTCCGTGCAGGAATAGTGCAGGCGCACTCGTGCACATCCCAGGAGCTTGTTCTTGGATTTCTCGGCGGCCATATTGCCTCCAGCATCTCCTGCACTATTCCTGCACACCGTGCAGAGCTTGCTGATTCCTGGGGATTAACTGGAACATAGATGGGCAAAACATACAATGATACCTTATCTGAAAACAAATACTCTCAAATACTGTGTTAATGTACAGGTACTAGCCAGAAAAAAAACAACCCCACCACTTCATAGCAGCATATTAAGCAAGGACTAAAAAAAAAAAAAAAATATATATATATATATATATATATATATATATATATATATATATACACACACATATACATACATATATATATATATATATATATATACACACACACATATATATATATATATATATATATATATATATATATATATATATATATATATATATATATATATATATATATATATATATATATATATATATATATATATATATATATATATATACACACACACACACACATATATATATATATATATATATATATATATATATATATATATATACACACACATACATATATATATATATATATATATATATATATATATATATATATATATATATATATATATATATATATATATATATATATATATATACACACACACATTATATATATATATATATATATATATATATATATATATATATATATATATATATATATAGATCACCAGTTGTTTAGCAAGTAAAAGATATAAAATAAAAATACCTAAAACGTCAAAAAAAATCAAGTAGTAAAAAGAAATGTAGAAGCATTGCAACTTTCCCATAAGAAGCAGTCTAATGGTTAACTATTGTGAAAAAAATAAACTGAAATTAATGCAGAGGTGTGTGTGTGTGTGTGTGTGTGTGTGTGTGTGTGTGTGTGTGTGTGTGTGTGTGTGTGTGCTTATCCAAGTGTGCGTTTGTGTGAGACTATGTGCGTGTAAGAGAGAGAAAGCACATACCTTCTTAATTCTTGACAAAGTCAACAATAATTATGGAACAAAGATGTGCAATCAGGTACAAATCCAAGAATAACTGTGGGAGAAATACCTACAATCAGGAACAATTTTTAATATACCTCTAATTCACTTTAAAAAGTAAATAGAAGAAGAGGTTTTCCATCAGCTTGCATTTTCTGAACAGCAGGAAATATGAAACTATGACTGTCTTTATTGACTGACTGTAACCTTCAATGATTAACCAGAAAATTAAATGTTTTTGATGTCTAGAGCAAAAATATCAGGAAAAATCAGGGACAGATGAGAGTCATGGGAGTCACGCTGCAGTATACTATGAATTTCTTCATTCATCTGACCACAATAAGACATACGAGATTTACTCAGTCAAGAAAGTGAATGTAATTACTCAACACTCATATATGTGTGTGTTTCTTTGTGTGTATTTCTGTCTGTCTGTGCCTCTGCATCTATGTTTGTATATGCATGTGCATGTGTGTTTGCGTGAGTGTGTGTGTAAGAGTTGGGAGCTGCATGATAGACCAAACCACAGGACTAAAAGTGCTTCTTGTCATCCTGAGCAAAGAACAATAAGCCATTAGGTTCTCTCATAGCTAGAAGATGCCCAGTCCCTACTTCTGTGTATCATGTTCCATGTGGTTGAGAGGGTAGCTGTGTAATGTAGGACAACTTCCGTATTGACAGGTGTCAGAAGAAGGGATGTGTGCACCTTATAAGAGTGGCACAAAACAACTCTCAAGAGAAATGTACCAAGTACTGCTCATCAGTGGAAATTCCAATGCAAACTCAGGAGACATTCCACGGCAAACTCAGGAGACATTCAAAGGACTTCAGCTCTTGTTGCTTGTCTGATAATCATTTAGGATATATTGAAGTGCATTGCTGGGGATAGGATAGCTTGATAGCCTATTTATGTTGCTGTTACCATAACCCCACCAGGACACATAGTTAAAAAAAAATAAAGGTAATGATGATGATATTTCTGCAAGTTGTGGTACACAGTAGTGCAGGCTGCAGGTATTCTAAATAGCTGAGAGCCTAATGTAGTGCAATGGACAGCAACTAAAATGAGTCAGCAACCTTAATTTACATAAACAATATATTTATCAAGTCCTAAAATGTGCATACTAGCAGTAAGAAGAAAGGTGCAAAAATGTATCTATGAATCTTTAGTTCTGTGCCAAACGATGGTTGCAGACCAGTCACTTTAAAGTGGTTTCATCTAAAACAAATTGTTGTCAAGTGAAGACACTGACTGTCTTTATGAAATCACATTTCTTTTTAATAAGGGTCAAATACATTACACACCTTTATGCATAGTTTCAGCTGTTGTACTTCCAGACTTAATATAAATCAAGCTTGGATTTGATAAACCTTGGGACAATAATAAATCACAAATACAGCAACCTACTAACATGAATGCATGTTTTGACAATAAAGGCAATATAGTAGATATATAAATTTGTGTAAGGTGATTTTTACACGCTGATGAACTCACCAAAGATGCTACTGAAGTGATATTCAGAAGGGCCACCAAATGATCTGCTGAGCTATTCATGAAAGTACAGTTAATATTCATGAAGTACAGCACATACATTAGAAAGAGTAGTGTGCAGAACACCAAATTAAAACAGATAAAAATATTAACAACTTGACAAAGAAGATGAAATCAGGGACTAAAGTGATCTAAGTCAGTAACAGATATATTCATTTTCAAAACATGGCAAACCTGGTGTTTGTGTGTCTGTGTGTGTGCATGCATGTCTGTGCCTGTCTGTGTTGGAGTGTAAGTACTCATTATGTGTGCATACTTGTTTGTGTTTGTGAGCCTGTGTGTGTACACAAATTTGATATATATATATATATATATATATGTGTGTGTTTTGGGAGAAGCATCAGGCAGCAATAGCCATTAAAAGGAGAGAGTAGGAACACATGCCACGACACCCAAGAAACAGCATACGTGGATAAGCTGAATAACCTGCTGGCTTGTTTTTTGTTGCCATTACACATGCCTTTATGCTGCTGTGATAAGAATATTGTTTACCAGAATATAATCCATCTGGTCTGGTCTCGGTTATTTGATTTATGTATAGGCAGTTATCAAAATGGTTCTGTAAGAATGTGACATCAGCTGGTAGGCTAATCACATTTTACCAGATTATGGGCTGGTCATCGTATTTCTACTTTTTCTGTGCCTTGTGACCTCCCAGTGCTACAGTAGGATCTGGATCCTCATGATCCTAAAATGGATTAAAACAGTAATAAGAAAATAAATTTATAAATGAGGGAAGTTGTGGTACAGTGTGGTAAGATCTCAAAAGGAAAATACACACAGCTGAAAACTATGCACCAAGATTACAGAGTACATTAAGTGAAAATGTTCTTATCTTACAATATAACGATTCTATTACTTTGGGAAAATTATCTGGAATATTATATCCAATCCTGTGAATCATTGTATATTAGTTATTCAAAGAACCTAATTTCTTCATAGAGCCCCTTATTAAAATAAACAGAGTGTAAATGCAGCCTGTTGAGCTCATTCAGCAAGGCAGAAAAACTATATGGTTTTACAAAAAATACATACATACATACATACATATATTCATACATACAATGAGGCTATTGGATATCAGTATGGTGACTGACAAAGCTTAACTTTTAATTTTTTTTTGTACATAGCTTGTTTAGATGAGACATAAATCTAGTTTCAAATGCTTCATAAGATGTTGTTTCCTGTGATGCTTATTGCCCAACAAATAAGATAAATAAATCTTGAGACGTTTTTGAAGATTCATTGTTCCTTCAGAAAACTGGCATAACTATGGGCACATCTTGTGCCAATAGCTATATTGACATGGTACTTACCCAGTGGGAATTAGAGTAAGCATTGGATCATACAGAATATTCCACGTATGTTAAGTTCTACAGCATATTTGTAGATGACGAGTTTTTGCTGTTTGAAGGGACCCCTCAACAGTTTAGATGTTTCTCAACAGTTTAGATGTTTTAGAGACTATCTACATACTACTACTTCTTTTTTGAAGTTTAGCTATCAATGTTTGTGGGATTCCTTAGATTCTTTGGATGTTACTGTTTCCAAGGGGTTAGGTTCCACATTCATCATAGATCTACATAGGAAATATTGTAGAAGAAATGGCATACTATTGCACAATAGCATGCATCCTGGCTATATTTTCAAGAATATTCTTAAGGGTTAGGGGATACAAGCCTCTAGATTGAGCAGCTCAGAAATTGCATTTCAATGTAATCTACAGGTTTTGAGGAGTGAATTTATAGAAAGAGGGTATACCACAAAGGAAGTTAATGAGATGTGCCCTGATACATCTGCTTTAAGGAGAGATAGAGCCCAGCCATACTATTCATAAGGAATTAGTTCTAATAGTTTTAAGTTAAGACATGCTTTTGGCAATGAACATAACAGAATTAGAGGGTTCTTGGTTCCTTTAAGTTAGGCCAGTAACATCAGTACTATTTGTGACATTATTAGGACAAAATGGATGATTTTGCAGACAGAGCAACATATTATTAGGGAATAAATCGAGTTTTATGTATAAAAACAAAAAATCCTTAAAAAGACAATTATGTTATAGGAATCAATATCAGGGGAGGTCGAATGATGCAGCCATATCGAGTATGCTTTGTTGCAATAGATGCAATTTTTCCATCTATATAGATAGATGTCATCCATTGACAGAGATGACCTTTAGGTTTAAGGTTAATGCAGATTGCAGTAACACTGATGTTATTTATTTGGCAAGGTGTGAAGTCTGTATGGGTTTTTATGTAGGGAAGATGAATCATTCCTTAATGGAATGGATTAGGAAACATTTATAATGCATTGTCACTGGAGATTCCAGAAGTGCGCTTGTGAAGCATGTATTAGAGAAAGGTTTGGGCCACTCCTTAGTTTTTATGGCTATAGACAGAGATTTTATAAGTATTAGAATGGGTGATTGCAAAAGTTTTACCAATAGTCTGGAGTTGCATTGGCTCATTAGATTACAAGATGATAAATTACCGGGATTAATACAAGCTGATAACTTACCGGGATTAAATGTATGGTTCTCTTTAAGACCTGTTCTGAAAGCTGGGGATTGTTATAGGTAATTTTAATTATTTATTGGACATTAGTGATGTATGGCTGTTTTGAACTGCCTATTAATATTCTGCTTTATTTGATTGGAGGATTGCTTTCAATGTTTTAGTATTTTAAAGAGGCTGTTTTAGTATTTTAATGAGGTTGAATTGTATTACTTCAGATGGTCTGAAGAAGCACTTTGTATAGTATAAAAGCACTTGCCGATTCTTTGTTCTTGTAATAAAGTCTCGAGTTTTAATTTTTATTTCTTGGCTGTGTTTCTGTGCTGTGACATTTTTCTTTTATATTGCTGTATAGAGTTATGAGTAAAGTGCTGCCCAACATTACACGTGTGCTAAACCTAATCCTCAAACCTACACAGTTTCCAGTAGTTTAGACATTTGCATTAACCCTCCACTTACCACTACCTTGCCCCTATGTCCTGCCCTTTACATTTAGGATACTAAACACCTTTTGCCTAATACTACCACCATGCAAATAGATCAAGTCTGCAAGTGGTCTTTTTTTTGGGGGGGTTTAATCTATCAGAAAATGAAACTGTTTTACTTTTTTTCCATCAGGTTCTTGATTTAGGGTGTATTTCATTCACAAATATATAGGTTTATTATCAATTATGGAGCACAAATGAATTGCAACAAAACTAACCACAATGCAATCATTTGAACCACTACTAAATGTTGTTGTGTCTTTCGGCTTTTCCCGGTTAGGGGTCACCACAGCGGAACTCCGGTCCGCTAATGATTGGTAGTAGATTTTTACGTGCTGAGTTGCCAGCCCTGACACATAACCTTCAACGAAGGTACACCCATTCACGCACGTCTCCACACAGAAGATGCTCTAGCTGAGAATCAAACAGGACAACGTCTTACTGTGAGGCGACAATGCTACCGCAGCACGACCACCGCAGTTGAACCACTACTAAATGAATGTAAAAAAAAAAAAAAAAATTTTTTTCAGAGTACCAGGCCTCCCTGCATCCAACACACCTTTCTCCTTAAATATACCAACTCTAATATCTCAGAACATTTTAAAAAGGGCAAGGTACCCAACCCTACTATAATATGATCTTGAGAACAAGACTTCTTTAAGTGCCAAGGCTCAGTCCATTCATTACACTAACCATTCAGCAAACTAAATGCACCAATGTATTGCAGTATATTTAAGTTAGAAGTTAAATAAAGATAAAAGGAGGCTAAAAGAGTTTAGATAAAATATTTGAATACATGCATATTGTAAGGCGACATGTGCAGTATTATTTCGATCCTTGTATTCAGTCATTTCACTTTCATTCTTTCTTTCTCTCTCTTCCTGTCTCAGTGCAGTTTTTATGCTTTTTCCATTTCTGCATGTTTCTTTCATTTCCCCTAGGTGTTTTATACTTTAATCACATATGTCTAAAACCTATTGGCTTGTTTTTTTTAAACTAATTTATTCCAATGCACTAAATTTACTTTTGGTCTTTTGGCTTTGGACATGGAAGAAAATGATCTCAGAAAGACCAGTTTACTCGCTCAGTTAGCAAATAAATTACAAATAATAAATGAAATAATGTAGAGTTTATAAAGAAGATGCATTCAGGAGATACTTTTGTTTTGCCATGAAAAATTATGTGAAATTATGTTCATGTTTACCAATGGCTGAATCAGATGCTTTACTAGAACAATATGGTGGTGAAAAAGATTTTCCTAGATGCAAAATAACTGTGCCTATAATACCTAAAGAGTAAAGCAGACAAATTAAGTTTGTAACATAAAGGAACCAGCACATTTTAGCACAAACCATGTAAGAAAGGCTGAACTAAAAAGGCAATATATTAAAAGACTGCAGCTAAGAACACTAAAATATTTATCACAAATAAAAAAGTTGTCTTTGCTACTAACAGATGTCAGTCATGTCCTTAGTAATAAAATATGAACAATGAACTATATGAAGGACAATGAGGGATTCAGACAAAACTCTATACTTAAATGTTATATTTTCAAGCAATCCATTATATTCTGTGGTGCAAGGTAGAGATTAAATTACCATGGCATAAAAGTCAATGGTTTTTGTGCAATATAAATTGGAATAAACAAACCTCAACCATAGTATTGGTATGTATTAACCATAAATCAGGACATGGGAAAATATATGGAATGTGCAATGTCATAGTCACCACATACAAGACGATCAATTTCAACAATTGGCTTAAGTATTGGTGTCATTCAATGGGGATCCAATGCCTGTCAGCCTGGGATGACATGCTCGACAAGCCACAATGCTTTGCTAGGGACGGCTTGCACCTTTCACCCCTGGGCTTTCGGATATTGGCAAAGGCTCTTGCTACCCACATAGTGCCTTTTTTAGGCAAGGCTCAAAAGACAAACCCATTTCCATAGGTATCACAAGGGATAAGAAACTAAGAGTAATGCTACTCAATGCCAGAAGTCTAAACCTCAAGATGCACGCACGCAAAACTCTCCTTAGCATGGAGAACATCAATATCTGTGCAGTAACAGAAACCTGGTTCAAGGCTCCCGAGAGCACCCCAGCACTACCAAATTATACCTCATACCATGCTTTTCGGCCCCAAAACTTGAACCAAACCACAAAAGGATGGGGAGTATCAATATCTGTCAAAGATACCCACACCTCCAGGTTGGTGGCACAGCACGAAGCATCAGAGACTATCCATGTGCAACTAACAGTGAGTAAAACTGCCTTCCAGTTTATAGCCTGCTACAGACCACCCTCCCAAACCCAGGAACCCCACTCGGCCTTCCTGACAACACTGGAAAATATGAAGGTCTCTCCAAACACCATTATATTGGGTGACTTCAACTACCCAAACATAGACTGGGAGCATTACTCTAGCTCCAACACCCTAGCCCAAAGGGTCCTAGAATTTATAAACTCAAATGCTATGGAACAACTTGTTACCACTCCCACAAGAGGGGAAAACATACTGGACCTGATCATCACCAACATGGGGACTCTATGCTCCAGACCAGAAGTGTATCCCTCACTGGTAAGATCAGACCATAAACTAATCTCAGTGGATATGCACATCCCGACCCCACCCCCTACCCAGAAAACCACAGTGAAAAACTTATCTAAAGCAAATTGCACACTCCTCAAAACCGAGGTGGAATCCTTCAAAGCCCCTGGCCCTGTGGAAAATATGCCCAGACCGCAGAATCCTTTATAACCGCATTCTATGAACACCTTCAGGAATGCATGGATCATTCAATCCCAAATAAAACCATTTCCCAATCCTCCAAAGGCAGACGTCCTGTCTGGTGGACCCCAGCCATAAACAAACTATACAATAGAAGGAGGAAGCTACTACATGATAGAGCAAAATCCCAAAAAGGGAAGGCATCTCTGATCAGTATTAGCAAAAAACTACAGGCACTCATAAAATCGTCTAAGGCCAGCTTCGAAAGAAAAATTGCACAGGACACTAAGGATAATCACAAGGCTTTTTGTAGTTATGTTAGGAACCTAGGCGAGAATTCCCAGATATGCTCAGAATTCATCCAAAATGACAAAAAATATACGGAACCCATAGACATTGCCAACATCCTAGCTGACAGGTTTAGCACAAACTCCCCTCCCCTCCCCACCAAAAGGGCAAATATCTATCCCAGCAGAGTGCTGCCCCCCTGACATCTCAGATGCTCATGTAAGAGCCGCCCTCTCCAAAGAAAAAAACACAGCATCAATGGGACCAGACGGTGTCCTGGGCTGCGTCCTACATGAACGCCAAGAAGAGCTAAACCCAAACATAAAACTACTGTTCAATCTCAGCCTTACTACAGGATATGTACCCAAAGAGTGGAGTACAGCAACAGTGATCCCTCTCCACAAAGGTGGTGCCTTAACGGATCCTGGAAACTATCGCCCCATAAGCCTGACTAGCTTGGTCTGCAAAGCTATGGAAAGGATCATCATGGACCTCATAAATGAAGATATTGGGGACCTACAGACACTGGATCCTACCCAGTTTGCCTTTGTTAAGGGCAGATCCTGCCTCTTAAACCTGGTCGATTTCTTTGAAACAGTCACCAAGGCCATTGACGAGGGGAAGGTGGTCCACACAGCCTACCTGGACCTCACAAAAGCCTTCGATACAATACCCCACTCGGGCATTATAGATAAGCTCACCAGCTTAAATATAAACCCCTATGTCACTAGATGGGTTGCAAACTGGCTCAAGGACAGAACCCACATGGTTAGAATTGCTGGAGCCATGTCAGACTCCAAACCAGTTACAAGTGGCATCCCACAAGGCTGAGTCCTGGGACCTCTCTTGTTTGGTATATATTTCTCGGAGGTACAGGCCAACATGGAAGGACTGTGGCTGACCAAGTTCACAGATGACTGCAAACTGGGCACCATAATCGACTCTCCAGCCGACACAAGCATCCTACAAAAGGGCCTCATAGAAACAGACAACTGGTGCCAGAGCCATGGCCTCAAGCTAAACACCAAAAAGTGTATAGTCATCCCCTTTGGCAAAAACATAGTGCCCACAAATTACCACATAGGTGGTAATCCATTAAGTACAGAAGAAATAATTAGGGACATGGGACAGAAGAAATAATTAGGGACCAGGGGACCCAAGTTGATAATCTCTCATTTGACAACCACGTGGCCAAAGTGGTTAGAAAAACATTTTATATAGCCCACCTAATCATGAAGAGATTCACATCTAGATCAGGGGAGGTCATCATGCCTCTTTACTCATCAGGCCCATAATTGAGTACAATGCCCCTTTTGGGATGTACCTTACCAGACACCTGCAGCAACTGGAAAGACCCCAAAAGTACCTCACCAGGAGGATCAATGGGCTCAAACAGATGCCATATGCTGCCCGGTTAAAGAAACTCCAGCTCTACTCAGTGGCATACCGCCTGCTCAGAGGCAATCTGTGCCTGATGTATAAAGCCATGTCCAACTCGGAATTAATGGACATGCTGCTCCTCAGAAAATCCAAATCCCATCGAGCTACGTGCTCAAGAGACTTGAACCTCAGCACTGAAATAAATAGGACATGCTGGAGGGACAGATTAATAACCCAGAGGCTCCATTCACTCTGGAATAAAATCCCAGTCCAGGTTAGGCAGAGTCCCTCACTGACTCTCTTCAAGAGGAACCTTGATGAGTCGATGGGAGATCATAGGTTTACCCCGGGTATCACTTCTGTGTCACTGTTAGAGGCACAGTATACTAACCTCGAAAAAGAGCATAGCAAAATTAATTTAAAATGGGTGGCAAAAGCCAAACACACTCTGGCTAGGCTTATAAATGCCCTAGGGCAGATAGCCTAGTATGAACCTATGAACCTATACTAGTTGCAATGGCAGAGCCCCTACAAAGAATTAAAAGCATTTTTGTCCCTTACTGGTAACAGGATTTGTCAAAAATATATTTTCAGCTGGAAATAGAAGAAACTTTGGAGAAAGTTCTGAAAAATGATTCAAAGAATTGTTTCAGTGTAATTAATTCAGGAAATCCTGATATATGGTTCTAGCGTGATGCTAACCTGGTCAGGTAAACATGAAGTAAAACACAGTTTATTTACCAGTTAGTTCAATTTTATCTTAATTTATTTAGTTATTTTTGTTGTATGTGTTGGTACCACTCAACTGCACTTGTTTCTGAGGAGCACTAAACTGGTAAAAATAATGTGGGGTTCATAGATCATAGCTATATAGTAGGCTAATAGGTTCATAGGTTCGTACTAGGCTATCTGCCCTAGGGCATTTATAAGCCTAGCCAGAGTGTGTGGCTTTCACCACCCTTTAGGGTTTAGTTTACTGTGCATCTGTCTAGTAGTGACACAGAGATGACACCCGGGGTAAACCTACGATCTCCCGTCGAGATTTCTCTTGAATAGAGTTAGTGAGGGGCTCTGCCTAACATGGACTGGGATTCTGTTCCACAGTGTCCTCTGTTATGAATCTGTCCCTCCAGCACGTCCTATTTATTTCTGTGTTGAGGTTTAAGTCTCTTGTTCTCGTGGCTCTGATGGATTTGGATTTTCTGAGGTGGATCATGTCCATTAATTCCGGATTGGACATGGCCTTGTATCGCCAGGCACAGATCACCTCTGAGTAGGCACTGAATAGAGCTGGAGTTTTTCAGTCGGACAGCATATGACATATGTTTAAGACCCTTTATCCTCTTGGTGAGGAACTTTTGGGATCTTTCCAACTGCTGCAGGTGTCGGGTGAGATACATCCCAAATGGGGCATTGTACTCAATCATTGGCCTGATAAGAGAAGAGTACAGGGGCACAATGACCTCTCTTGATCTAGATGTGAAACCCTTCATGATAAGGTGGGCAATATAGAAGTTCTTCCTAACCACTTTGGCAATGTGAGTGTCAAATGAGAGGTTACTGTCAACCTGGGTCCCTGATTACCTCTTCCGATTACCACCTATGTGGTAATTTGTCGGCACCTTGTTTTTCCCAAAGGGTATGACTATACATTCTTTGGCGTTCAGCTTAAGGCCATGGCTCTGGCACCAATTATCCGTTTCTATGAGGCCTCTCTGAAGGATGTTTGTGTCCGCTGGAGTATCAATTATGGCGCCCAGTTTCCAGTCATCTGCGAACTTTGTCAGCCACAATCCTCCTATGTTTGCCTGTACCTCGGAAAAATAAATGCCAAACAAGAGGGGTCCCAGGACTGAGCCCTGTGGGACACTGCTTGTGACTGGCTTAGAGTCTGACATAGCTCCAGCAACTCTGACCCTGTGGGTTCTGTCCTTGAGCCAGTTTGCAACCCATCTTGTGACATATGGGTTTACATTTAAGCTGGTGAGTTTGTCTATGACGCCCGAGTGGGGTATTGTGTCAAAGGCTTTTGCAAGGTCAAGGTAGGCTGTGTGAACTGCCTTACCCTCATCAATGGCCTTAGTGACTGTTTCAAAAAAGTTGACCAAGTTCAAAAGGCAGGATCTGCCCTTGACAAAGCCAAATTGGGTAGGATCCAATGTCTGTAGATCCCCAATGTCTTTGTTTATGAGTTCCATAATGACCTTCATGACCTTTATAACCCTCGCTATGTAATCCAAACAAATTGTTCCCCTATGTATCATGGGCATTTTCTAGAAGAGGGTATGGTAGGAGGTTTCTTGAGGTTATGTGAGGAGGGGAGGTTAGCTTGAGTATCACTGTCTACCTCTATCAGAGACATGGAGGCCAGACCCAGCTGAATTTCTTATTCCACATCCATTCATCGAGGTTACACTTAAATAGAGTTAGGGATAGGCACTGCTTCACAGGGAGCCTGTTCCAGAGCATTGGGATCCTCCGAGACACATATCTTTCTCATCAACATGTCTTATTTATGTCACAGGCAAAATTTAAATCCTTGGATCTAGTGGTTCTGGTGCTGTTCATTTTGTGGATGTGTAAAAGGTCCATCAGAGCTGACCCAAGGATGCCTTTTATGTCAGGCATAGATCTCCTCTCAGTAACCTTTAAGAGACTGAGTACAGATCTAAGGCTTTAACAATCTGTTTATACCCTGGATTCTCCAGGTAAGGAACCTTTGTGAGTTTTCCAACTTTTGAATACATTTGGAGAGGTACATGCTAAAGGTGGCATTATACTTAATAATGGGTCTGAAAAGGATTGAATAAAGTTACACTATGACTTCCATGGGCCTGGATCCCATGCCCCTACTTATTAGCTGTACAAAATAGAATGATTTTTTTTAGTATCTTGGTCACATGTTGATCAAAGGCCAGATTACTGTCTATATTTGTTCCCAGATCCTAGACTACTGGGTCAATTCTTAGAGGTGTTTTATCAATGGAATAATTAGACTGGACAGTAGTTTTGCCAAAATGCACTAGAATGCATTTCTTGGCATTGAGACTTAGTCCATAACTTTGGCACCAGTGACTTGTCTGTGTTAGACCCTCTTGTAAGATGATTGTATCATGGGGGAATCTATGATGGCTCCCAATTTAAAGTCATATGTGAACTTGTTCAGCCAAAGGCTCTTAAAAATTAGCCTTTTCCTCCAAGAAGCAGTGGCGGCTCATGAAATTGGACTGCAAGACTGCAGCCCTCTCAGCTGTCAAATAAAAGAATCCATAACTCACATATGCATGATTAGTAACTTGAATCCGGACTGCTGTTTAACCAGTCTAGATTCAGGATGAAGGCAGCAGTCCACAAGGACCCCAGAAGTCTATGCAGTTAGAACCGCTTAGACTGGAAGGGGATTGGACTGCAATGTCTGCAGTCTGTACTTGCCAGCACAAGGAAACAGGAACTGGCAGCATGCATGACACACATTATGGCGCCAGCATTGAGGAGTGAAAACATTAATTTTACTGTGGCAGAAGCAGAGGATGTGTCCGAGGAGCGGAAACCCGGGTCGATGATTCAGGTAGTGTGTGTGAAGCCGGGTCAAGAACAGAGAATGATTCACTGAAGCAGGGATGGTGTGTGTGTTTGTGTGTGTGTGTGTGTGTGTGTGTGTGTGTTACTGAAGAACAATTGTCTTCTTTTATTACATTTTCCCCCCATTTCTATTAATATAACTATCCCTTATTGATTGTTAATTTATTAAATTTTATTTTAGTAACTATTTTGCAAGCCATAAACCTTGAACATAAAAGGTGTCATTTATTATTTGTACATTACATGAGAGTAAAAAAATAAAAACAAAAAACTTTTCTGTACTTTGACAAGAAGCCATACTCGAGTGGTATGGCTATGTTGAATTGATGGTATATAACATCAAATTCACATCCCACAAACTGAAATGGTACCATGTGCCTATCCCTTTAACTTTTTGTTTCTGTATCAGGTCTTGCTGAAGCATCACCACTGTCATATTATGTTTGCCCGGTCACTTAAGTGCTCTTGTTCAGTGGAGTTCCCTTTGGCTGTTGCATCTTCATCATATGGCCTACATATTGTAAGGAGATACATGAATTTTTATTACAATTTCACTTGTTCTGGAATGATATCCCTTTTTTGTCATTAAAGAGATGGTGGTTGATTGGGAAACTGTTTAACAGTGTGAACATACTTTTCTTCCGTCAGATCTTTACCAGCCCTATTTCACTTGGTGACTATTCCTTTACAGCTGTGCATTGAAGGTTGTGAATGTCATTACATCTGAAGGCCATTCAATTCAACTACATTTGCTCTGAGTCTACATGTTTAACCCCATGCTGATGATTCTAGGTGTGCTATCAGCAAAGGGGTTTTGTAGGCATGCCTTGTGAAACGATGTGCAGACCTACTGTTACTAATGTTTACAAATTACTATTGTAGTCACTAAACTGCCAGACATGCTATCACCACCTCCTATTCAGTCACTTTATTTAAGCCAAACTGCACCATCTTGTACATTGAACTGTATACAGTACCACCTATAAATATGTGCTACTACTGATGTGACAGAACTGCCTTTCATTAGACAGTTTTATATATTTACTATGACCAACATTGTGTAGCTAACACAATGTACTCAATACTTCATCTAAAACACACATTGTCACTACCTCACAACAGGAACTTCAATGCTTTCTAGGGTTGTTACTTTCACAGACCATTCCACATACTTATCCAGAGGTGATAAAGCTATCACTGCAATCCAGAACATGTTAACTTATACTTCATAGAACTTGCTATTGTTTGCCAGTGTCTGCTATACAAAGACATGTGTGTATGTGTGTGTGTGTGTGTAATATATATATATTATATATATATATATATATATATATATATATATATATATATATATATATATATATATATATATATATATATATATATATATATATATATATATATATATATATATATATATATATATATATATATATATATATATATTATATATTATATAAAGTGACCCAGTTGATATATACTGGTGGCTGGAGAGAACTCAGGATACCTGGTGTTCGTTAGAGAATACCCCAGTCTTGAGCCCTGTACCTTGCTTGCAGGTAGCAAGAGCCTGAATTCCCTAACACCACCATTTATAAAAACTTTGCAGATTTTTGCCTTATATTTATGTTCTGTTTCTCATAAAATTTGTGGTTTGGTTTCTGGATTTTTAATTCATTAAATAGTTGATGGTGCAGTGGTAGCAGTGTTGCCTCACAGCCAGAGTTTCTCTGGTTTGATTCTTGGGTGGGGTGCCTTCTGCGTGGAGTCTATGTGTCCTTCCTTCATTTGTGTGGGTTTCCTCTAGTGTCCTCCCATGTTACAAAGACATGTGTCTGAAATGTTTCTCCCTGGGCCTCTGCTGAAAATTGGCTTTTGTTCAAAGTCAGACTTTCCTGGTTAACAAATGTTAAATAAATTAAAATGATGGGCATTTGAATTGCAGACTTAATATTCTTCAGAAAGTACATGGTAACACAAAACCTTTTATTCTAACAATTTTCTAAGTTTATAAGATGATATTTGAAATTTGTCCCTATTTTGGGGACTGTATTCCCTGATTATTGGCTTTATCCAGGTTGTTTGTGCTAAGGTTGAGAGCTATGGTGAGAACTGAATTCACTGAATATGTTTGGGGGCTGTATTCCTCCAGTATTGGCTTTATCCAGGTGTTTTGTGCTAAGAGGTTGACAGCTATGGTGAGAACTGAGTTCACTGAATGGTAGCCATTCAGTCTTCCTCTCTTTCACAAAACAGCTGAATTGGCATAGTGGTATGTTGCTCTGACTGTTTTTCAGAGGGTTATGGGTTCAAGACTTGGCAGTGAAATGTATGGTGGTAACACAGCATTTTATTCCAGCAACTTTGCAAGATTATACAAGCGATGTTTAAAATGTGTCCCTGGTTATGGGGCATTTGTTCCCCCCAATCAATTTTGGCTTTTTTTCAGATTTCTTGTGCTGCAAAGTTGAGAGGTACAGCTGAGTGTCAAGTAGATTTTACAAGGGACTAAAAGCTGCAGGGGAAGAAAAGTTTAGTGCTGCTTATGCGGAGTCTGTTTGCATTGTTATTAACACAACAGGTAGTATATTTGCTTTTGATGCAGAAGGATGTGGGTTCTAATCCCAATGTATGGAGATGCATTGTTCATATTGTACTGTGTTGTAATGGGGGTGAATGCTGCAGTCTTTTTTGGTGAAGATATCTAGTAACTATGGACCTGTTATCAGTTTGCCATCAATTCCCTATTGCAAGATTACTAGCTTATCATTTTTTAATGTAACATAGACAATTTATTCCTCAAGGGCAACAGGCACTATTTGTAGATGAAACAATGAAATATATAGTTCTTTGCTAGCAGCAACCTCTTCATTAGTTACAGATATCTTTAATGTGGAATTATTTAGTTGACTTACTTCTTCAGAGATTGTGCATATTTACTGATAATGCTGGATTGTAGAAGTTTGAGTAGACTTTTATGATGGAAATGTTCTGAATTGGGCAGTTTTGTCATTGTTGGTGCATGCATTTTGTTTCATTATTTACTGGAAAATGTTCAAAACAATACATTTAAAATGCCCTCTAACAACTGTACTGTATTATACAAGGAATATAATTTAATACAATCAAGAAGGTGTATCAAAGAATACATGTATGCTTCATGTGCAAGTGGCCTAGGATTTGAAAATAGACCAAAGGTAATATTATCTGCCACTGGCAAAATGTATTTTCTTTGAATGTGGGTTTCAATGCTGTTTCAATGAATGTGAGTTTCAACGGCAGAGAAGTTTTAATGATAAGTCTGTTTTCATTGTGAGACTGCATTGCTTTGTTTAGCAAATGTCTATTAGTGTTTGTGCTGTAAAATGCAAAATAAAACTTTCAAATGAAATCCAGATCATCACAGAAGTAAATCAGTATGTACACTACAGTGTTTATGGTAAATGGATCGAAATAGCCAAGTAATGGGACATTGGAATGGCTGCAGGGGGAGGCTCCACTTGACCATGATTTTGTGAGGGGGGGAAGGGTAGCAAATGCAAAGACCACCCCAGCTGAACTATGCCTCTCAACTCTCCAGATTCTTTCAGAATTTTTGCTTCTTATTTTTGTTTTCTTCTCATAAAAATGTGTGGTCTTCTGGCAAATCATTTAAGAATGAAGTCACTAAATAATGACAGACATTGCATTTCAGACTTCATAACCTTCAGAAAAATGTATGCTAAAGCAAGACCTGTTATTCTATCAGCTGTTTATACAAGAACAATTTTTAGAACTGTTTGTATGTTCCCAAAATATATTTGGCCTTGTCCAGATTTCCTGCATTAAGAGGTTGAGAGGTACATGCAAATAAATCATTTTATAGAATTAGGAATATCCAAACAGCTCAACTGTCCCTGATTTTGGCTCAAAATGTTGGTCTCCTCTTAATAATCCCTCTGCAAAATGACAATTTTGGAAGAAAACATGGAGGATTTACAATTATAATTACTGTAATGATCAGAGTTACAGATTACATTTATTTCAGAAATGCATGTAGATTCTTTTATTTTGTCAGCTGCTCATGTTAACAGTACTAATATATTTTTTAAAAAGTGTCCATTCTTTGACAGGTTCCCAGTTGTACTATGTACCAATTTTATATTTTTGCATCACATTTTGGTCCATTTTTCATAAAATTGTGGCCTTCTGGCAAATTAGTGGCAAATCATTAAATACTGAAGTTAGAAAATAATGACAGACATTTGAGTTTTAGATTTCATACCCTTCAGAAAATTCATACTAATGCAAGACCTACTACTATTCTATTATCTTTCTAAGTTTATAAGAGCATTATTTAAAAATTGTCCTTATTTTTGTGTCTTTGTCGCACTTCTTTGTATGGCTTTGTCCAGATTTCTTGCTCTGAGGTTGGGACCTATGACAAATGTGTCAGAGTCATCACCATCAGCCACAGACATTTCAAATTGTGACATACATGGTGCACCCCACTCCCCCATTTAGTGACTCTGGATGTGTCCAAGCAAGGCAAGGAGCAGTTATTGAGAGTAAGTGCACAGAGTATTCCCCCATCCAAGGTAGACACAAGTACTATGTGGCTATTCATCTGTCTTTGATTTTGCAGAACGTTCTGGTTTCTGTCATATTTTTATACTGGTGATTTATGCCTATTATTCAGAAAGTGCCTGTTGGTCTGTATTTAAGTAGCGATGCTTTAAGGACCATCAGGTAAGCTTGTCTGAGATTGTAAGATGCAAGTAGGCTTTAATAAGCATACGGTTACCAACATTGAAAGCCTTTTTGTTGCTGCCATGCAGAAAATACTTACATAACTAGATAACATATAAGCCTTGGGTACTGAAATGCATATGACAGTATTTGTAATAAAGGACAGGATTACAGTATTTTAAGAAGCTCATTATATTTGTTGCCAACTTACAGTCATCTTTGCAGACTTTACCCATAAAATGAACAGAATGCCAATCTACCATGTGTGGTCCATAACCTGTGCAGTAATCCTCTAAGCAATGTATCTTGAGCTTGTTTATTGTTTGCTGTTCATTTTTTGCTTTGATCATGTTTTTCCCATGAAACAAGTATATAGTTGTTGTCACGCAGCAGACCTTTTTTGGATAAGAAACATTTTTACAAGTGGGGGTATCACAGAGATTGCTACATTCAGCATGTTACATGGTACTTTTATAAAGCTGAATATAAATTATAATTAAAACTGCAGTGCAAGGAGAAGTGGTTTGAGTCGAGTGCTGCTTGTTTTTTTATACTCGATTTTGACTATCATTCCAGTAATGCATTTAAAAAGTAATTTATTTTTTCATGCCTCACAACCTTTTTGGTTTCCATCTAGATATTAATTAAGCTGCCATGTAGCCAATGCATTGAAATATCTTTTTCTTCTACACTTCATTTTGTCTCGATTGGACTCTCATAATGATGGTTTGGCACCCAGGGCAGCATATTTAATTCAAGTTCTAGTTGCTGTGATTTTGAGCATAGCCCCTCCCCTTTCTAGTTGACTACACCCCTTCCCATCGTGCCCACCCAATTAGCCATCGCCTACAGCCTCCCTTTGTTCTGAAGTCACCAGCAACCACTGCCAAGAAGGAAATGCCAAATAGGAGCAGTCCCAGCATGGAGCCCTGAAGTACTCTGCTGGTGACTGGTCTCTTAGTGGTGGTAGTATCATCAATCCAGACTTCCCGAGTTCTGTTTGTGAGACTGCTGGCAATCCTGCAAGTTATGAAGGGGTTTATCTAGTTTGTTGAGTTTGTAAACTATACCTGAGTGGTGTATTTTATTAAATATCTTAGCCAAGTCCAAGTAGGCAGTATGTACCATTTCCCCCTCATCCATTGCATTGGTGACCTGATCAAGGAAGTCAAACAAGTTTAGTAACCATGGTCTTCCCTTGACAAAGCTGAAGTGGGTTGTTTCCAGTGTCTGAAGGTTCCTTAGATCTTTGTTGATCATTTCTATGAAAATTCATTCCATGGCCTTGCATAATAGACCAGTCAGACTAATAGGTTTGTAGTTTCTGGATCAGTTGATTGTTTACCCTTGTGAAGTGTGATACCCATTGCAGTCATCAATTCTCATGGCACAAAATCAGTTTTGAGGCTACAATTGAAAAGTGACTCAAGTGGTCCTGACAGGTCATATTTTCTGCTATTTAGGAGGCATCCCAGGATATTCTCAGGGCCCATTAAGGCTGTATTTAAGGCTGTATTTTTGGCCTTATTGTTGACAAGAACTGCTCCCCGTCAATAGTTAGGGGGATTATGCTAGTAGGTGTTTCATGGATGGAGATAGTTGGAGTGGGTGGTGAAATCTGAGCTGAATTTGTCAGCCAGTAAGTTTATGTCACTCTGCTCAGTAAAGGTGGCACCACTGACCACCAGTTCAGCACACTGTGTTGCCTTTAAGGTTTCAGATACAGCTGTAGAAGTACTTGTTGTCTTTAGCCTGTGAGATTATTTTGACCTTGCAATTGGCCTCCATAAATTTTAATTAGTTCTCTTAGTTTCTTGTTTAGTTTAATTACAGAGCTCTTATGATCATCATAAGATCATAGGAAATTAATAGGCTATCGAGGCAGAGATCATTTTAAGCCTAGCCATTTCATCCCAATGTAATACCATAAAAATGCTAGTCAATACCAAAGACTGCATTTAGTGATGACTGCCCATGTCCAGGAGGGTTGTGGGCACTATCCCTGTTAAGATTTCATGGAACCCCATCCACTCACCCAGGTTTCTCCAGAACAGTGTCATAAAGATCCTCTGTTTCACATTAATTGGTAAACTTCAAAAGATGCAGCAGTCAGTGGGAGATCAATCTGTCCTTCCAGCATGTTTTATTTAAGTTACAGGTCATATTTAGGTCCCTGGAATGGATACCCACAGTTTTGTTTGATTTACTGATATGCAGCAATTTCATTAGGTTTGGATCTTGAATTGCTCTGTTGGCCAGGCATAAGTCTCCCCTAAGAAATCTATATGATACAGGAGTATAGTGACAGAGACTTTAGTCACTCTGTTTAAGACACATGCTGGAGCCCCTTGATCTTTGCTAGAAGCCATTGAGGTTTCTCCAGTTGCTGCAGATGCTTACTACAATACATTCCAAATGGGGTGTTATCCTCAATTATGGGCTGGATTAGTGCCACGTATAGAGAGGTTATAACTTGTTTTGCTAAAAAGGTGATGTCTTTACTAATCAAGCGTGCTATGTAGAAAGCCTTCCTTACTACAGTAGATACATGTTGGTCGAAGTTAAGGTTGCAGTCAACTTGGGACCCCCAGGTGCCTTACCATTTTGTGGGACATTGTTTGTGCTGAAGAGAATGATGATGCATTTCTCTGCATTCAGTTTGAAACCATGACTAATACACCAGTTGATGGTCTGTGTGAGACCCTCCTGGAGTATACTGACATTATTTGGGGAATCAATGATTGCACCTAGTTTGCAGTCATCTGCAGACTTGGTCAGCCACAATCCCTTAGTTTTGACTTGAATTTCTGGAGAAGTGTATACCAAACAGTAGGAGGCCCAGCACTGACCCCTGTGGCACCCTGCCAGTAACAGGTCTGCTAGTTGAAGTGGAGTCACCCACTTTGATAGAGTGGGTCTGGTTTGTGAGCCATTTGTAACCCATCTTACAATGGGGGGGTTGGGTTACATTCAGTTTTCTAAGTTTATCAGTAATGCCTGAATGTGGGATTGTGTTGAAAGCCTTTGCCAACTCAAGGTATGCTGTATGCACAGATTTACTTGTGTCAATGGCCCTGGTCACATTTTCAAAGAAGTCCACCAGATTTAACAGGCAGGATCTGCCCTTAAAGCTGAAGTGGGTAGGATCCAGAATTTGGAGGTTATCTGTGTCTTTATTAATGTGGTCCATAATGATACATTCCATAGCCTTACAGATGAGGCTGGTCAGGCTTATTGTTCTGTAATTCCCCAGGTCTGTTGCTAGGTCACTTTGTGGAGGAGAATAACTGTTGCTGTTCTCCATTCTGCAGGAACAAAGCCTGTTAGGCTATGATTGAAAATTATACTTAATGGTGATACTAGTTCATGCTTTAGCCTGTTTAGAAGACAGCCTGGGATGTTGTCTTGTCCCATAGAAGGTGTGATTTTTGCTTTGGACAAGGCTTTGATGATTTGCTCTTCAGATATGTAGGGCGGGGGTAAGTTTGGGGGAAGGTGTGTGATGAGTTAGAGTGGATGTGTTGGTTTACCTTGTGGGCTTTGCTCTTGCGGATACATTGGGTGTGGGAGAATGTGTTTTGGTTGGTTTTGCTTTTGTGAGTGCTTTAGGGATCACTGAGGATAGGATTTGGTGGGCTATTGTAAGTTGTGTACTGGGCTATGCAGAAGTCTCCTCGTATGTTATGATGTCTTTAGCACTATACTAGGTTAGACTGCACAATGATTTGATAGTAGTCCTGTTTAATATGCAAACTAACTGTTCTAAGCTTGTCTCCACACAATGGTTTTGTTTTAGCCACACTAAGTTACAAATTTCAGTTCTAAGGGAAGCTTTTATGGATAAAATTTATTTTCTGGGCATTTGTATCTACAGGGTACTGCTAACCTCTTAATGTAATAACACAAAGAAAAATTGCTTGCTAGTGTAATGCTACAACAAAATGTATACTACCTTGACAAGGCATTTTGAAGTATTAGGGATCTTTAGAAAGATTTAAAGACAAAATCAACAAATAAAGCAAAAACAAACCAGTAACACTTAAGTGAAGTGCAAAATAATAAAATAAATCTCTTACCTTCCAAGGATGCAGCAGTATTAACTGAGGACACCCTCAGAGTGTGGCTGGGGTGCCAAGCAGATGGGAGCTCTGGGAAAATGAGAAGGAGACAATCTGTAGTAAGAGAAGTTTGCTCAAGTATGATACTGGTTTACTGGGTGGGCACTTAATATTATTGACATAAGGAAAACTATGGGTGGAAAAGGACCTAAATACTTTAGGTTACAGAAGATAATATCAATATAACAGAAGAGGGAAAGACTTTGGATGCCAGATTACCATAAGGGGTGGAAGCCAGAGACATGGCCTTTTAAAACCAAAGATAGAACAAGGTAGGAGGAATGGGGGGGGGGGATATTCTTACTGGAGTTCAAGTCCTGTGGTAAGAATTTCATAAACTTTTAGTTTAATGCCTCATGGGGGGGGGTGGAGCAGACTCCAAGAACAAGTTAAAATAGTAGCAAGTTAAACAGAAAGGCATTATTATGCAACTTCAAGCAGGAATATACAGTTATAAATTGTAGTGAGGCACAAACTCTGGAGCAGAATTTGCAGTGCTACTACTACTGCAAACCTACCACAATCTAAGGAACCAAACAGTGCAGGAATTTAACAGTAAATCTGTAATAAATGATTAAATGAGGCTCAAACCTGGCAGCAGATCATATTCCTGCCATACATGTGAAAGAATCAACAAGATGTTCCAGATTAGGTTCAAAATACAAAAAAAGTTAATTTTATATGTAGTTCTACTTATGGAAATATAAGTGCAATATAATGAATAAACAGTGTTAAAATATTGCAGTACAATCTTCACACAACTACAAATGAATCTGCAAGACAAAGGTCCTAGAATAAACTAAAACAATTCAAACAGATAAATGGACAAAAAGAGAGGTACAAAAAAGTATTACTAGACAGGTTACCATAACTGCAACTTAAAATATTAAAGCCATATTTAAAATGCATCCAATTTGCAAACTATCTCAAACAAACTATGTTGCTTTATCACCCCCAAACACATATGCACAAACACCATTGCTTCACTTTTTCAATAGCTCACAAGGTCTTATAAAACATGAAGTTGGGGTTACGTCTATTAAGGCTCCTGCAACCTGAATAATTGTTTCCACTTGCAGCAAAACTCACCACAACAACTACTCACTACAAGTTTCAGGAGGTAATCTCATACAATATCTACACTGTAGATGCCAAAAATGATTTCATTGTACTAACCTTTCTCTTTTTAATTATTGCATAAAAACAATAAGAATCTTTGGCATCATATTTGAAGGACCCATCCTCCAGCTCTAACTTCTGAGACAATTCAAACCTCATCTACATAACAAATCTCACTGTAGCTACTATCCTGTATGCTAAATTACTTAAACACTGACACGTTACTCTAATCACTACTTCAGTCAGCCATTTCATCACTTCAGGTCATAGACACAATTCTCTATTAGGTATGTAACATGTTGCTTTCACTGTATTTCATCTTTTTTCTTGAATTACTATAATATTCTAATTCTATGCATTTATCTGATGTTGTGCAGTAACATCATTTGCAATTATTTATATATCTCTCATTGTCAAACAGACTTTGCTTGCAATTTTTAAATTTCTGATCAGTGTACTACCAGGGTAAAAAGTAACTGCATAAACATACATGTACAAACAAATAAATAAGGATAAAAAAGGGCAAGAAGCTATTCACATTTGTAAAACCAAAGAATGCTTCCAGAAATGCATAGGAAGAAGGGAATACAATGTGACTTTTAATACTTTAAAAGTAAACTTTCCCACTGTGGATGAACAGTCGGTGAAGCTGGAATCATCTCATGTAGATGGTATGAATTCATTACATTAAAACATAATTATGATACCATGGAAGAGAGAGTAGAAGAAAAGCTATCAAAACCTGATGAAAGATGAACTGTCATTTCTGAACTAAATGTAAACAGTATTAAGAATAATGTATGAAGATAGTTCTCAGCAGTGATGAACAAACCAAGGGATAAGACTGTCTGAGTTGGGGCAGGGTGTATCAGTGCAGATGTTAAGCAGGCTAGTGACCACTCTAGCTTTTATGAATTTGAAACAGAATGTCGGGATTAGTAGAAAAAGAAAGGAAGTGTTGTTCTTGATTGTAATAGAGTGGTGAATTGTTTATTTGGGAAAGGTTTCTTAGTTCTTAGAACACAAAAACTATGTGTGTCTGCCGTTGAGGAGGTTTGATGATCTGGATTCTTAGGAGGGTTTGTCTTGTTCATAGATATACTTCCTTCCAGAAGACTTTTGGCTTAGCTAAGATAGTAGTTTGTTTGAAGTTATGATTGGAAGTTTTATGTCTACTTATGAACTGTTTGGCAATGTTTTGTAAGGTGTTAAGGGAAGACCATGCGACTGTAGGGCGAGTTCCATTTCCATTTTTGCCATCCTTCATATTTAGAAACGCTTGATTTCTGAATACATCCAGTCAGTTTTAAATGTCTGTGTAGTCTTTTGATGAGGAAAATAATTTGTCTTGCAGGTGGAGAAGGGTTTTGATAATGTCTCTGGCTGCAGAACTGTGGCCTTCTGTCATGAGAACATTTAAGGGAAAATAGTTGTTTTTTCAGACGAGTAATACTGCTTACTGTTTGGATTCTAGAGTATTGCTGTATAGCAAGGAGTTTGATTGATTGGTAATGGTACAGGTGACTGGAAAATGGCTGCTGAATATAGTAGGAAGGATAGGGTTCCTATTAGAACGACAAAAATGCATTTTGTCTAATGCGTTTTCATCGATACCTAAAGAGCGAACAGGCAAAACCGGGAAGCAGCTGTTCATTGACTTCTTTCCCTGGGAAAGAAGTCGCTTGACTGCTTTGTTGCTTTGCCATGTTCTGAACTGTAGTGTGGTCTCAGGGATTGCCTTGTCTGGTATAGCTCCCTTGTCCGGTATAGCTCCCGAGCGTGAATGTGCAACAGTTACTGACCTTAGGGTTAGGGTGCGGGTTAAGGTAAGTGCATATGTATGAAAGTGTTTACTGTTTTTTTTGTTGCATTAGATGTATGGTTGAGTTGCCTGTGTATGTGTTTTCAGCTGTTTACTTTTGTTTTTGGGGGATAGAATTAGGGTTAAGGTAAGTGTGTTTGTGTTTGGAACTGTTTACAGAAATGTGCAACTGTTACTGACTTTAGGGTTAGGGTGCGGGTTAAGGTAAGTGCATATGTTTTAAAATGTTTACTTTTTTGTGTGTTAGATGTATGGTTGAGTTACATGTGTATGTGTTTTCAGCCGTTTCATTTTTTGGGGGAGGGGTAGAATTAGGGTTAAGGTATGTGTGTTTGGAACTGTTTTCTGTTTTTTTTTTTTTTGGTTAGAACAGCGATTTCTTTCCCTAGGAAAGAAATAGCTGTTCTGAGGTGTCGACATTTTCAGCTGCCGCTGAAAAAGGGTCGATGAAACATCATTCGCTGATTTAAGCGTTCAATGTTTTAATATAGACCCAGAAGGATAGGCATTTCTGCTGTGTTGCTGAGGCTCTTAATAATAATGATGTCTAGGATGGAGTTTTTGAAGTATTTGAAGACTGGCCATGCAGATTAAGAGATAGTTCCAGAAGACCAAGGTCAGCTAGCAATTATAGAGAATAGAGGGCAGAGATAGCTAAGGTATAAGTGACGTAGGGTAATAATGTTATTATATTTATGTGCATTATCTAAGATTTTGGAGGTGAGGAATACGATCTTGGCAAGAGAGGAAAGAGTTGCAAGATAGGCAAAATATATCACTAGAAGTTTGTTTTTAAGGTAAGAAAAATTTAGACATATGCATTTGGGATATTCTTCTGATGTGAAGATGTCTTTTATAATGATAGAAGGGCAAAGATTGACTTTTTGAGAAAGCAGCATGCTTCCTCCTGGTCAAGAGTCATGTATGTATGTGTAGAAAGGCATTAAATGTTGGATATTTGGAGAGTCTCTAATGATCTAGGATTCAGTCACTACTAAAATGAGGTTTGAGAGGAGATAAAGGTGCTCATTTCGTGAAAGTTAGTTTTAATTCTATTGGCATATAGAAGGGAGTATATAATTATAGCTAGAGATGGGTCTGGGAGTTTGTAGTGGGGAGAGTAGGACATAGTTAGGTTCAATGTTTCTTCCGAAGAGGATTATAAGATGGAGGAAGACAGAAGATATGTATAGGAATGCACTTTAACTGAATGTCTTTTTTTGGGTTTTGACTATTATAAAGTACTGGGATCCTACAATGGTGGAAGAATCAGAACTGACTGAGCTAGTGAGGGAAAGCAATTGTTTGAGTTTTTTTTTTTTTTTGCATGTGGGAGAGTATTAGTAGTTGTATATGTGGTATTATGCGAGTAGTTTTAAGGAACAATGAAACAGATTGATACCTGTTTTTTGAGGAGCTGGGAATGATGCTAGGTAGTAGAATAATATGAGAGAGAGAGATGCCTGATGAATAATGATTTATGAATATTATTCCAAGGTTAGAAAGGTAATGTAGGGAGTGAAGTAAATAAATAAACAGGGGAGTACAATTGGCCTTGATGCCTGATCAAGCAGTGGCAGCAGAGATGTAGCTGTCTGCTTTAGCACCCAGTACCTTCCTCCACTGTGCAACCCCCTCCCCCACCCCCAAAAAACACTTTCTTATCATTCAAAAAACCCGTTCCCCCTTTTAATTTGTATCAACTTTCTGCTACAGCTACAGTGTTCAGTTTTAACCTAAAATGTTGGTCTGTGATAAAAAGGGACAGGAACAGTTGCCATCTTTGACCCTTCCACACTAATAGATTGTAGTCAAAGGTTTGGTATAAAACAATTACTAAGATATTAAAATTAAATATGGCACTGGAAGACTATGAGTGCATTTATTCTGTAGAACTGGAAAATATATATTTTTTTTCATTTTGGGGAGAAATTGGAAACTTATAAATTTGTTGTCTTTTTTTTTTCTCTAAGAGGGCAGAGAGAATTCTGTTTGTGGGAGTGTAGATGAGAGAGGAAATAAACTGAACGATTCAGATTGGCTAGGAAATTGAGCATGGGAGGGGAGTGAACCATGGTACAGCTCTTACATAAGCAGGAGACAACTGGCTAGCACACGTGCAATGCTGTATCTCGGCTAGTTATGGAAAGTAAAAAGGGGTAACAAGTAAGTAAAGCGGTTTTGAAAAAATATTAAGTTTTCCTGAATTCATTTAATTAGTTAATGGTATTTTATCATTCATGAAAGATACATGATGCCATGATAAAGAGGAAGGTACACAGGGTTGGAATTTTAAGAAAAAGGGCACATATACTTCTTAGAAAGAAAAAGCATACTAAAAAATAATCAGCTGATCTGGGGAAGCAGTGGTAGCAGTGACAGCCCTCCTTTATTTGAAGCCTAATTTGTGAACAACATTAAGGAAGAATATCAATGCTGTTAACTTTTATGCAGTTTGGTAAAAAAAAAAAAAAAAAAAATCACTGCATGCCTGTGTGGCATCAGCTGAATAAAAATAAATCTAAGGCTATTGGCAGCCAAGGAATTTAAATACTTCAAAATGCAGTGGCTCACCTGCAAGTCTTTTTCAAAATAGAGGAAGTATGTTAAAGAGACAAACACCATTATGAATATAGAGTAGCAGGTGGTATGTGGAGATCCTAGAAGGTAGAGAGAAGAAGTTAAGTATGATGGAAGGAGTGGTAGATCAGTTATGTTAGTATCAGGAATGTCAGGGTATGAAAAAGTAAGGAAAGTCAGACGACGACAAAAGTGAGAAACAGCGGAGGATGACATAGTTAAAATCCATAAACAATACTTACCTGCCCGATTATGTTAGTATCAGGAATGTGCAGGGAAATTAGTACAGGAAAGCAGAGAGAGGAATGACGGCAAGAAACAGTGAATGATGCACTACATAAAAAGCACAAACAGCACTAAAGTGCATGGATTGTTTTAGATTCAATGCTGTAGGTCTATAGTATGCCATGAACTATACACACACTATATAAAATAGTAAAAACAATTCTCTGAGATGATGTAGATCAGCAATGACAAAGATGCAGTTTATTCTGCAAAAGTAATTACAGTTAAGTATTTGTTACATTCAATCAGTGTGACCAAACAATACATACAACTCCAAAGCATAGCAGTAAACCTTCTGTGGGCCAGAAAGGATGCCCATGACTGTGCATAAGGCTTGAGAGGTGAAGAGGACAAAGTCAGTGAAAAGAGATAAATATAACAACAAGTATACTGGAGGTGGATGGGCAAGAAACTGTCCTAATAGTCCTGGAGTGCGGTGGCAATTATCTTGTAGTGTGGCCACAGCCAATATCTGGTGAATGAAACTGGTGTGAGAAGCTCTTTTCCTAAAGTAAAGCTCATGCAGCAACTGGAACCAATCTTCTTGCAAATGCACAGTGTTGCTCCCGGGTTACTCACAGAAAGAAAAATGGGGAATAGGTGCGAGAAGGTCTTCAAAACAAACAATGAAGCTGTTACTGAGTGATCTAGTCCATTTAATGCTGTTTACCTTGCATTTAAGTTCAGAGGTATCATGAAAAAGGTGTACACATGATTGGAATTATAAGAGAAGAGCCAAAAATAACTCATACGATCTTCTCTTAGAGTTGGCTGGTATCATGGATAACGTCTTGCTTATTTAGAGCTTAACATGTGATCAAAAGTAAGATGAAAATTCTGTGCTGTTAACTTTTGTGTAGTTTGACAAATGCAAAGTGCTTCACTACATGCCTGTGTGGCATCAGTTGAAGAAATTCAGTCTGAGTTCTGTGACTGTGGGAGTTACACACTTCTGAAAGTCATAGTTTGTCTGCCCAAACATTTCCAAAACAAGGATGCCTATGTGGTATCAGCTGGGAAAATTCAAGCCGAGATCTGTGGTGGCTGTGGGAGTTTAGACAGTCACCTAGCAAAATATATTCAGAACAATTAATGGCAATAAAACGAATTATACCAAAAATCACAACCCCTTAAAATGCAATAACCTTAATCAAATGGCTAAGTAAAATAACAGGCATTAGCTGATTCCAAAAAAGCCAGTAGGTAGCAGAATGTTTGAACAAAGCAAAACTGTCTATTTCAGTACAATGGGCAAAAATTACTAAAAGTAAGCTAGCTCTGGTCCTACAGTCACGATGATATTGCCCAAAGAGAACTTTTAAGTAACTGCTTTCTTCTTAAAAATGAAGTCTGTGATGGGCTATAGTTAAAAATTATATTCCTCGGAGAACTAAGGAGTAATTGCTTTCTTTTTTGTAAGGAAAGCAGAGTCAACCATATTTCTTCATATCACTACAGTGAGAAAGATGACTTTTTTGTGCTAGGCAATTAAGGAAGGCTCTGTTATCTAAAAACTGTGGCCAGGACAGTAATATACCAAAGTGCAGGTAAATTCCTTTTGCAATTAGTAGTGATGAAACCAGCATGGAGCTCCTGCAACACAAAAAAACATAAGTACATTGATATATCATCTCAGAGGCATCATGACGGGGATTAAACTGAATTTGGAAAATATATTTGAAATTATCTGAAATTGAAACATTTTCTGGTAAAACTGACAAGTAGTAGTATATATTGAAATAAAATTGTATTGTTCTGACTTTCCTACTGGCAATGTGAACAATTATAGTTTCAAACAGAGATCTTGTGGGTGAAAACAAGACACCAAGACAATGCATACGGTGATCACCAGAAATCATAAATGCATTACTAATATCTGTATGTTGATGGGTATCAAACTATTAAATAGTGTTTAAAATGCATAACGAAGAAAATAAATTAAGTACAAAATTTCCAGAGCAGTCAACTACCTGAGAACTGTAAGCACATATTGCAAAAAAGGGGTGCTGCAAAGTGAAAATTTGAATACATATCCCGCCCAAAACACAATACAATATTAATGAAGCGAGTGTGACCAGTTTATTTAATGTTTAGTACAAAGAAAAACAGACGTCATATTTTACCACAAAAGAATTATAAATGTTTCACCAAACAGATAGTGTAGAACTCCTCAGCAGTAAATCAAACACTACATTGAACCTCTCACTGTCTTTGCCCACATCATCCTGAGTAACTTATCACCTCTCACTCAGATTTATACCTAAACCAATCCACAAAAAAAGAAGGAATAAAGGAGTCTCCTACCTGGCTCCTATAAAATCACTCACCCATGCCTTAACTTCACCTTCCCTTTTGCAACTGACCACATAACAAATGGGACAGGTGGGAAGGGTATATTCCAAACACCTACATCCAATGAGATCAGCCATTCCTTAGCTTTAGCTTATATACTTCCCAATCCCCCTGCCACATACTACTTCCTAGCATTTCTTACCTCATGTCCTCCCTTCTCATTAACCCCCCTCCCTTCTCAATACTTAACCCAATCTATGCCTGAACAGCAGCAAATTTGCAGGTGTATCCGTCAAATACCTGCATTGTGCCTGTAAATGGTCCATTAAGCTCAGTGTACTACCATGGTAAATAAATATAAGGAAAGAAAGTCTGCAGCTCCAAGCTAAATTTGTACATATTACACCTATACCCCTGCCAAACACAGGAAGACATCAGTGAAGCCAGTGCAACCAGTTTATTTAACATTCTGTACAAAGAAAACTACAAGTCAAATTCCAACAATTAAATAAAATATTATAAATGTTACATTAAATAGGTATAGCAGATTTGTTCACCAACAGATTAAACTGCAAAGTTGAACTGCTCACTGTCTTTGCCCATACCAACGTGAGTAATGTAAGATAACCACAAAGAAAGGGGGGATAGAGGGGTGTTCCTAAAATCACTGACCAGTCTGCCTTAACAGGCTTTTTCCTCTTTCTGAAAATAAAAAAAAATAAAAAAAAATAAAAAAATATGTCCAAACTCAGACGAAAAGACATCAATTTAATGGTACACTGATACAAAACAGACAGTGCATCCCAAAGACTAAGTGCTTTCACCATGAAAATGGCTTCAGCAGAGTAACATTGGGAAATACATTCACAGTTTAAATAACATAATAGCCTTACAAACTGACCAATCCAGACAAAATAACCTAGAATGACATTATCAAATACTGGTTGCAAATATTTAAAGGCACAATATCAGTATTAAAAACCGAATAATAAAATACTAGAAATGTATGTGCGTAAAAGATCTGACATAAAACAAATGATCTCAATCCTACGTAGTTGAAAAGAAAATATATGTATGTGCATATGTTTTTAAAGTGCATTTAAGAAGTGTGCTAAATAACACTTGCTTTTTCCTTTAGAATTGGAAGAATGGCAATATTGTCGTTCAAAGCTGGGGGGGGGGGGTGGCATTAAGCCTAAATTGCCACCTGGTCTCAAGATTTTCCACTTTTAGTTTCAAATCACACCCTCTCTCATTGCAAGTTACTTTGTCAACCACAAAAAAGATAAATTTGTTAAAATTAGTACAAGTTGTACTATGCCTATACAATGCATTGTGAACATTCTTTGTCCTGATAGCCCTTACATGTTCAGATATTCTTTCCCTGAGCCTCCCTATAGTTTTGCGCACATTGAAACTTGTGCAGCTGGTACAAGTTGCTACATATACTAACATGCTAGTGTTACAGCACACCTACCAGGGCAACTTAATGTATGGTTGTAACCAGGGATAGACACATAAGGGCCATCACTGATAAACGTACAGGTCCTTCATGCCCCACACTTATACATTCTAGATACTTGGTTCTTCCGGATGAAATCCTCCATAATGTTTTTAACATTCCTCCCCCTACTAAACACTATCCTGGGTTTAGAACCAAGTATATTCTTGTGTGTGTCATTAAGGCCCAATTGCTATGCATTGTTAATGGCTAAAACTATTTATTTGGGCAAGGTGATTATATATTAGAACCATTGTGGCACTATTGTTGTTTTGGTTGTTAGACTTATCAGGTATTCCAGAACTTAAAATTGGCTGGTACTACGTGTCTCTCTTCTTCAATACCTCATGTTTAACCTTCAAGTTTAGTTTGAGGGGATAACACCTATCTAGGAACATCCCAACTAGTTTGAACAACTCACATTTGAAAGTGTCATAGTTACTTACCAATCTAGACACCCCATCATAGTTTAAATGTATGTCAAGATAATTGATTTCACTCGGTTGCCAAAAACTGGTAAATCTGAAAACAAAAGTTGTACAGTTAAGAAATTTTTAAATATCCTTAACTTCCTGCTCATCCCCTTTCCAAAGGACCAAAATATTGTCCAAAAATCTGTTGTAAAGCAAAATTTTGGACATAAATCATGAGGAAAAAATGAACTTCTCTTCCCAATGTAGGAGATCTAGGGTGGCAAACATGGGAGCACATTTTGCTCCCATGGCCATCCTCGCTATTTGATGGTAAATTTCTCCTTCAAATAGTAAAAAGTTGTTCTTAAGAATTAGTTCCATTAGATCAACTAACAAGTTGATCCTGCTCTTGTTTGACGATCTACTTTTTAACAGACTTTCCCTGAAAAAGTTAAAACCCTCATTATGAGGTATAGTGGAAAACAGGTTTACCACATCTATAGTAATGAATGAAAATGTTTCAGATAAAATCAACAACCATGAGTCTCTCTAAACAGTGGCATGAGTCCCTCAGAATATGTTCTACTTCACCCAAGATATTTTTAGTCAATGTATCAACAAAGGCAGCAAGAGGTTCAGTTTTAGATCCTCTTGCTGCACCAATAGGTCTAAAGGGCATATTTAAAATAGACTTGTGAGTTTTGAGTATCCCAAAAATCACTGACGTAGAAGGATTTTCAACTGAAAGATATTTATATTCATGTTCATCAAGGGTCCCTTGAAATAATGCATCAAGCGAAAAAAGATCAATTTTAAAATGGGCCCTATTGATCTCATTAGTACTGGCCCTGCTGTAAGTTGATTGATCATTTAAAATCTCGGACATCCTAAATACATAGTCATACTGCGACGTGATGACCATACCCCCCCCCCCCCGGTCTGGTTTCATTAACAGCAAATTGTGATTGTTTGTTAAACTAAACAATGCCTTTCTTTCTTCAATAGACAAGTTGTCATGTATGTTCATGTTACTATTTAAAATCCTTCTTACTTCGTTCTCACATAGCTTCTCAAACATGTCCACATTGTGAGGTGTTATAAATAAACTGCTTCTCTGCAGTGATACTCTCTCTAACATGAACATTGTCATTAAAAAACAACTTCAAATTAAGTTGCCTAGTGAACAGTTTCAAATTAATTAACAAATCAGCGATGTCCAAATTAAAATCTGGAGCAAAAGGTGTGCCTTTACTCAACAAACTGATGAGTGTTGTTGAGTGTCAAATCAGTATAGTTGTAAATAATAAACATCATCTTTCATAAACATATCACATCCCAAAGGCTCAGCAGTTATACAGCTATTAAAATGAAACTCAGAGTCAAAACAAGAGTCACTCAAATTAGCACTACTATTGAGTGTTTGAAGTTCAGCCCCCGGCCTCCGTTGTTCTTGTAATAATAATTGTGGTGAATGTGGCCTCCAAATTGGTTGTTGTGTTGGTTGTTGTATGGGCCCCCCTTCCCCCTGTTTTTTAGTCTAACCTCCTTGGCCCTTTGTTCTTCTCCAAGAAATAGTCATTGACTAAAACAGGGACCTCAATGTTTTCACTAGAACCTGTTAGTACAGCTACAGACGAAGCCCCAGCACTCTTCTTGGCATCCTTATAACCAACCAGATAAGCCCGGTTGTGTTTGTAGTCATCCATGTCCCTGATAAGCTTTTAATGTTTGATGTCGTCGTTGTTTTTAACAAAATTGTCCACATCTTTGAGTACCTGATTGTACTTGTTCAAATATTCGGTGAAAAGCAAGTCTTTAACTATATTTTGGTGGATTCTCCAAGGTAGCCAGCCTAATGGTACTGTGTTTAATAATAATTTTGAGCATCTCTAAACCAGTATTATTCAACAACTCAACCAACTCACAATATGATGGAGAACTAACTTCAATAACCATGGGTAGTTTCCATATCTGCAGTCCCGTCGGAACTTGTTTTAAAGTTAAGGATTTGCTCATAAACTTGTTGTTGAGTTGCAGACTTAAATTTCTTAATGGATTTTTCAAAAAGATCCAATTGTTTACTTAATATGGGTCCCCTCCTCGTTCAAGTCCAAGAAACTTGCAGTAGATGCCCGTAACCACTCACTAAAGTCCCACCCTTGTGGTAGTTGTTGCTGATTCGATTGGTTAGAAGCTACCCTTCCATCCAAAGGGGGCATGTGTAAAGTATACAGTTCTGCTTGCGTACTAGTAAGTGTAATGACTGATGGACTCACAGGAACAGTCGCCCCTCCTTTGGAGATTAAAGTTGTTGTTAATTTATGCACTAATAAGGTAATTTCTGCATGGATAAGGCAAGTTCACCAATGATCACTTCCATAACAAAAATATATATGAATGTCCAAAAAAAGTGGAATCTAAGGTCAATCTGGAAACACACACACACAAATAATCCTGAACTTTAAATGAAGCAAGACACTGATAACTGAAAATAAAAAAAGTCCAAACTCAGATGAAAGGACACCAATTTAATGGTACACTGATACAAAACAGTATGTCCCAAAGACTAAGCACTTTCAGCATGAAAATGGCTTAATCAGAGTAACATTGGGAAATACATTCACAGTTTAAATAACATAATAGCCTAAAAGACTGACCAATCCACACAAAATAACCTAGAATTACATCATCAAATACTGGTTGCAAATATTTCCTCTAACAAAAAACACAGCTATTTAACAGTCTTAACTTGTCCTGCAAAAAAAAAAAAAAAAACTGGATAACTTTACACTAAATAAATCAAGTCCTACATCTCTCAAATGTATTCTGTCTGGTATAAACCATAAGGGATCCTTATCTTCAAAATCAGCATGTGATAAAAATAGAATGTCTAATGATCCAGCAGCCCATGCCACCCCATGATTAACAAAATAATAGGCAAACTCAATACTCAAAGTACCTAGCATGTGTTGAAACTAATCTAGGGATTATTTCTTACCAAACACAACACCAGAGTACTTCTGCTTCAATACCAAATCTCCCTTTAGGAATTATTCCTATATCATTTTCCCCAAATTAATCAACACTAATTTAACTTTACAATCTTTTAAACACAAAGTTTGACATTACCCACCCAATTATGCAATCACATCACTCTAAAACCTCTCCATGTTGCTTCCTAACTCTCTGGATCAAGTCCTAACCAGCTGCTTTGATGTTGTGTCGTAGTTTGTTTTACTGTCTAAAAGACAAGTGAATGTCCAAGAATTACAAATCTTGCTGCAGTCCGCAAATTAGTGAAATAAATAATTAAGCCACTAAACATTACTACACATAAATCCAAGCACTAAACAATAGCCAATCATCTAACATAATCCAATCATCTAACATAATCTAAAAAGTTATCAGAAACCCAGTACGAGCAAGCTTAATTACTTCAATTGACTTACCCTCTGCTGCTAAATCTAATGGCCTTTCTATTCAAACAGAATGCATAGAAAAACAATCGGGACTAATACCTGACTTGCCAAAGCTTTACACACCACCTGCATAAAACTGGCTTACCTGAAATACCTTTAAAAGCCAAAGCATTTAGACTCATTTAATAATACCTACCCCACATCAAAACTCACCTTAGTAGATCCAAGGATTTAAATTTTGCTTGGGACATAAGACATGTTGGTGAGACAATTATGCGTCTCTGAGGATCCCCATGCTATGGAACAGGCTCCCCAATCATGTGAAGTAGAGTCCATCACTAACCCTATTTAAGCAAAACCTTGTCCAATGGATGAGGAATTGAAAGTTCACTATGGATCTGGGCTCTTATGTCTCTGATAGATCAAGACAGACAGTAATGCCCAAACTAACATGCCCCCTACATAATCTTTAGAAACTTCCTAACATAATCCCTCTTAATGAATGCTTATGATACAAAGGGAAACAACTGGTTTGGGTTGAAATACCAGGCTTTTAACGGCCCTGGTGGTCATTAGTCTTGTATATACATATGAACCTATGGACACAAGAATGGATCCTAATTCTCTGATAATACCACCTGTTGACCTTGATCTGATCTTGAACTTGACCTGACTGATCAGTTTTAGTTCTGTGCAAACAAATCGACACTACATACTTTGTAATGCAAACATCCTGCCAATACAAATTACCTGCATTCTCAGTAATCCAAAAAAGTCCAACTTACATAATCACAGATAGTAGCAACCACAACACACACTCCCCCCTGTTTGACTGCACTCGGAAACCAACCAAAAGTATTCTTAACAGCTACTTGCTCATGGGAGTCTTATCAAAAACAGCAGTGCTCATCTTTTCCCAGCCTTTCAACATTCAAAAAAACAGCCACTGTTTAGAATCAAACACACCAATCAAACCATAGCACTAAGAGCTGCCAAATACACTTATGCACGGACTCACCCAAAATCCACCTATACATGATAGAGTAACACTAACTTCATCAACTATGCCCACTGTCCAACTGGTAACTGTTGCCTAAATGCCATAATAGTGGAGATGGCTGAACTATAAGCCCTTGTCATGGACCTGGACAAAGACTGCATTTTAAGCCATCCAGCCACTCTTCTACATTTGCACACTACAACTGGGTGTAAAGATGCCTCTGGAGATAGCCTATCTCATTTTCAGTTCAATAGGTTTCATCGGTTATCAGCTAAACCATTGAATTTACCTGGCATATGCCCAGCCATAAATGTCCTATTAATCTCCAAACCAAGCAAAACTAATCTACACAATACCAACTGCACCAAAGCTGATCTAGCTGACTTTTTAACCAAAAGCGTGTAATATGGCTTCATTATCTGACTAAAGAACTACTCTCTTGTTCCTGAATTCTTCCTGCCAAACCAATATTGCTGCCCACAGTGGCATCAATTCTAGAAATGCTATATCCTAACTTCAGTGCTCTGGCATTCAATGCTAGCTACTGAACCACAAATCATTGCCCCAGAAATACTACTGCCATACCCACACTTCCTGATGCCTCCATGAACTGTAATTTCTTAGCAGAAACCCAGCCATCCTGCGAACTTATATTCCTTTAAAATCCTAAAAAAAAGGTAACCAAAACTCAGCATCCTGCTTTACTATTGATGTAACTTGTGCCATGTTATGCTTACTGTGTCCACTTCATACAAGTTAGCTGCTGAGCTATTAAATGTTCTTCTTAGGCAAAATTCAGTAAACTCAGCAGTACCATTACATCTCAAACTCACACCTTATTTTTACTTACAAAACTAACTTGCACCTTATTTTTACTTACAAACATAGCCAAGCTAAGTTTCAGTCTGTTAACTTTTTCTATCAGCATATAACTCAAACCTTGTGTTACATCAGTCTCCAAACCCAAAATATGTAAACACTTACAAGGACTTCTACCTTATCACACTTACAAGGACTTCTACCTTATCAGCAGCTAGAGGCACACTTATCTCATCATACAATACAACAAATGATATTTTATATGCTCCATTTCTTTATTAACTTCCCCAATCAATAAAAAAGTAATCTAAATAATGAACTAATCAATACTGAGGAGATTGTTACAGCCAAATTTACTGAAGAGTTGAAATAAATTTCTGAATTGTAGTGCCGGCCACAGCACACCCCATTGTCATGGCCTTATCAAAACAAAACCTCCCTTTAAACACATCCTTGACCAAAGGCCAGTTGTCTTACCTACTGGGTAACAAATGAAATGTGGGCTCAACATCCAACTTAACTAACCAGACATCACATAAACCTTTGATAGTACTAACCACATCATTCAAGGAAATGATCCATATAGCCATTTTGCATCCTCTCTGGAAATGTGGTCATTGACAGAACTACCCTCTAGGAAAGCCAAACAGAGAATTAATCTAAATTCACCCTTTTTTGCTTAGGTACTAGCCCTAAAGGTGAAATATGAAATGACAAGTAGCAAAACCTCAAAAGGCCATAAGACCCTACCCATTTTATTTTTTTTCCAGCAAAGCAAGAGCTACCTCTTCTCTACTAATAACAGATTTCAAATTCCTGGGAATCATATCACCACTCTAAACCCATCAATTTATACTAAAACCTGTCCTAGAACCTGAAATCAAATCCTCTGCCTCTGCAGTATTAGGGTATCTTGCTAACAATGCAGATAGGGCATCCACCCTAATGGGTGTGTGTGTAACACACCCTCCCTTAATGACCCCAGAATGGCCACTGCCATCTGACTCCATGGAAATCCCCCATACCTCTGTCAATAACAGACCCTGATAAGCTTGTTCTAGAAGCTTATGTCTGAGCTTTTGCACTTCAGCTGTCATTTTGCCAACAAACTGTAGCTGCATGTGCCCCAAAACAAACAAACAAATGTGTTTAAAGTGACAACTATCCATGTAAATCTTCCTACATAAAGCCCAACAAAATACCAACTCTGCTAAAATAGGTTCATAGGCTCAAGTACTAGACTGTCTGCCCTCGTGGGTCATTTTAAGCTGAGCCAGTTTCCCTTTTTGTGCTCCAAATAACCTATCCTATTTGGTTATATATTGGCCATACCATCCATCTATCCACCATAGTCCATAATAGTGATACCACCAATCCAGTTTACAGTGGGACACTCATGGGTCGAGCTACCTCAAAGGCTGCCCACATTGCAAAGCAGTGGGATGTTAAAAGTCCTGCTTTTTAAAATAAACTCCGAATCACGATGGAAAAGCTGGAAATACTTCTGTTTTTTTCCACAACAATTTGGTTACGTCACCAGCACTGACCAACCTGGACCTGCAGGGAATGAGGCATAGTTGTTCCCTGTTAGGTCCGAGTAGGTTTAAATCATCCAGTAATTGGCTGCAAGTTGTGAGGGGACAGGGACTAGGTAGATCATCTGTGCAGTGCAAATAACACTGCACCGAAATAATCTTAAAGCAAACAAGACAGATATGTTTTGCACTAACCTGCTGTACAAAATAATATTTTATAACAGTCTTAGCAAAGTTGCAAACATGACACATACTCTGCTGTAGTCTGCAGTATAAAATATCTTATACTACCCAGTGCAATTCAGTTATTTCTTAATAATAACACTGATGCAAAGATTTCTAAATAAATTCCTTAATAGCCATGCAGTAATATGAAAACACAGTTTAAAACCATCTGGAATAAACAGTTATTCAGACATTCAAAAAGCATTCTAAAAAAATAAACCTTGTCACTTGGGACCATTGTCTCACTTCCATTGTACAAAACCACTCCTTTGCTTGAAGATGTCAATAACACCTTACGATACAGTACTGCATTGCCCAATGCTAGATTTAAAGAACAATTAGTGTTTTAAACAAATAAGCCCTGCAGAAAAAAAAAAAACTCCTTGCCACATATGACACTCTATTCCTTTTCTGACTACAAAAAAAAAGCATCCCTGTAATGTGATATCCAAGTAGTAAGTTCACATATTTGAATTAAATACAGTAAGCTATCATGACACATCTGATAGCTGCCACAGTTAACTGCTCCCATTGCACAACAGTCCAGGGACTTGTTCCCTACATTACATAAATTCTCAAACAGGATTGGCAATGGCATTTTATTAAGGACGAAGCTCAGCTGATATTTATTGAGTTGTTTTCTAGACAGCTCATGTGATTTAAGTGAGGTTGCTCAGCAGCTCAGCTGTAGAAAAGTATCCTCACTGATGTGGGTGAGTGTGTGTGGGCACCTGGAACAGATGGACACACTGGACAGGGGCTCGCTGCAAGAAGAAATTAAAGGGTCGGATTAGGTTTTCTTTTCTTGAACTTTTAAATAATGTTATGAAGGTAGGTCACACAGTACACACGTACCCCCCAACAGTAGGGTAGTAGAAAGGTTGACTGTCTTGACTCATTGACTCACTCACTATTAAAATAGCCCCCCCCCATTTTCACTTGACCGTTATCACTGGGATGCTAACTCAGCTGAAGGTGGTATCCATACTCAACCTCTTAGAGCAAGAAATCTGGACAAAGCCATACACAAAAAAAGAGGGACGATTTTTAAATATTGTGCTTACAAACTTAGAAAGTTAATAGAATAACAGCTTTTACATTTGCATAAATTTTCTGAAACTTTTGAAGACTAAAGTCTGAAACTCAAATATCCCACATTATTTTCTAATTTAAATATTTAATGATTTGCCACTAATTTGCCAGAGAAAACCACAGTTTTATAAAAAAATGGACCAAAAAATATGAGGCAAAAATCTGTACAGTTGAAAGGTATGCCTCACGCAATGGCTAACACATAAGATGTGCTGGCTGAATAACTCCCACCTGAAACTAGCTATAGAGCTACCCTGAGAAACAAACAGTGGAGTCAACAAATCTGGTATTCTTAAATTTCAACTTTAAATCTAAAGTGACAAACATATAGGAAATGTCACTGTTCTCTTGTAAATAAACACCCAATGATTCCAGAAATGTAGCAGTATCTTTCAAGATTCTAGAGAAGGTTTGTAACATTGGTCTAAGAGTGCATTCTAACCAAACAGAAATATTTTCTGTTACCCAGCCCCTACGCGATACTATGGGTGTCATGGGTGGTGTTTGGGGATCCTTGTGAATTTTTGGTAAGGCTTTAAAAACTGGGATAGTAGGATGTTGTATATATAAAAATGTCAGCAGCTCATGGTCTATCAAACCAGTTTTTTCCATGTTAAATAAAGATTTGTGCACTTTTGTATATAGGAATTCCCCCATTAGTGGTGACAGCTAAATAAAAGTCAATGTGTCAGCTAGCAACAGATCTATTTGTGGGTTATAAAACTCTTTGCTAAGTACAATAACAGCACCTCCCTTATCAGCAGATTTTATAACTATGTTGGTATTATTCTTTAGCTCTTGCAGTGCATTTCTATGTAGTTGGTTAAGTTGAAATACATAGATCTATGTGTATTCTGTAGATACTGTTCAATTTCACATTCACATGATTTAACAAACAACAACAGTGTAGGATTTAAAATAGGTGAAAAGTGCTAGGTTGCTTCAATGCATGAGGTGTTTGAACACTGTTAGTATCATTAAACATTTGCCTCAACATTACATTCCGTGCAAAGTATAGCAGCTCAGGTATTAGAGTACAAACATCTGTCACTGTACTCAGTACAAAATTTAAACCTTTGCTTAACATGGATAGTTGTAATTCAGAAAGAGAAATACTTGAAATATTATGAACATTACAAATGTTACGTACATTATTAACAGTCAATTGGCGGTCCGTCGTCTCTTGGAGTCCTTGTCCATCTGATGTGAAAAGCTCTTCCCTCCAAGAATTCTTCTTCACCGGTGCTGGTAGGGAGGGAGAGAAGGAAGTAGGTATAACAACAGATCCAGGCATCTTGGCACTTTGTTTTGGCTCCCATTGTGGAAAAGTCCAGCCTGTCGCTTCGAGACTCCTCCATTTGGCCAGCTATTGTGCCCAAATTAATGTCCACAAATGTTTCTCCTTCAGTCACTGTCTCAGTGGCATTGGTAGATGTTGTTTCATTATTTTCTGTACTAAACAAGACAGGCCCCTCTGAATGAATAGTGTTAGTCTGCTTTAAGTTTACAAAGTCTGAGCATTCTGTTTCATGCTGTTGATCAGGTGCAGGTGCGGCTGCTACATCATTTGAAGCATTCCATGCTCTTTCTTGAGGGCGAGGCCAAATAAAGATGTTACTTGATGAAAAATCATAGTAATCGCATTGTAGTTTCTTTAACTTAACTTGTTGAAGCTTTAAATCATAGTTAGCAGCTACACATAGTATGTCCATAAGTCTGTTCTTACGATATTCAGTTTTATAGTCTCTTTCCAGCTGAATATTTAGGTCTTCAGCTTTGTTTAACACTGCATCCTCTTCAGGTTGAAAAAAGGAAATAAGTAAATTCATGTATGATTTACTAGTTTGTAAGTTAATATGCTGCCAGCAACTCGGGATAGGATTCCCCTTGTGCTGGCATGCATAAAATACGTAAGCCACTTGGCACAATATTGTTCTTAAGAAAAGCTTCAAAATAAAATCTGTGCCATTGTAGGCATTTTAATTTTATTAATGTATCTGGCAAAGATGTCAGTGACATGGTAAATTCAGTCTGACCTCTTTGCCTCTCTTGTGTAGCATCAGAGAGGAAAGGAGTAGTCCCAATGTCCATGTCCAACAGTGGATTTTGTAGCAAAAAGGATTTACTAGTCATGGTTTTTAGATACCTGTGTGGTACATAGCCAAGTTCAACATCCTCAGTCCACTGGTCAGCCATGGATGTCTGGAGTCCAATAAAACAACAGCAAAGTAAGAACAAAAAGTAAAGGACTCCTTCCACTAAAAGTACTGCCAAAAAATCCAAATAATAAATCCAAAAGTGAGGCAAGTACTACCATGCTGTATATGAAGCAACTTCACTTTATTAAAACAATAAAAGCAGTATCATAAGTGCTTTCGGGTAAATCCCTTCATGAGATGATAAAACACTAGTAAAAACATTCCCCAGGATTCACGAAGCCTCCGTGTAAGAGTTATAACTCTTACACGGAGGCTGCAGTTAAACGGAGTGATGTCAGCATGCTTTGCATATTCATGAGAGCATGCTGAATCACACCTAAGTCTAACACGGTCCGTGTAAGACAGTAGGGGGCGTGTCCGTAGGCCGAGCCCTGCAAGCGGACACGCCCCCAGAAGTGTAAAAGTGCCCAAAGTAGACACCCACAACAGAGTCCACGGAAATGTGAATAAACACAACACAACACATGCCCCTACAGACTATAAACATAAAAAGAAATATAAATGAACATGTTATATATTTTTTAAATTGTAAAGATGTTTAACCGTGAGTGCGCTCGTTATGCTGGCGTGCCTGTAAGCGCAGCTACAGTTAGCAGTCAGTGGGAAAGCATATAAGAACTAAATATGCAAAGTAAGCCAAGAAGCAATAGCGTAGCGGTAGAGATGTTGGCTGAAGAGCAGGCATTCATAGTTCGAGCCCCCACAACACCAATTTTTTTTTTTTTTTGCAAAATAAGCAGGAAACAAGTCCCTGAGAAATATGTACACATAAAACCACAATTCATGTAAAATGTAATGAAATAGCCGATTTATATTGAAGACATGTGAGGTACCAAAAGAAGAAAACATGCCAGATGTGCTCATAGCTGAGCTACAGTTTAACAGAGTGAGTGCATGTGCCCGTAGATGAGCAGTGGTTTAACTGGTGCAAAATGCGTGCCCGTAGCTGAGCAGTCATTTAACATGTTGAATCTATGTGCCCCTAGCTGAGCTGAGCGTAATATGCGTGCCTATAGCCAAATGAGGCTTAAACCAGCGTACCCCGTTTGCGCAGAGCTGCGCACCGCGCAAACAAGCTAACCGACGGGCAACGTTGAGCAAGCCGTATCAAAACTGCCTTTACACAGACACACCCCTCAGCATGTCTAGACAGTCATGAAAAATATAAAGCAGTGGCCAGGTTCGAACCCAAGATACTATACACCATAGTCAAGGTACAGAACCACTAAGCCATGACAGCAGTACCTAGAAATGCAATAATAGCTAATATATAGGAATGAATACAAACTACAGCATGACAATGCAGGTTTACTGAAGTTGATACAATTCCAAAATGGCCAATCACAGATATGTGCGGGAAAAACGGACTATATAAGCCCCATATGCGGCAATACACAGCATAAACGATTGTAGAACAGACCTGCAGGCAGAATGTCAGGAGTAGGAGAGGGTAGTCGCTTTCGAGCACAGAGGTGGGGTGTTGAGGAGTCCAGGTACATGGCCTGGCTCCTAGTCCACAATCATGAGGCCCAACTCATGCAGGGCCAGGTCTTCTGGGGAGCATACAGGGCTGAGGCGTGGGACCGGTTGGCTCATGAACTCACCAGTGCCACAGGGATTCCAAGGACAGGTGAGCAGGTCCGTCACCACCATGCGGACCTGAAGAGATGCAAGCAGGACCAACTGAACCTTTGGATCCAGGAGGCCCGGCAAACACCCAACGCCCCACCACTGAGTAAGTAACATTTAATTATGTATGTAAAAAGTTAAACTAGCTGATATTATGGAGATGTGTATTCCAATATTACTTCATTTATATTACAGCTGCAGGTGTCCGTTCTGCGAACCGCAGAGCCTATGGCGATAGGCTGGTGCGGTTGCGCCACCAGGCAGGTCAGTAATCCACTACTAGTAACTATAAAGAAATATAAAAGTATGACAGTCAGCAAAAGAGTGCAGTGTAGACAGTAAGGAATAAAATCTGCAAGTAACAGTGTGAAAGTGTATGCAAGTATTGCTTGATTACAACAGTTTACAGCCTGTAAGTGTAAGCTAAACATGAAACTGTCCGACATATATCCTGAAATAAAAATGCCCTGCCTGTAAGAAAATAGTACACAACCTGCAGCAGGCTGAAAAGTATAGCTGCAGAAGATGATAAATCACATGTGTGAAATATATCCCTGTGGAAATAGTGAAACATGACAGAAGTGAGACTGCTGGAAAGGATTGTAATAACTACTGTTAAAACATGTCAATAAAGCCTAGAAGTGCCATCCTGAATAGTAAAATGAAAGCAAGTGAGAGAGTGTGAGAAAGTGCCATGAATCCAGCAATACAGTAGTAATAACCCTGAATAAAGTATACTGCAGTCAAGACAGAATGAAATGCATGTCAGATTCAAAACCAAACAGCTAAATCTGTTCAAAGTGTTGCTGCATCTGGAATGTGTATCCCAAAATCAGGATATGTTGCTCTCAGTTTGCAATATGCAGATAGGATGTTTGTCTGATATACCAAACATCCACACTTGTCTACAGCCATATAAAGCAAATGTAGCCTTGATGTAGCTGAACAAAGCTAGATATGAATGTGTATGAAGAACCATAAAATGTATATTGATGTTGCATTAACAGTCCTATCACCAAGTTGAAATAGTTAACATATAGGAAACTGTAGTTAGAACAGTAGTGTGTATATAACTGTAGCTATTAGAAATGTACAGCATATGTATTGTTATTCAAGGTGTTAATATTACTTTCTTCACCCCACCCTATAACCACATATAACCCATTCCACGTGAAAATGGTATGTGCAATCACAATTAGCACCCCTGGACGTTTGTCCTGTTGGGTCATATATATTTGCATGTCTGTTGATGCATCTGCCCTGTTCATACATCCACACCTGATGGCCTGTTGCCATCAATTAACCCTGCATGTTGTTGGACTGTGTATTTCTGTTCAAATTATGCATGTGTTATGCACGCTGTTCAATGGTGTGAATATCTGGGTGTTTGGTTAATGGGAATACTAATGCATGCTGTTACAACTAATTGTGAATGGTATTATATGTCACTAACCCAAACTGTCATGACATAATGCAAAACATAGTACGACAGGGAAGGCGGGTTCCAGCAGACCCACCTCTCCCACCTCAGCTGGCGAGTGCACCTGGCACTAGTGCCGAGTCCGGACCCTCCTCTGGTGGCCCTGTGCCACCTGCGGGTGGAAGCGCTGCAGGGGATGGGGCTCGCCCCCCCTCTACAAGTGTGGCCGGAGGAGATCCACCACTCACCCTCCGTAGCATCCGGACTGTGGTGCGTAGGGAGATTCGGGACTCTGTCCTTGAGCCCCTACGCCAGCTCGAGGCACGGGTGGCGCAACTAACGGGCATGCCTGTTGCCCCGCCTACACAGCCCCCAGCACAGCCCCGTCCTGGGCAGTGAAGGAACAGTGGCAACTGCCTATGGGTGGGGATATCAGTTCCACTGTTGCCATCTGTGGGCTCATGGGCTCTGGATATCCAAACCTCCGTCCCCGTCAATTGTGTAACCCCCACACGTGTCATACACCGCCCCTGTATGCGTCTTGTTTGTCTTGTCTGTTAACCTACCCAACCTGCCTCACCAGCTGTACTGACTACCTTCACCTGACATACCACTCTCACCTGAAAAAAATAAAAAAAAGTGCACTCTGTACCCACAAAAAAATTACGCCCCATACATAGCTGCCCATTCCACACACATGTCTACTGGACATGGAACCTATCAATTCCAATTGGCTGTACAACAGGTATTATTGTTGTCCTGACACCTCTCTCAGGGGTGGAAGGTTTCAAATGTCACACCAAATTACATATATATGCACAGCTGTTGCTGATGAAGAAATGGGCAGCTATGGGCCTTACCTACATCCCTCCTGCACATCCCAAGCTTGTTTCCCTACTATCTTACCCTCTTTGTGACCCCTTTTTCACCACTTTCCTGTCTCCCCATTTTCTTTTCTTTCAAAGAAAATAGCGCGGGTGTAAGCAAGAGTAGGCACGTTTAAGTGGTTGTAATCGGGTGCGCCCTTGTGTGCGTGCAGCTAACCGCCAGTGCGCATGCGTGAGCTCTGCGCAAACCAGCGCTAACCTGGTTACAACTGCTTAAAAGTGCCTTAGTCACTTTGATTGACAGGTCCTGTACTCAGTTCAAAAGCAAAATAAAATCGCACTGTGAGTCCCGAACCCAGGACCTTGGCAACTGTAGTCTGCATGACTTACCACTAAGCCATGACTCTTATACAAGAACATTGTGCTAAAGTAAATATATCATGTAACAGTAGGAATGAATGTAAAGGGAATATAGATGTGTAGTACACAAAGCATGACATTTAGAATTACTAACACAACTGGTGGATTTCCATAATAGTAGTGTGTGAACAGAAACAGCCATGCTAGTTGGAAGCTAGTAGGTAATAATGTCACTATAGCACCTTGCAAGACACGCACATACTCACAGCAGGATAAGCACTGCCCATACCCCACAACCTCTTACAGGAACACATCTGGACCAAGTAATAAAATATGTGGAGCAAAGGCCCAAAACCAGGGACACATTACAAATAATGTTACAACAAACGCAGACAGTTCAGAAAGTAACAGGGTCTACACTTTGTGGGATGTTTGGAAGGGTATGCAGTCTGGAACTTGAATGTTTGTCACCATATTCTGACTTGAACCCAGAGTGACTTGCCAGAAAAAGGTGTGCATGAGATATTGACCAAATTATGAGGCAGAAATGTGGACAACCTGCAAATATCTGTACACATGACGGGTCCGACACCACCATATTTGAATAGTTAAGAGCATAGACATAGCAACAGTGAATGACTTACAAGGATGCCCCACAGACCCCATGTGAAATGTACAAACAGTAGGCAGAAAGGTGTAACACATGCAATGGTAACTATGGAGTCCGGAAAGTATTCACCACTTGCATGGCAGAAAAAGTGTAGTAATACATATGCTCATACTAACCCACAGTCACAACTGCAGCATACCAGACATTTTAATGGGTGTACCCCACTGATATGTACCATTCCATGAGGCACATAGCAGATGAACCTGAAAGTCTCTGGGGCCTGCTCAGCAGCATACTCAAATACCCTAATAGATGTCAAGGCCCACACCATGGCCAGACCACACTGCATGCTGTAACACCCTAGCAGATATAGCAAGCATTCCAAGGTGTGAATGTACATGGAAAATAGGAAAGCTACAGCAGCACACTACAGTCAAGACACCTAGCAGGCATACAAGTAGTGACTGTAAAGGGCAACTATTGAAGCCTTAGCAACAGAGTGCAAGCAAAAGTGAAAGGAAAGCACACACACACACACACACATTAACAGTAGTAGTAGTTGTAGGTGTCAGTGTACATACACAGTTAGTACAGGAAACTGGAGAAATGAATGGAGGAATGTTAATCTACAACACACCTGGAAATATGAGAGAGATACCAACTTTACACTCACAGAACATTGTCCACAGCATAACAGCATGGTCCCTGTCCTTAACATCTGAAAGGGCTACGCCTATCTCACACACCTTTTTATAGCACTGTTCTGAAATCACAGTGAGAACTGCAATCAGTACACAGCTGGCTGCATGCAATTAGCAAATGCTGGCTAACAATTGGTGCAGAGGCCATCACATGGGCATATGCAGATACCTACAAAAGTATGCTGTACTCCATGTCCACGCATGCAATACTTTCATTGCACCCTGAGAAGGACGTGAGAGACAGACAGAGAGAGAGAGAGAGACAGAGACAGAGACAGAGACAGAGACAGAGAAAACTGCATTTAAGCAGACAGAAACAAATTGTTCAGCAACAGCTACCTGAAAGCTGACAACTGGGAAGTGGAGCAGCAGGACAGAGAACCAGACAGCAACACAGGCAGCTGTGACAAACACAGGTAATGTAAAGTAATACTATAAAGGTCTACATACTGTGAACCCGCCATATGTGTCATTGGTCTGTATCCATATGTATATGAAGATGTGTAAAGGGCAGGGGACATACAGCAACTATCAGTGAAGGCTATACATACATTTGTATGTGAGAGCATCTATATGCACATATCAATGTTGTTTGATTGTAGGTTGTAGTGCCATGTACAAAGTAGGTTACACAGTTATGTATGTTTAGCAGTATGTTAGTGTGTGTATACAGTATGGTAGACAAATATGTTGATATACCTGTCTAACATATGGATATGTATGTATGTCAACATATGTATGTGTATATATATGTATATATATATATATATATATATATATATATATATATATATATGATATGCATATATGTATACATACATAGAGAGAGAGATGTAGGAATACATAGACAGATGTAGATAGAATATTGTACAAACATATCTATGTAATGCACACATACAGATATAGATATATGTAGATACATATACATAGACAGACTGATCTGACTACCTACAGGTATGACTGTATATGACGACCTGCAACACAGCCTGTCCCAGCCGCTCTGTCACTCACTCCCCCTCTGTGCCCTCCACATCTATAGCAATATATGTACATCAATATATATATGTGTATATGTATATGGACATATATATATATATATATATATATATATATATATATATATATATATATATACATATAGATATATCTATATACATATATATATATATATATATATATATATATATATATATATATATATATAGAGAGAGAGAGAGAGAGATGTATATAAATTCTGAGTGAGGCACATGTGTACAGATGTATTGCAACAGGTGCCTGGTGACAAAGGCATGGAGTGAACACCAGTGTCAAATCCGGAGTACCATACCACATTCCAGCTCACCTACACCAGTAACCACCAGATATGTGATTGGCTGCCCACCACTGCATGTGTCACGGGTGAGCAGGGTCAGAAATGTGTACAATAGTGGCCCCAATGATATTCACAGTGGTACACTATCCCTGGAATACCTGCACATGGTATGTGTCAGCGGACATGGTGAGTCAGGTATGGACATGTAGGTCAGTGTACCCCTCCACACCACATAATGGATGCCATAGTATGGACCTCACATGACAGCTACAGATATGGAGAAGGACACAGTGACATGTACAACACTGTGACAATGCACTCAAACACATTACCAATGCACAGTGACTGACAACACCACAGAGTACACATATGCTACCCACATAGAGGTTACCACTCCCGGATTTACATATGGAGGTCACACCCATGACAGATGTCCAACAACCATAGTAACACCTCCCACCATCCACAACCTAAATGTCTGCTGTGTGTCGTCCGTGCCACTGCAATAGTGTGCACATGTGGAGGTAAGAGTTCATACCCACAGATAAGACATACCCTGCAATAAACCACACAGTGTTAAGAAGCAAGACTCCCCATGAGTACATGTCACACATACCCCTGCTGAATGTTAGTCAGATAGGTAATATGCCATATGAGTCACCCTGTGTAACTGTGTGACAGCAGCAGGTACCATCACACACATGTGTCACAATGGTCAGGGTAGCAGAACAGTACGCTGTAGACACAGGGCAATAGCATATTGTATAGTATTTTATTGTAATGTAATGTATTGTGTTGTATTGTATTGGTATGGTGAGGTGCCTCCATGGAGTGGAACCACTGCTGCTGTGCGCCAGTGTACAGGTACATATCCTGTAGTCAGGCTAGTGTTACATAGCACTTCTATATGTGTGTTTAGCTCCTGTCAGAGGTTATGTAGCATGCAACTGGGGATACCATCAGGTCCCATCCATGTTGTGTATTCTGCTGTCCTGCAGGTGTCTCTCACCTGGACATCTGTGATGACAGGGAGGTTACAGTCAGCTGGGATAACTATGCCTTATTTAGGGGGAGAGGGCGGGGTGACACCTGCACTGAACCTGTCTGCCACAATGTTGTCGATATCTGTGGTGTCAGTGAAATATTTGTTGTGTACTACCTATGGGCATAGAGGATGGCTCCTGACCAGGTTGCTAACATAACTGAAGAAGGCCTTCTGGTTATCTATAGTGTCACTCTTGATTTCCCTCTCAAAGTTGCCCATGTAGTTTGTATGATGGAAAATAGATCCTTACCAGTGCTGCTCAGACATGCCCTCCCTTTAGTGAATTATGCTCTGTCTTGCAGTAGCTTCCATCTTCTGTAATACAATCTGTCTATGGCTGGGGTCCACCAGACAGGATGCTCTCCCGTTGTGCAGAGTGTCTTGGTCATATATGGGATTGCATGATCCATGCATTCTCGGAGATGTCTGTAGAAAGCAATTGTGTAGGGGTCAGCATTGTGGGTTGTATCTGCCACTGGCCCAGTGGGCTGAAAGGATACCATATCACTGTTACAAAGTGTAAAGTTTGTATCTGTAATGTTATGCACTATAGTCGTTTGTGCTGGTGGTGGAGGTGGGATATGTATATCCAGGGCAATCAGTGTGTGGTCAGCTCACAGTAGTTGCCGATGTAGGCCATACAGTACCTAGATACAAACCCCCAGAGTGAGGAGGTGCTCTTGACCTGAATCAGTGTTCTGACTGCTGGGGTTTGGTAGTATGTCGTATGGAGTCTGCCAGGTACTGTTGCAAAGTTGCTGGCCTTGCACTGATACCTGGCCATCTACATGTGTATCCACCAATAGACAGACAGATGCTACATATGTGAGATATGTTGTATCATAACAGTCGAGTAGCATGTGTAGTATGTGTGCCAAATTCTGCTGACATATATTGCTGATACCAGGTTATTTTCTTTCTCAGGTACATGGCCCACCATGAATCCCACCTA
>NC_056751.1:484247871-484350964 GCF_019279795.1 Protopterus annectens | reverse complement strand
CCCCATTTTTTTGTACCCCTTTCTACATTGCTCTCATTTCTGCCTGCAAATTCTGGTATTTTATGACTCTCTCTATGCAAGACACTGTAATCACTGGGTGTATCACTTTAAATGATCAGTGCTACTTTTGTCTTTTCATGGACTACTATATCTGTTTTTCTCGCATCCATTTTTTAGAACGGTTAGTAATGGGTGATGCCATATAATATAAACCTCATCATTCTGTATAATACTTTGTAGCTCATGTTTCCAATGCTTCTCATCTACCTCAATATTGTAATGTTTGCACAATCCCCAGTGCAATAGTCTTGCAGCATTATTATTCCTTTCACTATACAGGCCATCTGCCATTAGCAACAAGATGTGCAACTATTCCCAGTTCTGTTTTACAGAGCCTGCATTTGTTGGTTTCTCCCACATTTTCAATAGACTTTGTAAACCAATGTGCACATAGTCCACCATCTTTTGGTTTAAAATCAACTCTCCTTAACAATTCTTGTCAGATTCTGATCAACATGAGGTTGTTCCAGGAATTATCCCTGCTTGAAACAATAGCTATACCTTTTCCATATGTCTTGCCTTCCCATCTGATCCTTCTCCTTATATTCTTTGTTTTTTGGCACATACAGCTGCTGCCTGATTTTTGAGTACTTCTGGTCTGGTGTCCATTCCCACTTGACAGTGATATGCTTCTGCTAAACTATGCAGGGAAGTCATCTTAGATTTGTTCTCTTCAAGTTTCAAAACTTTCACTGTGTTTGGATCTGTTGAGGTCGGCAGATATGTATGCAGTTCTAAAGTTGCAGATTTATACATTTTTCTTGTTTTTCTGTCCAACTCATGCAGTACCTCTTTAGTCCAAACAATCACCCTAAAACCATAAGCTAGAACAGGAAGAGAAAATAGGTTTGTAGCCCAGACATTGTACCTAGATGTAAGGATTGTTTTCAGTATTAATTTTAGTCATCTAAAATATTGCTTGCTATCTTTTATTCAACATTTTTCATGTTTCATTGTTGATCTTTCATCAGTTCCCATATAGTTATATTGTCCCTCCTGCTCAAGTTGCTTTATTGCACATTCCCATCCCAGACTCATTCGATGAGCTATACAATTTTACATCTTCCACAAAAGGAGATAAGAAGTCCCTTACACTTTGTTGCTGTCTGGGAACCAAATTGTAACCATGACCTAATCTGTTAAGTAGACCAGTTTAATGGGCTTTTTGGCTTAGCTGCAAGGTGGTTTACTTCTGTTTCATGGTCACTGTAATGTAACTGATGAATGTAGGGTATATCTTGTACATCTGTAAACACACCTTTATTCATAAATGTGTGGTGCTGACAAATGCTTTTTTTGTAATCTATCCATACCAAGCTTAGATTTTTCCCATTTTTACAATTCTCCATTATGACATTATTTAACAAGAAATGGTCCTTTGTTCCATATGAATTTATTTTGTTACCCATTTGTTCATTATGATTGAGTTTTCTTCTAAATGTTTATAAACTCTGCCAGCATCAAGTCAGGTATATAGTTTATACATCGCCAGAAGGCAAATTATTGCTCAATAGTTTTTAGGATAGCTTGCAGGTTCATTTTTAAGGAGGAGTATTTTCCCTGTTAAACAGATTGGTGTCTCTCCGGGGTACACACACAAGTTCTTAGGGTTAAAACTTCATGTAAAGATATTACTACATTTAGCTGGAAGCTAGGTAGTATACCTGGGTCTCTGATTTTCCATTTAGGAGCTGTTCTTAAGTTTGCTTCAATACCTCTGGCCATTACTTTGTCCTATCTCATATCCTGTACATTTGAACTTATTGTTTCTTTTACTACTACTGTCCATTTAACATCGTTGTTACGTTCCACATGGCCTTTTTTGGGGTCATCAGTTAATTGCTTATGTTGTACTTTTTCCATTATAATTATCTGTTTGTCTTCTATGTTTTTCTGGCTGTGCCGATATCTTTAGTTTATTATTTGCAATAGTGCATGATAGATCCTGGTCTGCTCTAATTCACATTGCTTTTACAATTTCTATCCAAGTACTTTTGTTGATCCGTTCCCTTTTCTGTACTCTTCTGAAAGTAAAACTTCTTTTTTTATTTCATTATAGTTTTTTCTATTTAATTCCGTGATGGCATTTGCTTTGTTCCCTTCCTTTCCCTTATCATCCTGTGTTTTTGTGGTAAGACTTTCTGTTATTAATTTAGCTGCCCAGTAATATATCCTATTTACTTCTATTATATCACATGAATTTCTGTTGAAAGTCTTTATTACTGTGTTCATTTGCCTCATCAGACTTCTAATATTTTGGATCTTATTGACTTTCTGTAATTTTTCTTTCACCGATCTTAAAATGTCTATCCATTTCTATTCAATCAAGCAACTCTTTCCTTAGATCTTTTTCTTCTAATCTGAAGGCACATTCTTTATTCTCCATTTCCTATGGGCATTCTACAGAAAGTTCCAGAATATTTTCCAGTGAAATCTTCTCTTGAGCTGCATCCTGCGTTGTCCATTGCTTTTTCATATGGTAACTCACTGTACTATCACTCCATAACATTAACTCTGTCAGAGTTGCTACCATTTCCTGATCCTTTCCTTGCTGTGAAACTCCATCTGAACTTCTGCACTGGGTTTAGAGTATCTTCATGTGGTAACAGATCCATCATGCTGTGTAACATTGCCATAGATAGATTTTCTACACTAAATATTTCACTTCACAGGTAATACATAACTTCAGTTTCTATTTCTTTAACAACTTCATCACTCACCCCCTTTTCAACTTTCACCCTTTATTTTCTTATGTTTTATATTGTAAAATGTTTCATATCTGGATGGCCCTCTCTGTATTTCTCTTCAAATTTCATTAGAACTGCTTTTTTGTATTAATTAGTTTGGAATTTTTTTTTTTGCATAAATATTGCTCCATATCAGATCAGTTTTCCGTGTTCCATGTTTCTTGCATAAGAAATCTGATCAAAAATGAGGGGATGCTTTACAGAGCCAAAAACTTTCTCACTACTGATGCGAACTAAAACTACACTTGCCACTACTTATCTCCTCCCAACTCTTCTTTATGGTGCGCCCATCCTCACTAAACTCCAGACATCACGAAATAAAGTTTGAACAGTGCTATTACAAAGCAGCTAAATTTGCAGCAAATACATCTTTCAGAACCCATAACTCTATAGAACAGCTTCTTACCACCTATAAAATTATCCAGCATCCAGCTGCCTGTCCAGCACCAGGCATTCTGTGCAACTGTGTTCCCAGTCAGACATTGTGATCCAGTGACCAAAAACTCCTTTCTGCAAACCTATGAAATCTTACCAATAAAAACGCAAAGAAAGCTAAAACTAAAAAAATCAAAAAATGAAGCAGTCCAGCCCACGATTTGGTGCCAAAAAGTTTAATCCACAAATAAAAACACAACTGAAGAGCGCTTTCGCCTTGAAGCACAAAACTTCATCAGATAACCAGTTTTTCAATCATAGCCCATATATACTGTTAAATAGTAGTTAAATAATTAAACGATAATTAATTTTGTCCCTTAAAAACACACACACTAAAAGAATTACTTCATGTTACCATAAATCCTACCACACCAAAGAAGCTTTCACTTTTAAAATAGGTTTAGCGGTAATAGTCGTTTAGACCTGGAAATACATTGGATTTTAATCTTTATTTAAAACTGTGTTTTTCAAGTTTCTCCCTCTGGGGTTCCTTGTAATAACCTCCAAAACACCACATTTCAAATTCACAAAGTTTACACAGGTCAGAGTGTTTAATAAATGCACTAGTTTCTTTTCTCATTTTAATGTTGTGGAGGTGTTCATACATTCTGTCTTTTAAAGCCCTTTCAGTCTTACAGACATGGAATACTAAACAAGCTCCACACTTGGCCAAGTATATTAACATTTTGGTGTTACAGTTGCCATTACAAAAACACTTTGCTTCTTAGTCCATTTTCCAAAACTATTGAATTGGCCCTATTGATAAAGAGACACTGTTTACACCTTCTACGAGGGGTTGTTGCCTTTTGTAACCTAGAACAGAATGTTCAAACTCCAAAGAATGAAGGGTGTTGCTCTGCCAAAACCCAGCAAACGTAAAAAACCAAAGCAACAGTGGACGTAAAGATAATGGATAGATAGCAGATAAAAATTTAATTCCGACAATGAGTCTGAACAGCAAAATCATCGCTTTCGTGGCCTGTCATCAGATAAAATTAAAACTGATAAAACTTCAACAATTTAAATAACTGTTAACCAATCAAAGGGACTAAAAAAGACGCCTCCCTTTTACCCAGGGCCACCCAGATTCTTTTAGGCCTGGACGATCCTGCTGCCCTATCTACCTGCCACACATCCTCCGCTCTTCTAGTGTTTAATTTCGATATGCCCCATTACTGTATTGTCTTAAATTTAGCAATGACCCTGAACATAAAACTGTGTGTGGGTGATGTCCTGAATGCCTGTGTACAGCTTGTGTTGCTCACCATTGAAATGGTTCGACACATATGCTGCCTGATCCCATATTTTGTTGTTTGATTACTCTTCTACTTTGATCCATGCCTTGAGCCTCATTCCTGCATACACTAAATCGTATCATACGCCGTCCCCTACCCTTAAATATCTTCCTAAATAAAATACCTTGATGTTCATCTATCTTTCCACCAATTACACAATCACCTTCCACTATGGAACAGTACCCGGCCATTATTCCTTCTTCATATCCTTACATAATTTCTTGCATTTAATAACATTCACGGTGATCCCAGCTACTTTATATATCTTCTCACCTGCTGCTTCCTTTTCATTTCTTAGTCTCTTTCATCACCTTTCATTTCTTTCCAGTCACACAATTATTCATCACTTCATTCTGGTTGATCACTACCACACTTAAGCTTATATATTCGGCACTCTTAGCAGTCACACGTTATTCACAATAATATCACTACCATTATGTCAATAGCCTACTGGCATTATATATTAAGGCCAGACAGATCCTTTCTTTAATAATCCTTTGTTAGTGCTTCTCATATTGACCCCTATTGGAGAAGCAGAGGCATGTTGGATCTCGACTTCACCAAAATGTTTGAAACCTAATCATCAGGCAATCACACTTTATCTGAATCTGCAGAAATCACTCTGGCGTATGCTTTGGGAAAAAATTGTCAAGCGACACAGAGTGTTCAATACTCACTCTTCCTGACATGTAGAACTTGAAAGCTAAATAAACCTGCCACCATCAAAAACTTACAATTTTAAAATAAATGGCATCACTTTGATGTCTTCAACAATCGAATCCATAAACTAGATCAAGAACCAGATCAATCATCAATCATTATTTAGGTCACAGAACCCTTCCACAAAATAAACCTATTAATGGTGCTGGTTACCTAAACCAGTTTCTTCCATCATCGCCGATTAAACACATCATCAATTCTAATATAGGGTTTTCTTGTGATATATGTGTTATATCGCGGTTCCCATGGGGTCATTAGATTGCCTCAGAGTTACATCTTTGATTGTGGACAAGAATCAGCAGCTAAACTCTACAACCGTCAGATCAAGCGTACCTTGCGTGACCCCAGTATTGCTGTTTTTTAAAGGCGCCTTTTCAGCTAAAAAGTCAAAAAATCTCAGTTATCATTCTAACGTATTTAAAGAGATCCACCCTTCTCGCAAGCAGGCCTAATGTACCATCATTAAAGTCCTTATGCTACCTATTGCATAAAGATCGCCCTATTGTAATCAAGACCCTATCCATTTCAATGAAGACAGGTTCCATCAATCACCGCGTCGCCCGGCACTGGATACAATAGTAACCCAGATCACTGTCACCAACAATATTCACTTCATGTATTCTTCTAGACAGTAAACACCTCTCAAGACTAACAACAAGAAGGTGTCCCAAAACACCAGTCATAGAATAAAAAAAAAGTCAGCCCACACCAGCATGTAACCCTCACTTCTTAAACCCCTTTAATTTACGAGCGGATCCTAACGCCAGTTCTTCTTCATCGGTTGGTCAAAATCACGTCACTGCATCTGATACCAACAATCGGTTTTGTTATCAATATTCTCAGTATCCAGCACAACAGCTCAATGAACATCCAATAACCTTAATAGTGATATTTCAGTATCTACTGAGAACACTTACAGCCTGTCTTTGTTCATGGCATAAGTTATAATACATTACGCTTAGGCTACTTTCAAACTTATTAGCATTGAATTAATATCGACAGCTAAAATGAATAAATTGTGTCTTTTTGTTACAGTCAGCGTAGTACTTTAAGAAACCGCATTTGTTTTATTCACTGTTAACATTGCTACTGAAGTGACCACTTATACTTAATTTTAACATAATATCAAGAAATACAAAAGAATAGCAGTTTTTTATCTAAATAAATACCCTTAGAGAAATTCTTAACTCTTGTAATCTTGCCCGTTTCTCTGTGCCTGCCCCTAAAAATCAACAAAAATAATCAAAAAAATTCTAGTCCTCTATAAGTATCTCAGTGAAATCAACACTGTTCACAACGAAAGTACTCTTGTCAAGCAATGCAGAGACCTATTTTCAAAGAACCCATTTCCACAAGAAAATAGGTTTTAAGACAGCCTACAGAAGGCGTGCAATCATTGTAAACATGTTTCTCTCTTAATCTTCCCTTGTCCTGCGCAGACTTTGTCCCATAACAGTCCCTGTATTCCTTACAGTTTGTCTTTGTGGGCAGTTTTCATGTTGCTTTCGTAGCTGTACTGACTTCTGCTGCTGGACTTAACGCTTGTTGCTGTGAAAGACAGAAGTGGAGCTAGCAGGAAATTCATTCTAAAAAAATAAAACATTTTTATCGCGAAATCTTGAAGATTCTTAATTCCTTTCTTAGTACTCCCTTTTGTTATTCAATTTTTACTTCATTTCTGTTTATTTCCATCTTTCTGTGTGGAGCTCACTTTACCTGTTTCTGTTCATTCATTCCTCCAATCTTCATTAAAACACTTCCCACAAAGGGAAGACCAGCTTCTCCAAATTCCGCTGTTACCCTTATAAAATCTTTCTCAAGTCAACCATTTTCCATTTGCTGTGAATTTAACTTTGCTTCCATCCCTAAAATTGGTATATATAAATCTTTCAGTTTCTGGCAGCACCAATTCAGGGTATAGCTTCCCAAATGGAAAGTGGGTCTTTATTGGAGTTTTGATTGGTTAATTTAAATTTAAATTTAATCAGTAAAGTTTTATCTGATGAATTGTCAGTTGGAAATAAATCACACTTTTATCTGAGCAGTATCCAGCTTGTTTGCTTGCTTTGGGCAACACCCTTCATTCTTTGGATTTTGGACTACATTTGGGGTTATCGTTGCTATGCATGCTCAAGAATATGCGTCAGCCACAGAGACTATGGATGGAGTTGTCTCCTGAGAATCCACTGCTGAATTTAGGTTTCAGCGTGCACAACATAATGTGACTATCCCTATGGCTATGGACAAAACTTTTGATGATAACTTGAGAGACCTTAACTATAAAGTAAGTAGATTAGGCAAACTTTCCATTTGGAAGCTTGCCTTGATTATGGTATAGTAAGTACTATGTATGCCGAGCCAAGGTGATAGATACCCTGAATTATTAGCCAGATGGCAGACTATTAATATTAAAACCAGTTATCTTTATATGGACTTATTAAATGATTTCTTTGCTAAAGAGATCGTTGACTTGAGAAAAGATGTTTTGCTGCTGCAACGGAAACTAGAGAATGATTTCACTGAGGCTTGGTGTAAAAAGAAACTAGAAGATTTATATACCAACTTTAGCGAAAATGAAGCAAAGTTAAGATCACAGAAAATGGAGATTTCTAAGGGTAACATATTTGTTTGGCAAAAGCATAGATCTTCCACTTTGGTGGAAGTTGTTAAAGGCACCAATAGAATGAATGAACAGCAACAGGTGAGGAGTGGCTCCACGAGACGTAGACAACACGAAATGAGAAGTCTACAAGGAGTACTACAGCTGCCATTCCTGTTCTTCAAGATTTGCGTAAGGAAAATGTTTTAGATTTTTCGGCCAGCATTCCTGCTAGCTCCACTTCTGTCTTGGCTGATGTAGCTGTTACGTTAGCAGCAGAAGTCAGTACAGCTACCGAAAGCAACATGAACACTGCCCACCCAGGGGGAACTGTTGAAAATACAGGGACTGTTATGGGACAAGGGTCTGCGCATTCTGACAATTCAACTGTTGTTAACGACAATCCTACATCTGGAGCACGCCCTAAAGTTAGACCCTCTCGAAACCATTTTTTGGACATGCTGCCTGTACAGGTGAGGAAGAAGGGGCCATGGAAACGACAGAGATTTCCAGAAGAAAAGGCGGACTTTAGATTGACTTCTTCTTTTGAGTATGGTGATATTGTTTTTAACTTATCTTCACGTCATTTAACTGAGAGTGAACTGGGAGTGCTGAATAAGGGGCTAACATTTATTCCCAGTAAGCAATGTAGCTATCAAGATGTCATTCTTGATATTATGTCGTTTTGTCGTAATTTAATGCTAAGTAAGCAATTTGGTAACAGTGTTAATGTTCAATCTGGTTTAAAAAAGCCTAGTAGCTTTGTACCGGCTTTAACACCAGCCTTACAGTTATTCATTAATCAGTGTGATCATGATTTAGTACGCTTTTTTCAGCAAAGTGATAGGGATAAGTATTATAACTTAACCCATGAACAAAGACAGGCTTTGGCCAACCTCAGTAGTTACACAGATATCACTATTAAAAAAGCTGATAAGGGAGGGTCGGTTGTTGTGCTGGATACTGTCTGGTACATCAACAAGATAAATAGTTTGTTATCAGATGCACAGACTTATGTTTTGATCAACCCGGTAGAAGTAAGAAGAACTATTGATAGAGTCCATAGTAAATTACGGGGTTTAAGTGACAGTTTGCAGATTACATCACAACAGCTTGATTTTTTACTTATTGAAAAACCACTGACACCTGTTTTTAAGGCTCTACCGAAGGTACATAAGAGTCTATCAGACCCACCCCTTAGACCGATTGTCTCGGTAGGGGTGGTGAAAATGTATCCATCTGGTTAGAAGTTACGTTAAGACCTTTTGTTGAGAAAATGGATCATGTCTTGATTGATACAGGACACTTTCTAACCTTAATAGGTAGCATAAAGGCAGAGGATATAACAGGGGATTATTTGATGGTCACTTTAGACGTCAATAATCTATTTACAGTTATTAACAATGATTACGGACTTTTAGCTGTTAAGGCACTCTTAAATAGTTTGGGACTACAACATACCAAGGTAGAATTGATACTGGAAATGCTGAGTTTAGTATTGGAAAACAATATATTTCTTGGGGCAGATATAGGCAGGCACAGGGGATAGCCATGGGCACCCCCTGTGCCAACACATATGCAAATCTTGTCCTAGCACAATGGGAGAAGCTACATGTGTTTAATGACCATGCTTGGAAGGAACATTTATTCATGTATCTGCGTTTTGTAGATGGTGTTTTTATTTTATGGAAGGGGGTCAGTGATGACCTAAATAAGTTTATTGATTATCTTCATTCTACAACTAGTTTTTTTAGATTCAGTGTGAAGACATCAAGTGATGCCATAGATTGATTCAAGGTAGGGATGGCTTTTCTTCAAAATTGTTCAGGAAAGAGTGTTGGAGGAACACTCTGCTATCATTTGATAGCATGCATCCAAGGCATACTTTCTCAAATGTGGTGCAAGGTCAGTTAAGTAGGATTTCCAGGATTGTCACTGACAACACACAGTTTGAAGAGGAGATCCAACATCTTGGTGATTGCTTCTCCAATAGGGGCTACAATGAGAAGTTGGTTAGTGATATTATTATGAAGAACAAACCCCTTAGAAGTAATAAATATAGGCCATGGCTAGTTTTAAAAGATAATGCTAGTAAAAGATTGACAGATAATACCCTTAGACGTGATGGCCACAAGGTGACACTTACTTATGGTAGTGATATGAGAGGGGTTTGTGACATCATACGCAACAACTGGAATATAATAGCCAGTGATGAAAGACTAAGAGAAATGGTGGGTGAACGCCCTATATTTGTTTATAAAAGGAATGAAAATCTAAAAGATATGTTATGCAAGGAGAAGAAATTATTTAAGGATATGAGACCTAAGGGAGGAGCGGGTACTGTTCCATGTGGGTCCTGCAAGGCTTGTGGATACATTAAAAAAGGAATAGAATTTAGACATCCCATTAGTGGGAAGGTATTTTTATTTAAGGGTAGGGCTACCTGTAGGACCACCGATTTAGTGTACATAGCTGAGTGCAGCTCATGTCCTTGTTTTTATGTAGGGAAGACCAATCAAATGCTAAAGGCTAGGATCCTACAGCATATGTCCAACATCAGGAACAATGATGAACACAATGCCTTATACAGGCATGTCAGGGATCACCCCACACACAGGTTTATGTTCAGGGTCATTGTAAATTTAAGGTTGACAAATAGGGGGGGGGGGACATTAAATTAAACACTGAGTTAGCTGAATCTAGATGGATCCTAGAGTTAACAGCATAGGGGGATCCCTTTAAAAATGATGTAGTCCCTAAGCCAACATTAGTAAAAAGCGGGTCTTTTTTATCGAGTTTTTGATGTTTTAACAGTTATTATAGAAGTTTTTTATCAGTAAAGTTTTTTCTGATGAAGGGCAACTTCCCGCTCATTTTTTTGTACTGTTTGTCAGTTGGAAATAAATCACACTTTTTATCTGAGCAGTATCCAGCTTCGTTACTTTATTTGCTTAGAATGTTCAAACTCATTCTTAAAATCTTTTTCAGTTCTGAAGGAGAAAATGGGTTCTTGCCCCTTCACCTCAAAAACATCTTTATTTACTTTTAAAATACTCCAATTTGATTTCACAATCTCGATGATGGATCCTGTATGCTGACTAAATTCCATCACACATGCTTTCTTATACTTAGTGTCCTTATTGTTTTTTGGTTGTTCTAAACCTACTCCTAAGTGTGGGATATATTTTGTACCCCAACCATTGTACACCTCCCCCATGATTTCAAGTATTTCTTTTTCTGGGTATTCTCTACACAAAAACATTTCCTCTAATTAAATAAAAGTCATCATTCAAATCCTCCCTGTCTAAGGTCATTCTGGTAACTTGTATTGCTTGTCTTCTAACCAAATTCTTTTTCTGGAACTGGGGATGGTTACTAGAATAGTGGAGGTACCTATTGCACCAGCTGTCCTTCCTATGTATATTGGATTTAAAACCATGTTGTTTGTGTGAAATGGTAACATCCAAATAACTTATATTCTCCCTACTCCACTGGTGTGTAAACTTAAAAAAAACCTGTACAAGCATTTAAATATTCCATAAACATACCAATACTTTCTTCATCCTCTTCCCATAATACAAAAATATCATCCAAAAAATGGACATATAAATGAATGAATTTGAAAAAAGGGACAACTGAACACACATTGGTGTTCCCCACTCTACCATCACTAGGTTTGCATACATGGGGGCACAAGCTGCCCCCATAGCCAATCCAGAGACTTGCTGATAATGTCCCTGAAAGTGGATACAATTATTGTCAAGCACAGCTTCCATACGTTCACTAATCAAATCTAACCTTTCTACAGGTAAACTTGAAAATGTATATAGAGCGGTCACAAAAGTGTTGAAAGTCTTCATTCCTAGGAATGGCCATGAGCAAGTCTTTCACGTCTGTAGTCAAAAAACTTTAACCTTTTTTCCAAACATCAGATTTAGTTTACCTAGGAAATCCCAAGAGTCCCTAATCAAAGTAGTCTGTTTTCAAAATTGTTTTTTGTCCAACGATCAATGTACACCACCATAGTGTGGGTTTTAGAACCCCTTGCTGATACAGTTAGTCTAAATAGTGGATCTTTTAAATATTTGTGGACCTTTGGGATTCTGAAAATGTTTGGAATGATGGGATTCAACTGTTTTAAAAACTTGGCCCATCTGTCCTGTTCTCGAACAAATATTCTTTCAAAAGGGAGTCAATCCTGTGATATGCTATAGTTATTTCATTCTTAGACACTGAAGAATGTGCATAATTGTCTAACAACAAATTAGTAATGGCATTGTTGTATTCCTCCACCCCTTACAAAACCACCCCACCCCCCTTGTCAGGTTTCATTATCCATATTCCCTTGTCGTTTTTCAAATTTTTTAACAACTCTTATCCTTAAATTGGACAAACCCTTCTTGCTCTCCTTATATAACTTGTAATCTCTTCAGAAACACATTTTTCAAACACCTGTAAGGTGGGGTGGATTAAAAGTACTACTCCTTTATGGGCCCTGTGGTTGTGTACCATTGTGACCCGTCTCTTTTCCTTAAAACACAATCCCAAATTTAATTTTCTTAAAAACTATTTTAAATCTGTGAGGACATTTGCTACATCACCATGACTGAAACCTATGAAATCTGCTGGGTATTGTCTGTACTTGTACAAGGGTGCTAAAGCCTACAACTTCTTATCTGTATCCATCAGGTCAATACACTCCCTCACATCTTTCAAAACCACTGAAAGACGTCATCGCTAAAATCTGTCTCAGTTCTTGTTCAAAACCAGGGTAAACCATGTCCCTAAATGTGAATATTTATTTATTTTATTATTATTATTATTATTATTTGTTGACTGGGAAAGTCCAACTAGGAACAGAGCCTATTTTCAGTGGAGGCCTGGGGAGAAACACTCCAGATGCATGTCTTTGGAATAAAATACCTTTTCATTTCTTAAACCTTTTTATTCTCCCTTCTTCACTTACTTCCTTATTTCTACAAAATTCTCTTCCCTGACCTTCTCTCTAAATATACCATATGCCTGTTTTCCCTCACTTCATATTGCAATTCCTGTTTCTATTAGACTAATTTACCTTTAATTTCTCTATAAAGTATCTAAAATACTCTGAATATTAAACGATTGGTTAAGAATAATTACAAGTTATATGACAATGTTTTTATATTATTTCTAGTTATAATTGAAACTGCAGATGTATTTTTTTCTTGAATATTGTAAAATGATTGTTCTTAAAATGTTTTGTAATAATTTGGAGCTTTTCTCTCTGGCCTCCCCTAAAAATGGGCTTCTACTGAGTCTGATGTTCAAGTAATCAAATGTCAATAAATTATGTCCATGCTTCTTTTTTAAACCTTTAAAAAATCTCTTGTTTTTTTCTTTACATTTTTTGCACTTCCTCAGTAGCTTCTTCTTTCTAAACAGCCCAAGGTTTCTTGCTCTATATAATGTTTTTCACGAACTTTTTGTATTAATGAACACACATTTACATTTAAAGCTTTTGACAGTTTTTCTTGTGCAGGTGTTTTTCTTTCCTCTAATTTCTCTCTCAAACTTTTTGAATATCTTCTATCCGGAATTTCTGGGGTTCTTGCATAATAAGAATATATAATTTCTTATTTTCAGTAGTGCACTCTGACATCTTTATGGTGCTCTTTTGTGTGTTTTGTGGTCTACTACTTTCTTCTACAACAGGGGTCTATCTTCCTCTTCAGCCTGGCCTATCTCCATTAAAAGAATGTTTCCGTGTCTTGATTTTGCACCATCATTTTTTTTGTTGTCCTGGCACCAGTGCACCTACCAGGATTGGGCACGTTTTTTTTTTAATCCTTGGACTTGTGCACCCAGCTATCTTTATTTTCGAACCTACTTCTTTCCGTGATGTGTGCTATATAAAATGCATTCTATATATTGCTGTCATCTTGGTGAGCTTTTATAAAAACTTTGCCTACCTTGTGAAGGTACTCGCTAGGACTTGAGGATGAATACAGTTCCAGCAATAATGCTCTCTGTTACTTGCTGATTTTATCATTTCTCCATTCGATTTTCTGACATTAAAAGTGAGCCACAGTTAAGAGGGTTTGTTCATGAATAGCACCTAGTATATAGCTTTCATAAGGTCACAGAGTTGCGATACTTTGAGTACACTAAAATCTAGAAACCTTGTTGCACAGTAATTCAATTTTTTCTGACCTTACTACATACCAGACCAGTGCAAATGATTCATGCACAAATTAATTTAAAAACAGCATGGCATTAGTTAGCAATTAATCTTGTACCTGGCAGAAGGTAATTACTGATTTAGTTCTGGAATCTATGCATTTATTTGCATTCCTCGTTGTGTTATATGCAGGACTATTCAAGTAGGAGTTGTACAGGGACATGTCTAGATATGTAATAATACTCCATGCATAGCTACATTTCTTTCAGAAAAACATATTCTTGAATTACAATATAATACGCAGTAAAATATACAGCAGAGGAAAACAATGAATGGGAAGAATAAAAGCTGGTTTATAGGGTTTACGTTTAAAAGGCAGTGTAAATAAATGCCTTGATGGATTTCCTAAAAAGAGTCTTTTTCACTGTGACTTGGCTAGTCTATATGTTGAGATGTGAACATAAATATATATAAATGGCAGTAATATTATAATTGGTATTGTGCAGGGTATGACCTAAAATTTTGGATATATGAATAAATGTGGATAACGCCCCGCAGTTAATCAGCTGACCAGAATGCATGACAGTCAGTAAGCCCCACCTCAAATGGAGTGCTGTCAGTACTGTGAAAGCAAGACTCACTAACTACAGAAATATGCATGTCTTTGAGGGTAAGGTAGTCACATTCTGGCATTTTGTTGCTTAACCTCCTTGCATTAAGCAATGTTTCATCGATATTGTTTATACAGATATTTAATGTGTAGGGATATAAAAACAGTTGAATCTTGTTAAAAAATATTGGGATAGCAGAGGTTTTAGCCAGTTTGAGGATGCCATGGTTTGAGAGGTACAGATCTACCCCAGCAAAGTGATAGGGATTGCTGGCCGTCACACCCCTGACATGCTTGATCTTCTTGGAGCTTAGGTGCCATTCTCAATACTGTGTTCTCTCATTCCTCAGGAATATAGATGTAGAATTCTGTGTCTCTGTACATCTCAATTAGGGTAGATTATCTTCAGTAATTCCTGTCTGGGCATTCATGAGGTCATATTTCTATTGGGACCATGGAGGGTCCTAAGCTCCATAGTGACAACCATAATTATGGCACCAGAGAGTCTTTTTACTGTTTCTCTCTTCTTATCCAGCCTAGCAAGTGTGGTGTCTGTGTTTCAGAAAAATGAACCCATGAATAACTAGGTGTTTGTTAGGTAGTGCCGCAGACCTAATGAACCCATGAATAACTAGGTGTTTGTTAGGTAGTGCCGCAGACCTAATGAACCCATGAATAACTAGGTGTTTGTTAGCTAGCGCCGCAGACCTAATGAACCCATGAATAACTAGGTGTTTGTTAGGTAGTGCCGCAGATCTAATGAACCCATGAATAACTAGGTGTTTGCTAGGTAGTGCCGTAGACCTAATGAACCCATGAATAACTAGGTGTTTGCTAGGTAGTGCCGCAGACCTAATGAACCCATGAATAACTAGGTGTTTGCTAGGTAGTGCCGCAGACCTAATGAACCCATGAATAACTAGGTGTTTGCTAGGTAGTGCTGCAGACCTAATGAACCCATGAATAACTAGGTGTTTGCTGGGTAGTGCTGCAGACCTAATGAACCCATGAATAACTAGGTGTTTGCTAGGTAGTGCTGCAGACCTAATGAACCCATGAATAACTAGGTGTTTGCTGGGTAGTGCTGCAGACCTAATGAACCCATGAATAACTAGGTGTTTGCTGGGTAGTGCTGCAGACCTAATGAACCCATGAATAACTAGGTGTTTGCTGGGTAGTGCTGCAGACCTAATGAACCCATGAATAACTAGGTTTCACTAGGTAGTGCTGCAGACCTAATTGACCTTAAACATGCAGGATTGCAATCGGGTAAATATTGGCACAAAGAAGTGTTGAAAGTTCCTGAGATTTCATCGGTGGGTACCTGGAGAGCTTGGGTAATGATTTATAAATCACTACAGCATATGTAGGTGATGTGGTGCTGTCGTCATGATTACTGACACTAGTTGAGTGGTATTGGAAGATTTTCTAGTTTAGCTCAAGAACTGCATCTCTCTCAACAGTGGAATCTACATGAAACTGAAGTAGCTGATTGTCAGTTAACATGAGACAGATGCTACACTGTCCCAGACCTCCTAATTCTAAGATGCTGAATACAAGGATGCATCAGGCTAATCCTCCATGGTGGTGGAGATAATTATCCAGATAAGTGAGCAACAGAAGAGGTTATTTAAGTGAAGAAAACACATTTGAAACTAAAGGAGTATAATTATATTGACTAATATGAAGGATAAAGAAGACCAGCTCTGTACTTAATATAGGGCTGCAATAAGTGCTATTAAATGCTTTAAGAATTATGATTTGTTAAGCAGGGGATATTAGCAAGTCTGACTAATATGGAAGTTAAAAACAGGTAGCTGCACCATCTAGTGTAAGCTTACAGCAAGTGATGGTCATTAACACAAAGTACAATAATGCATTTGCTACTACTTACATGAAATATATTAAGTATGTGGCCATAATGAAACAATGCAAGACATAGTATAGGACAAACATTGATCAAAATACAATTTCCAGACCAGTGCTACTAATAATGTGAGCTACACAATGAAAATAGATGGATGTCTGTGTTCTACAAGTAAATGTAGCTTTTTATCCATACATAAACTTCTGAAACAAAACAGACTAGACAAACCCAATAAAAATATAAAATAGATAATATATCAAGCACGGTCCTCAATATAAACCAGTCTATCACCAGGAGGCACTTCCCAAGTTAAAGCAGCTACGTCAGACTGAGCAACTGTTTACCCAGAGAGCAACCACTAGCCAAATATAGTACATAAAAAAAAAACAGAGGAGGACAGCATGATAATAAATTAATCATCATTAATCCCCTTTTTACCCATTTTCTACATGAGGTCAGGGTGTCATGTTTTACTGTTGCCACAAATCTTTGAGTCAATACCACACACTTCCCTTCCTTGCTCATGCCTGACTGCCACAGATCCTCTCTTACAATCCCTCAATCTGTTTGCTGGATGTTCTGGTTTCCTCTTACCTGCTTTCTGCTTGTCCCAAATCATCATCATCATATTGTCTTCTACTTTTCTGCATGTGTCTGAACCACTATACTTTATCTTTGATCTTTTCTGCAATTGGAGGTATATTGTCTTCTGCCCTGATGTCCTCCTTTCTTTGTCTGTCCCACAGTATGCTTCCTACCACCCTTCTCAGGCACTTAATTTCCATTTTCTCTAGCTTACCTCATCTGCTCTGCCTTTACTGCCCAGGTTTCTGTACCATACAGTAGTAATGTTTGCATAACTGTCTTGCACACCTTACTTTTCAGCTTTTTTGGCATTTTTCTGTCATACACAACACATGAGACACACTGCCAGTTGGCTGCAGTCCCCGTGATTCTAACTTTGACCTCTTTATTCAGTTTTCCCTTCTCCTCAACCACCCCTCCCAGATACTTGAAGCTATTAACTTGTTTCACTATCTTCCTTTCAGTTCTCAGCTTTTTCTAATACATACATAAATAAAACATGATTCTGTATTAAACAAATACAAGCAGAGAGGTTAGACTTAAAATTGCTTATAGAAAAAAGTAGGAAGAAATAGGAGGAGGCAACCTTAACTTGCTGCAGGAAATAAACCTGCAAAAGGAGTATTTAACATCCATTCAGGAGCATAGTTAGGGAAGGGCAAAAAGGATGTTATTGTTTGAATATAGTATGGTAGTACAGCAGTAGAATTCAGAAATGAGCCTTGATATTGCTTTTGTAGTTATGGCCAAGATATGAAGTCCTTATTCCCTGTTACAAAATATTATTCAAACTAACCATTTCCATATTACTCTGTTTTTATAGAATGATGAGACTTAATTTTTATAGAATGATGAGACTTAACATATTGTTGACTTAAGACCGTATTATTCTTATGCTAATATTTCAACTGTAAGTAAATTTAGTCTTGCTAATACCATATTAGTTTGGATTTGAAACTCATTCCAGATGTTTTTGCAATGCAAAAAAAAGTTAACCAGGCTTGAGTCTTGACTAGAGTACATAGGAAAAATAGACTGCTTAAAGCCGGAAACAGTTTCTTTTGTTTGGAGTATTAAACCATCTTCTAATGTATTTCAGTCACTAAGAAACTTATGGATTAAATGGAATCATGTGTACTGATTTTTTTTTATGAGGCTTAAACCTTTATGGTAATTATAATTTATGATAATATTGCAAAGTCTTTATTAAGAAGCTTCAGGTTTCTTATTCTAATCAGACTGTCATCATATTAAGGTGGCATTTGAGATTATTTTAAGTTTTCATAAAGGAGCTTAGATGCCTATTTTATCAAACGCTTAAGTGGTTATAGGGTACTTGAGTCTTGCGTATTTCAAAGGTTTGTAATTAAGCTCTAGTGTTTATGTAGCAATATTCTGTGACCTAACCTGAGCTGTGCTGTTGATTATGAAAAAACGGTTACATATTTTTTGTAATTTAGTGTAATTGCTATTCACAATGCAGGACATAACTTCTAAGAGAATTTTCTTCTCATGTCAATGTATAGAAGAATTGTAATTAATTTAGTTGAACTTGTATAGCAGAAAGTTTAGAAACTATTAATTATACCATTGAGATCATGTTGATTATTAACAGTCTGACAATCTCAGGAAATTGCTTCTTTACTTTAAATTTAATTTTACTTTTTATTATCTACATGTTGGCAAAGTAGAAAATAAGTACCTTATTCCTTACATTTATCTTAACAAGCAATGAAATGACAGGCATTAACCTTAGATGGCTCTCAGGCAATGGTGGCGTAGCTTGCCAAAGTGCATATTCCAAAAATAGTTCTCATGCACAGCAAAAGGAGGACTTTGGATCTTAAATTGTACTTGGCATGTTAACTCTGAGAATAAATCACTCTGAAGGTTAGTTTTCAAGTAAGTATACATGGCAGGATAGTTATAGATAATGGATACAAAAGGGCCTCTCCAACTTTGGAAAAGCAGCTATTTTCTTGTAGTACTCCCTTTAGAGGGCATAACTGGACTTAGGAACTGGAACATTGTTTTATTTTTCTCAAAAATTTCTTTATTGCAGTTTTCAAGGTTACACCATATGAGACATTTGACAACAAAAAACACATTCAATGTACAACAAACCATAATAACCTATATACAATATATACAAAGAAGTTACTTCAAGAATTAATTTTTTTTTTGTACTAGCCACTTACTCTGCAGTGATAAGAAGAAAACAGAAAAGTAACCATTAGCTATTTAGGGGGATATTACACATACAAGGGAAAGATAAATTAAAACCTTTACATAAGGTATACATCTATTTGTGAACAGCTTATCAACATAAAAATTTATAAAATTACAATGATAATAAGGTTCTAAATATATCCTTATTGACTTTCTTAAATATATTGAATATTTCAGTTCTAAAATTAATATTTTTATTCTTGAGAATGAAATCTAATAGGTATTCCCAATGCTCTTGGTAGTATTTCTGTTTCTTAGTAACAAATAGTAGCTTGTGGGAGGAGATATGATGTGATATGCATCACACTGTTTTTTCAAGTTAAGTATAACTAATGTATATAGAGATAGATACATAAATAGATTTAAACATTTTTGACATAATGTAGTCCTTTTTTGTTTAATATCTGTGTTTTTGTACTTTCATACTATATATAAATCTTATTTCACACCAGGCTCATTTGTCCAGTAGGTGGTGGTGGTGGTGTCATGGAATTGCTTGTAGCTTTTTTTTCTCAATGCATTTTTAAAAATACTTTTTTCTGTTCTTTGAGAGTTATAGCGTGGATTTTTTATTGTACATCCAGAGAAGTGTAGTATTTATTTTTTTAATAATTGTTAATATATTTTTGTACTACTATTGTATGTGTATCATTGTATATTTTAGGATCAATATATTTGTGTGTCCAACTGTGTATGTAATTATACTAGTTGCATTGTTTTGTTTTTCTTTGTCATTATTTGATAATTGTATTTTTACTGGTATCTTTATTCAGTTTCATCAGTGGTTTTAGGGCATATTAGGGCACTGCTACCTTTAGTAATGGGAAGATATGGTAGCTGATTCATTTTCTTAGCAATCTTTTTCATGAAGTTTGAGTGTTTCCTGCTCTTCCTTGGCTGTTAATTGAATGCTGCCATTTGTTTTTGAAGCCTCCATATACCCTCTGCCACTGACCTCTTTACTTGTCCTCATTTATTCATTTCATTCATTATATCTTCCTTTTCCCCCTTCCAAGTGTATAAGATATGGCAAAATGCTGCCATAGCCCTAATCAAAGGTGAGTTCTCCTCCAGGGAAAGAACAATCTTTATGAGCCTTTCATATGGTGAAATAGGCTGCCATCCCTTCTTAACGAGGGTGTAAAATCAACAGTTTGACAAAAAGCTTCCCATTATTTTTGCCAAACTGTTAATTTAACAGCTCGATAATTGCAACACTTAATTGACAATTACTTGCCCAGGCTAATCAGCTATAAGTTGGGCAAACAAAACCCAAAGTGACATAACCGCCTGTATGAGGATCACAGGATCATAGGAAGTTACTAGGCTATTGGCCCTGAGGCCTTCACAAGTCTAGCCAAGAATTTAGCCCATGTTCCAGCAAGTTAGCACTGTATACCACTGTCCAGCAGGGACACAGGTGGAATCCCAGGGGTGTATTTTCTGTTCCCCATCCAGTTATCCAGGCTGCACTTAAAAAGGTTTAATAAGGTACTCTGCTTTACATGGAGGGGGAGTCTATTCCACAAAAGGGGCAGTCTCTGGGACACAAATCTGTCCTGCCAACAAGTTCTATTGATGTCACAGATCAGGTTGAGGTCTTGCATGCAGGTTACTCAAGTGGAGCTTAACTTGCGGATATGCAGCACTCCCATCAGGGTGGGGTCTGAGATTGCTTTGTATGCCAGACAAAGGTCACCTCTGAGGAGTGTAGGAGACTGAGTAGAGGGACAGGACTTTTAGTCTATCTGTGTAGAGGTTGTTTGAGGCCCTGGATTATCTGGGTGAGGAATCTCTGTGATCCCTCCAGCTGCTGAATGTGCTTTGTGAGATACATGCTGAAAGGGGCATTGCGTTTAATAATCAGTCTTCTAAGGGAAGACTACAGGGATGTTATAACCACCTTATCCCTGGATGAGATGCCCTTACTAATGAGGTGGGCCATGTAGAAACCTTTCCATACAACAGAGGCAATATGGTGGTCAAAATTTAGTTTACTCTCTCTCTGGGTTCCCACATCCCACACAACTGATTGTGTGCTCCTTATTATCAATGTGATAATTGTGAGGATATCATTCTCCCGAAAAGGGATGATGCATTTTTTTTGCATTCAGTTTGAGGCCATGTTTCTGGCACCAGTCATTTGTTTGGGTGAGACCCTCTTGGAGGATGTCCACATCAGTAGGGGAATTGATGACAGCACACAACTTGCAGTCATCTTAAACTTGGTCAGCCATAGCCACTAGATTTGGCCTGCACCTCCAAGAAGTATATCTCAAACAGCAGAGACCCCCAAGACTGATCCCTGAGGTAGACCACTTGTTGCAGCTCTACTACTTGAGGTGGCTTTCCCTATTTTGATTAGGTGGGTTCCATCAGTGAGCCTGTTTGCTACCCATCTGGTATAATATGGATTGATGCCTAGTTGAGTGAGTTTATCTATTATACCTGAGTGGGGGATAGTATCAAAGGCCATGACCAGGTCAACGTAGGAGGTGTGCATGGTCTTCCCCTCACCTATGGCCTTGGTGACTGTCTCAAAGAAGTCAACCAAATTTAACAGGCATGACCTCCCCTTGACAAAACCAAATTGTGTGGGATCAAATGTCTGCATGTTGCCAATGTCCTTGTTAATGAGTTCCATGATAATCTGCTCCATGGCCTTGCAGATCAAACTAGGTAGGTTGATGGGTCTATAATTTCCTGAATCGGTGGATGCTCCACCTTTGTGCAAAGGGATGACTTCCACTCAGCTGGGATGAAGCCGGTACTCAGGGTTTTGGTTGAATAAGGGTGCCTAATAGTGCTGCAAGTTCCTGTCTCAGTTCATGTAGGATGCAGCCTGGGATGTTATCGGGTCCCACAGAGGCTGTATTTTTTGCCTTTGAGAGGGCAGTGATGACTTCCTACACAGAGATGCTTTAAGGGGAGGGGGCTGGTACTAGGGATGTCCTGTTTTACTGATGTGGGGGACAGAGGAGTAAAGTTTAGACTGAACTTGTCTGCAAGCAGGTTGGCAATATCTACAGGGTTTATGTATGTGGTGTCCTTGACCAGCAGTTCTGAGCAGATCTGGGTGCTTCCCTCGAGATTGCAGACATATGTGAAGAAAGCCTTATGATTCTTTAGTAGATGTGGCCAGTCTGGACTCTAAGTTTGCTTTGGAGGATTTCACTAGTGCTCTCATTTGGTTGTTCAGGCTAAGGAAAGATTGCTTCCAATGAGACACCTGCTCCTTCATGGTCCTGGCCAGCAATTTTTTCCTTCTATTATCGAGTTTAATTGTAGACAGGTTTACTCTTCCTTGAGGAGGAGGATTTCATCCTGTCTGGTATTCCTGATTCCATGCAGCTACATAAGTGCTCATATAGTATTTTAGTGTAAGTTTGAACACATGTGCCAGTTCCTATGGAGGGTTGGGGGGCTGTGACACTGTGTATTCCTTCCCTCTGGAGGTTGTAATCAGCTTTGGAGAAGTTTTTTTGTTTGACCCTAGCTAAGGGGGGTCAGGGGAGATGCTGATTTCGAAAATGATTGCTCTGTGGTCAGATCTTACCAGGGATGATGACACTGTAGAGATGCTGTAATGGTTACTCATGCTGGCAAATACCAACTGGTCCAAGACATTTGCATTAACAAAATCAAGGAATATCTTGGCATTTTTTTGTGTTTCGGCTTGAGTATTTCTTCCAATTTATGGTAGGATAGTTAGTCACCCAGGATCAGGGTAAAGGGTTGATTCTTGATAGATTCAAAGAGGTCCAAATAGGTGGAGTTGGTATTTTGAGTCAGAGTTGGAGGCCTGTAGCTAGCTATCATTTGAATAGTGGTCTTGTCAATTGTTAACTGCTCCTGGAGTATTTTCTGTGCATCATACTCTTTGACAAGCCTAGAAGTGTGTGTGTCTTTTATATCTATTGCAACTCCACATCTTGTTTTACTGCCCATGGATTTGGGTCTGAATGAATGATAGGATGAGTAACCTGGTATGGCTGGGGTGCTCTCCTCAGCTTTGAATCAGGTTTCTGTGACTGCACAAATGTCTGCTTCTTCCAGGGTTAAGAATGCTTGCAATGAACGCAGTTTCATGTTTAGACTCCTAGCATTTATCAGCATAACATTTAATTTACGTTTTGATAAAATTTTCATGTTGGTAGTTTGACCTCATGGCATTGCCTAAAAAGGCACTATGGGGGAGGTAAGAGCCTTTGTCAGGAGCCTGAAGGCCAAGGGAGAAGGATGCATGCCATCTCTGACAAAGCATTGTGACTTGTCAATCATGTCATCCCAGGCTGTCAGGTACTGGATCCCCTTTGCATGACACCAGAAACTAAGCCAGTTGTTAGTCAGTCATTTTCTGTTCGTATTGAGGCATCATTTTGGGTGATGGTAGAATGCTGCTTAAGGCTAGGGACATACCTGCCTGGGACATATACTCAGCGAGCGTGATCATGTATCTCTTCATAAAGTCCAGGGAGGTAGGTTTCAAGTCATTCACTCCAACATGGACTATGACAGAGTCATAACACTACCTGTTGAGAGACTCAAGTGCAGTGGTAATTTGGTGGATTCTGACAACTGACAAACTAACATTGACTTTCTTCTTATCCAGCCTGGTGAGGGGCACATATGTGCATGCGTCAATGGAGTGCCCTATTACTAATGTGGTGGGTTTATGTTTAGGCCTTAGTGGCTGTGAGACATAGGTGTGTGGACTATGTGGGGTGGGCAGTGGAGTTTGCATGTGTTTATGCCTCAGAGGTCTCACTCTTGTCTGAGTATGCCTTTCTTGAGGGACTCCACATATGTGGGGGTGTGTTGTGTACATGTAAGTGGTGTTTGAGGTGTATTGTCCATGTTGCTAACCTTCTTAGTGCCAGGTTTACTGGTTTGTGGGGGAGAGAGCAATGACACTAGATGCTTGACGTATTTGCATCTCTCACAAATTGTGTTCCTAGGTGGTGGTAGTAGAGGGGTGTCCATGTACATGAGGCAGTTGCTGCACTGTCTCAGAATACCCATATCTACCAGACTGGCAGGAGAAAATGCAGGAAATCGTGCATCCCAAATTTGTCAGAAATTGAAACGGCTAAAAGGGTAAAGGGGGGAAGGTCTACAAGTAGTACTACTAGATAATAACACAAGTGCTACTAAGGGAAAACTTGTAGCTGGAATACCTCAAAAAGAGTTAAAAACCATGCAGCTGAAGCTCTCGATGCCGATGACCTGTATGTAGACTATGCAACTCAATTTTAAGGTTAAGATCTCAGTAAGAAAAACCTCGCAATGAAACACAGATTAATTGCTTATAGTCAAAAGACTAGAACTCACAGTATGAAATAAATACAGTTAAATAGCAACAAAATGCAATAAATTGCAGTTAAACAGTAATGAATTGCAGTAGATAGCAATGAAATATAGTTAATTAGTAGATTGCATTGAAACAGTAGCTCGCAAGTCACACAAGTCTCAGAAAGCACAAATAAAGTGTAATAAATACGGCAAATTAATTACAGTTGAACTCCTAAGCATAAACAAGCAAAATAAAGAAGAAAGAGGTATATATTTTTTGTTTGTTTTAGTAGAAAGTGAAGAGACAAAAGATGAGATAATCCTCAGCATTCAGAAACAATCTGTAAATTAATTTTTGCAAACCGGTATGAAAAGGCCTATGTTTTCTTTACATTAAAAGTACTTCTGTGCATAAAGATACATGCAAATGCTTACACTAAAAAAACTAAGGTCACTTCACCCCTTAAGATATTATCTATAAGGGCAAGAGTGAGGACAAAGGAATCGCATACATGGCCAAGACTAAATAATCATGTACCTGGTCAAAAATGGAGATTTTTTTTTTTTTTTTTTAAGTACAACAAGGAAGACAACTCAATTTTACAAACATCACTGCCCCCTCACTGCAAGGAAATGGTAATATACCTATACCCAGTGAGATATGCTCCAGCCTCCACTGGGCATGACATAACTCTGGGAGGAACCTAAGACCCCCATGGCCCAGGCAAGCTGATGCAAGGCAATAACTCCCAAGTCCACAAATTATTCCTGCAGCATCCAAATCACTTATTAAATTCTGGCCATCTGGGTCAGAACAAGCATTACATCCTTTGGCAACATGGAACTAGTTTCGTCCATTTTTAAACAAAACTACAAATGTAATTGGCTGCAATACTGCATGCAACAGTTTCCTTAAATATGTTGAAGCATACTGTCGTACTGGTAGTAAAAGTATTCCATAAGCAAATTAGTCCACAGGACACCAGAACTACATTCCAACAGGCAGAGTAGATTATGCTCAACAAATGCAGTTTCCGTCTTTGTTGTCATTTAAAACCTTAAGTTGGGCCCTGACTAAAACTTAATCAATGTTAAATAAAACAAAAAAAGTTTTTTGTTTATATGATTATTATGATTACCTCCTATACCAAAATATACTGGTATCCCTGAAACTTTATTTTTTAATTAAGGTAGAATTGTGCTTTTTGGTTGCTGCTTATTTAACTCACCACTTGGGTATATTGGTGGCCTTTGGTAAAGTTTATATCCAAAACTCAGCAGGGCTTCAGCTGTTTTGAAAGGTAAACAATTCATAATACACACTGTACTTTTTTCCTCTCCAGTTCTTTTCCTACAAGTCTTGTTTACTTGGAAATAATTTCCATTAAAATGTGCTGCTTGTACTGATTTGATTTGTACTGTACCAGGTTTCTAAAAGTATATCAAAAGAAATCAGCATGTGGCACAGCTGTATTACAGTAGGGGAATATCAAAGCATTTTGATCATGTTACAGAAATCATGGATATTGGACAGTAGATGCATCAGATTTAGACAATGGCAGAGAATGTATTTAAATTATTTCAGTATCACCATTTTTCCTAAATGTAATTAAAAACATGCTGAAAGGGCAATTGCTGGCTTGCAGTGGATATCTTTTTGTCTTCAGCATTGATTAACAATAAAGAAAAAAATGTAATTAACTTATAAATGACATAACTGACACATTTTTAGATGCCTAAAAAAATTGATTCACAGTATACATAAGCCATTGTGCCTGAGAGGGTGAGTATTTTATAAAACTTACAAACTACCCAGGCATATTGTGAGGCCTAATGGAAGGGAAGTCCTCCACACTCCTTGAAGATCCATCATTTCCCTGTAATGCCTAACCTGGAGGGCAATTTTCCAAATTAGAAAACGGCTTCTGTGTTTGAATTTGTTGTTGTGCTATTGTGTGTGCTTATGTATGTTGATGTGTGTATGTTTTAATAGATGGTAGTTTTTTTTTAATTTATTGCAGTAATGTTTGGTTAGGCCAATGATTGTGCCTTTTCTTGTATAAAGTGCATTGCATTCAATTGTAAGACTCATTAAACATTTATTTAATTCATTTTATTTGGCATTTGTTTACCAGGGAGGTCCGACTGGACATGTTTGCCCATGTTCAGCAGAGGTCTGGGGAGAAAAGCTCCACATTTAAACAATACAAATATTACAAAAACTACAGTGTTCAATACAACAGTCAGACAAATGCAATCCTTACAGTAGTCCAAGGTACAATACAGAGACATTTGTTTTTTTACAGAGATGAATTACAAGGAACAACACAATGTAGACATGCTCATTTCCACTGAGATAAATTAACCAGGCATATATTATGAGTGTATAATAATTAATCAAGGACAAATGATCACATTTACATTTAAAAGTTTATTAAAAGAGTAAAGAGTAGAGGAGAATTGAATAATTACAGTGTTAGTGCTGTAGATTCAATTAAATGAAAGATATGTCTGCATTATTTTAAACAAACATGATCGTGCACATTTGATACGACTTCAAATGTTTAACTTATTAATATGTTATTGGTTGTATATTTTCTCTCTCTCTCCAAAAAGTCAAAAATGGTGTTTGTCATAGTTTAACTTCTTACAAACCTTTATCGTGATTACTTTTGCTAGATGTTTGCTGTCTTATGTTTGAGAAAAAATAAATACTGAACAAATAAGGCAAAGTGCACCACTACTAGCTCCATTTAAAATTATTTGTCACATACACATATTTACACTGTATCTATGGTATTCACAATTTCCAGGCTGCCAACAAGCAAGAATTTTGCATACCATTAAAGGAATATTAGGCAATGAATGAGTCTAGATGAGGAGACACGATTATCAGTAGCAGGCTGCTTCACAAATGTGTGTAATGTTTCCAGCAAAGCGTCTTACAATTGTTCACAGAGAATCATGTTTCTGGCAACTTCAAAAATCAATACTGGCTGCAATTTGTCCCTCTATGGAAGATCTTGTTTTCAGGTGGCATACCTCTCTCTCTCTCTCAGAATTCTGGGCAAAGACAAAAATAGCGGGGGGGAGGACAGTGCCTAAAATTGAGGACAAATTTAAAATTTTACTCCTATAAACTTAGGAAATTTAAAGAATGCCAGATATTATATTGACATGAAGGATATGAATTTTTGATCTAAAATGTCTATCATTTAATGATTTTAGTGTTGAATAATTTACAGAATAGCATACATTTTATGAGGAACAAAGATATGAGGCAAAATATGGACATTCTGTAAAGTTCTGGAATTTGAAAAGAATTTGAGAGCTTTATGTAGAAATAGCAAACCTGTTATTCCTTTACATTGTCCAGTTAGGTTTGGTGTTCTGCAGGTTTCTATTATTGCTCATTTTCCTCAGCACTTACGTATAACAGAACTCCTTCACATTTGTTAAATATTATGAGACAAGAGCTGCAAGGCATCTAGTAGTGAAGATACACACCTTGGCCAAGGCATTGAACATAAGTCACATCTGCCTCTTTTGATAGTATTTCATGTTTATATTAATTATCCAGTGACAGCACAAAATATTAGCAGTTTTCCCTTATCTCCATGTTAAATTTTCTATAAGTTTACTCTGAATAAAGACCATAGTCTCACTCAAGGGAATAAGCCCACTAACTGAAAACAAATTGTTATATGCATTATTTTATATTCCCACTGAGTACAAATGGAGCACTTCTGACTGTTTAGCAAGGTTATACACCACATGAAAGCTGCATACGTTTTTCACAGTTCTACACTTGGAAAATATTGCTACAACCTCAACTGACAAAAAAAGCTAAGTGTGTGTCCCTATATATATATATATATATATATATATATATATATATATATATATATATATATATATATATATATCTAGGACATTTCACTGAAAGCACATTTCACCTAAACTCAAATTGGTGTGCACTTTTCACTGAAAGCTCAATTTACCTAAAACACATTTCACCCAAACACATTTCATCTAAAGTTGTAGATGTCCTTGTCCCCACTGTAGTGCAACCCTGGAGTTAGTATATATAGTAAGGGGGGGTGTAGGGTGCACCACCCACCCACATTGGGTGTGTGGGGCGTAGTCCCCTCACATATTAAATAACTATATACATGGATCCTTGCAATTTCTATATTACTCTTTTCCAAACATATTTACTTAAAATATGTGGGGGGCTACGCCCCCACAGCCCCCAATGTGGGGTGCGGTGCCCCCCACACACACCCCTCAGTATATATATATATATATATATATATATATATATATATATATATATATATATATATATATATATATACTAACTCCAGGGTTGCACTACAGTGGGGACAAGGCCATCTCAAATTTAGATGAAATATATACATACACACACACACACACACACACGCATATATATATATATATATATATATATATATATATATATATATATATATACAGGCACATGTATATCTAGATGTATGCGTATTTGTATTATATACATACACATCTATACATATATGTGTGTGTGTGTAGATATATATATATATATATATATATATATATATATATATAAAGCATATGTATACATGCATATATACATACACATATTTACATGCGAGTGTATATATTTATATGGTTAGGTGCCAAAATATCAAAAGAACATTTGACTGAATGCCCAAATGACTGAATACTCATTTTTATAGTGCTTTAGGTAGAAATGTGCAGGAAAATGAATGCTTGATTGAAAAGGTTATAGTGGTTGGAGTGTGAGTGTTCATAGGTTAAGGTGAGGGTTAGGAAAGGTGATTTACTGTTTTGAATGTGTTGTGTTGTAGGCATTCTGTTTCTTGTTGTCTTGTGTAGAGGTTCTGTTAGGGAAAAGGTTCTAGAAATATAATGTGCAGGTTTAGGGTTACCACATGAGTAAGGTGGTACAGTGGGTTGAAGAAAGACACGTAGTGACAAAAGTAGTCTAACTGTGGAACTTCCGGTTCTGAGATTATGAATATAGGTGGAGAAAAATTGGGCTGAGGAATAAAACAAATAATAAATTTTGCCTTCCTTTTTCAGTGTAATCTGTTATTCATACCTTAAAGCCATGTGCAGCAAGGAAAGCTAAATATGCCCCAAGAAATGTCAGCTAAAAAAGAGCAAGCTCAGAACGGCTGGATGCCGCAGTAGCTCAGAACGACTGGATGCCGCAGTAGCTCAGAACGGCTGGATGCTGCAGTAGCTCAGAACGGCTGGATGCCACAGTAGCTCAGAACGACTGGATGCTGCAGTAGCTCAGAACGACTGGGTGCCGCAGTAGCTCAGAACAACTGGATGCTGCAGTAGCTCAGAATGGCTGGATGCTGCAGTAGCAGGCTGCACAGAACACTACATCTGTGGGGCCCCACATAGATCATGATGAACAACATGCTTCAATGAGTTCTGTTAACATTCCACAGCAGCACACTAGAACACTATATCTGTGGTGCCCCACATAGATCATGATGCACAACATGCTTCAATGAGTTCTGTTAAGATTCCACAGCAGCGCAGATACTTTGAAGTCCCTGATTTAGCTCAGTTAGCTCTCTCAGTAAGCCAGTAAACATTCTCTGTGGAGTCTTTTTAATTGGACCTTTAACTGCAAATAGAAGTAGTCAAGGATTCGGTTCATCACATTCCTGATAGGCTATTTCAGTTGGAAGAAGCAGTCAGCATCTTCAAACATGCCTAGATTAAGCTGAACACCAGCTTTCCTTTTTGTTTGGATTTTACTCAAGCTCTGAGTAACATGGATAATCAAGAGAATAGGGCACATGCAACAATATTTATATCATGGGACTTCAGAAGAAGACAGAACAGAAAGATGGTTTGTTTTCCTCAAGCTTAGATTCTGACTACATTGACTTTGTGCAATACCTTCAGGTTGGTGTTTGAAAGGTCTAATACATCACTCTCCCTTCCCCTCACAAAGTGGTACCTCCCAGATCATTTATTCTGCATTTGTTCTCATATCAGTAAAAGGAAAAAGTGCTGCATGGTGCATAGACCCAAAAGGACTTAAATACCCGGGCAGGAAAATCCATTTAGACAATGATTTCTCAAAACAGTTTTTTTCCTTAAAGGAAAGGGTTTTAAGGTACTCACAACACGTCCATCTTTGTTTGTATTTGATTCATCCTGATATTCTACAAGTATTACAGCATTATGAGGATGCAATTGGTCATACAGAGAAAACTTTGGTGTCTCTTGCAGAAAATATGGACTTGTCCTTATCTTCAATTAAGCATGGAAAAGTGACTGTCGTTCCATCATCAATGTCATATGAGGATTAAGCAAATTTCTGAAGAAATGGGACTACATCTTGTTCTCTGACTTTCTTGGCTAGATTGCTATAAAGGCTCATCTTGAGGAATGCAAGTATGTTGTGTGGATTCATGGGACTATCTTGTATGCTTGCACTTGTTATATGAATATATAATTTTTCAGGTGTGGATATGTACATTCAGGTATGACAACACCGATTATGTTTCCTTGTATAGTTCACTCATTTTAACTCTTCATATTAAGGCTTAATTATCTTTCACTGTAACAGTGGCATGGCTCAAGAGCCCTAACTCTCTGGTTTTGTTTCTGCAGTTCATATGCAATGCCTCCCCAGTGTGTGCGTGTCTGGGAGAGAAGGTAGTCTAAGGGTGAACTTTTCCCCTACATACTTGGGAATCTACATGATGACCTGTATATAGTTATTTTTTCAATGCCAATACTATTGAAATTCTGTTTAGATGTTTATAATAGTTGCTCAAAGGTGTTTGTATTTTTATATTGCTATTTGCTTTTTCTATAGGTTCATAGGTAGGTACTAGGCTATCTGCCTGAAGGCATTTATATGCCTAGCCAGAATGTGTTGGCTTTTGACGCCCCCTTGGATTAGTTCCCTGTGCCCGTGTACAGTGAAGTGATCCCCGAGGTAAACTTTGTTTCCCATCCACTTGTCAGGGTTTCTTTTGAAGTGTGTCAGTGAGGAGCTCTATTTTTATCTTTATTCAGACTTGCAGATATTGCTATGATTTTCGGAGCTCACCCAGTTTTAAGTATGTTCAAATTTATATTTATTTTCCATAAGTATATTTTATTGACTAAGCTGGTGTTTGGTTTTCTGACTATTCTATACAGCCAAATGGGGGAGAACGTATGGTTTTTGACAGCCTGCATTCAAAATACGTTCGGTTAGTATAAATCTGATTGGTATTAACTTCCTCATTAAGTAGCCTTTTTTATGTACATGGATCAGGATGCATGAACCAGACTTCTTGACGTTGCAGGAAACCCATTTTCTTAGTGAATATTTTAAGTTATGGTCTAGGGTTATGATTTACAAGCCTCCTCTTTTCCTTTCAAGGCAAAACATAGAGAAGTCACTATTTTAATTAAATGATCTGGCTCTTTTCTTCATATAATGGGCACATTTTTACTCCCCGGAGGTAGAGTCGCTGATTTAATTATATGGTCAAGAGTCAGGAAGTTTACATTGGCTGCTTTATACCTGCCTTCTGCTATGGGTCTAAAAGCAACTAGGATTTAATTTTTTGTATTCAGGAGAAAACTCAAGGATTATTAATATCCCCTGGGGACTTTAACTGTATTACATTTTCAAATTCCTGGTGGAAAGAGATATCTATGCTTCTATTAATGTATCCCCTGATATCCCAATACAATGACCCCCATGTCTCTCAGCATCAAAAGAGTAGGTCATAGGCAACACAGGTGTCATTATTTAACTTGGAAAATCTGAGCAAGCCCTAAATGGTTAAATTTACACACTTTTCTGCTTGTTTTGGTACTTCAAGTAGAATAAATAGTATCTATAATGACAGAAAGCTTTTGGTTTTCTCTCTCGATTTTAATGTACTTCCCTGCCCCTACACAGGCCACTTGCCCTCTCACAAATATCATGTCCCTTCACCTAGAATTTGAAAATTATATCCATATTGTGCAAGAAGAGTGGACTTTCCATAACTGGTTTCCAGTGCCACTCAAGAATATCTGCTGGCTAATTAAACTTGTGAATTGCATTATCTGTAAGTATGCAAAAGGTTTCTGCATGCCAAGCTACAATCCTGGACCAATGACCTGTAAAAGTCATGGAACCATGAACTGTCCAACTTACAGGTTGAGTATAAAGGAATGTCTACTCTCTGGTCACAACATAAGTCAGTTTTTCACTAAGTAACTTGCACCTAACAAGAATGAAACACAGTCATCAATAATAACATGCAGATAGACCTCGATAAAATTACTGCTTCAATATTATGAGATGCGTGCATTAAATACCCTTGGTTAACTAGGAAATGTAGACTAAAGTCCATATAGTCCATTCCTGTTATAGGTAATGAAGTTAGGCAGTCGAAAACTATTTCTGTAGAAACATCTCTTCAAACCTTCATAAGCCATTTTTCCAGATTCTACTGAGATTACTTAGTCTTCAAGTTCTATGTCAGACAAATCCTCCACTCACTTGACCATTTAACTCAAGATCATGTTCGGTCTCTTTCCCAACTTTTTACCAGATCATGTTAGGTCTCTTTCCCAACTTTTTACCAAACCGCTATTAAAAAATTTAAAGAAAGCAATAAGGCACCCGGAAAGAACAGCTTACCACCTGAATTATACAAATCCCTTGCCCTCCTTTGGAAGCCATTAACAAGTGACCCTATTTACCCCATCTTGGAAACTGTCACTTATAGTCTCTCTCTCCTGAAACCAGGTAAGGATCCCTCTGATGTATCTATTTACAGGATGATTTGCCTTTCAAATATGGACAGTAAAATATATGTCCAAATCTGGGGCTCCCAGATATTGCCCACTTCTTCCAATCCTTATACATGTAGAACAAGTTGTTTGTTCAGGGGAGATTCATTCTGGAATAATGTTTTAAGGGCAGCACAATGCTTAGAAAAGGGTCAGCTTTAAAGTCATTTGACAGCCCTTCTCTCATTAAACATAGAAAAAACTCTGTAATACCACATCTTTCAAATATTTGTTTATATGGCATTTAATAAAGAATCTGAAAGAAACTTTACAAGATTTCAGTTCCTGTGTTGCACAGTTTTCATATTATATGACATTTGGTTTTCAAAAGATTCAAATGCGAAGCAGTAACTAGTGTGCAGACTGAGAATGTGCAGTTAGTGCACTGGTAGGGAGTGGGTGTTCACAGGTTGAGGCTGGCACTTTATGTGCACTGAGGCATTCAGCTTTAGTATGGAGTGGGTATTCACAGGTTGCGGCCAGCACTCTCTGTGCAATGAAGCGTTTGGCTTTAGTACGGCTTGGGTGTTCACAGGTTTGGGCTGATGCTATGTGTGCACGGAGGCAATCAACTTTAGTATGGGTTGGGTGTTCACAGGTTTGGGCTGATGCTATGTGTGCACGGAGGCAAACAACTTTAGTATGGGTTGGGTGTTCGCATTGTGGGACCGACACGCTTTGTACACTGAGGCATTTGGCTTTAGTACAGATTGGGTGTTCGCAGGGTGCGACTGATGCTATTTTTGTGCACTGAGGCATTCGGCTTTGGCTTACTTTTGACTGCTGCACTTCTTCCTTGCAGCAACTTTGCAGTTATAAGGAAACATGAACTCTTCCTGAACACTCTCTATTTCTGCAGTGAGGCTTTCTGCTGTGTTGGCTCATCTCCTTGACTGATCCCTTAAGTTCCATGCTGCAAATTTGCAGTTAGAGGCAAAAATTAGTATGTTGCATAGTTTTATAGGATGGTCAAGCAAAAAAGTGTAGCACCATTTATTAATAGTTTTCTCTACTTCTTAGTAAATAAGGAAAAATATCCATATAGGATGGTCAAGCAAAAAAGTGTAGCACCATTTATTAATAGTTTTCTCTACTTCTTAGTAAATAAGGAAAAATATCCATAGCATTTCTACCCATGTTGTTTGCTAGTGTGTGCAATATATGGACAAAAGGAATGTGCTGCATCATATTTCAGTATTTATGCTACACTCCAGTAAATATCACATCTTGACTAAAATATCTGTCATTTATTTGGTTACAGATTCCTTTAATAGACCTCTGTTACCCCAACATTACTGCTCTTTTAGTGTGTGCCTGTGTGGGTAAGGTCATAGTACTGTGTCAGCTTTGATGTCACTTTTATTTAGCATAGTCAGTCCTTGTTTCTGAACAATTGTAACCATATTGTCAGCTATTGTAATTTTACATTGCACATAGTGTGTGGATTCTGATAATCTAATATGTTCAGACTTGAAGTGGATGACAAAAAAAAGTCACTTGCATCAGGATGTGGTGGTTATCTTCTGTGCACAAGAGTGGAGAATTTAAAGGACTGCCAATAACTAAGTAACTGCTGCATGCTTAGAAGGGATTAGAGTTCTAGGTTAATGAGAATTCAGCATTCTGAATGCCTTCTAATTATTCTAATATATTAACAATTGAATTTAGGTTCTAAAAATGGTGCATTGAATTGCATGTCTTATGAGATGAAATTTGTGAATTTTTAAATGAGAAAATGAAGGAACATAGATTGGATTAGTCCCCTCCATGGAACACATTAGTCCCCACCATGGAACACATTAGTCCCCTCCATGGAACACTGAGAATGCATTCAGCATTTGTTCCACGTCCATGTCTACACTATTCCATATTCTCCTTCAAAGTTACCTCACTTCTTATGCAATACTGTAAATGGTCATTAATTAAATAACTGCAGTGTTTATTTGAAGTGATTGTCACGGAATTGGTCTTTGTCTTTTCCTTCATGGCATATAATTATTTGATCCCGACTTTGCACCTCTATTTTGGGTATCTATTAGAAAGAAATGTGTACTTAGAGAAGATACAAAGACAGCACTGAATTAACGTGTAAATAGGAACAAATAAAATGCTATTACTAGACTGAGTAATTTAAACCTACTTGAAGAAATAACATTACTTTCTTAAACATGATAAAACTTGTACATTTCAGTTCTAAAAGTCAGGAAAAGAAAGCTATACTATTCAGGTTATCAATGTAGCCAGTGTTTTAATAAAGTTACAAGTCATTTACAATGCTCTTTCTGCATGCAGCATGATAAATTACCAAGCAGAAAAGTATATAAGTACCACAACAGTGTGTAGACTATGCTCTGGCGTTATCTTTAGCAGTTACGCCTGAAGCCCACTGACATGCAGAATTCTTCAATTTATTTCCTAGAAGGAAAAAAAAATATTTTAGTGAGTCCTGTGTAAATCATTCAAACTACCAAGCCTTTTTGACAAAGAAACTGTCCTCCATATAACAGTGTCCTAAAAGGCCACTCTCTACTTCCCAATGTGTGTCTTTTATGAACATTCCTAACTCTTGTGCCAGATATCTCCCTCTTTTTTCCTCTTTCTCTACAGCTTGCTATCTCGCTGTGTGTGTGTGTGTATATATACACACATTTATAACTCATGAAATGTTGAATACTCAAAAAGAGAATCAAAATGCTAGAATAAAAACATGGTGCAGCTGGAAAAATAATTTTCAGTAATATGTGAAGGAATACGGCTGGGTTAGGTTTACCCCAGCTTAATAAGGTAAACCGGCTTTATCACACTACTTGGGAGTTCTTGCCTGTTAAGTCAATAACTAGGTATGCAACTTAATTTATAATGAGCTGTGACTATCGTAGTTTAAAGCCATACACTTCAACTTACCAATAATGGAATGGCTATCATGTTATTACCGTTGAATTCATTAAAGCATTATTTTTCAGCATTCATAGAAAAATCACTTTTTTGATGTTTTTTTTCCTTAGTACAGAATTGATAACTGCTCATTTATTACCTGTCTCAATGTTTAGAACTGCTAATACTTCAATCATCATAAGTGATATAGCTAGATTAAACACACATTATAGGAACAGTTAATTGCAGGTTTTTTGAAGATTAGTTAAAAACAAATAATCAAGCATGCAGACACCTAGCTCTGCTTTCTGCATTAACACAGTAAATTTCAAGAACCGTTTCTCAATATGGAATGGTAGACATCAGGTAAGTCATTTAATTGTACAGGCACTAATGGGATGGCTTTAAGTTGGTTATTGAATGTTTAACTTCATGGAAGGAAGATGATTAGTATAATCCTCCAAGTCTGGGATCATGTAAAATTACTTCTGCCACAAAAAAATCACATGCAAGATGTTAAAGAAAGGAAAAAGAGGTGGAGTAAACAGCCATCAAAAGACTGATTTACCGTGTCACTCATACTATCCGAAAGAAGTGATATGGACTGCAGTAGGGCAATAAGGCTATTCCTTCATAATTGGTCAATATATACATTTGAATGGCCATTAAAAAGCATACATACACTTCTAAATCAATAGTTCTACTCCAAAAGCATGGACCCATCTAAATTCAGATGTTAAACTCTCTTCGCTGGTTGTATAAAATGTTGAGTAACGAATGCATAGTCTGTGTACATGAGTAAACTATTGGTATTAGCACATGAACAAAAACAAGTCTCGAATCCAATACATATTTATATAGCAGTCAGTCTTGCATTGCATGCTTCTTAAGCGCAACTTAACCAGTTCAAGAAATAAAAAACACAAATCAAAACAAAGATGCTGCCACATAAATACATATAATGCTCATCAATACACCAGTATGTACATGCACAAGTGTACACATACAGCACTAAAATTATGTTCATGTTCCATAATAAAAAAAACATTGAAAACTTGAAATAAGCAGCTGAGAATGAATAGCCAAGAAAGAAAAACACACACAAAGAAATAAATAAATAACAAAGCTGATGGACATGGACAACCAGGCAAAAATGTACACACTCTGAATAGCCAAAACAATTGTATTAACAGTGGTGAGTATCACTTTGAGTACCAGACTCTACTAACACTCTTGCTGAATATAGGAAACCAATTTATCCAACCATCTATCAGTATATATGCATCTAAAATATATCAGTAGATGCCTATGCATGTGCGTCAAGTCTAGTATTTAAGTCTACATTTCTTCAGAACTGGTTTGAGGGGGTGGTAAGTATTTAAGCCTGGAAAAACATCAGCTCGTACATCTCCTATCCAGTTAATTTGTGCTAAGTTTCAGGTATAATGTCTCCACCTTGAGGGTTGGTATATACAATCTGAAGAACCAGAAAAAAGAAAATTATGGGAATCCTCTTCTAAAATACATTTCATTAAAGAACTCTATCCTTCAAGTGGATATTAGTACCATGTTTGGATATCCTTTCATTTAATTGTCTATTAGTCTTGCCAACATAAAAACATTGGCACTGTTGGCAATGTGAAAGATTCACCACATTCCTTGTGCAATCAGCATATAGTTTTGGAAGATATTTCCTATGAGTAGAAGGATGTATAAAGCCCTGTAAGTTAGAAATGTATCTACAAGATGAGCACTGCCTACAAGGAAAAGTTCCAGTCCTGTTGGAAATAAATACATTGACTTGGAACAGACCCTTTGCATAATATTAGTTTTAAATTTTTATTGTTCCTAAAAGTAAAGGCTGGAACATCACCCACAATCGCTCTTATCCTTTCAACACTAACCAAGATTTTCCAGTTGTTCCTAATAATGTTACAAACTGAGAGTCACTAGAATATTTCAAAATGACTCTCTTCTGTGAGGCCTTGGGTGGATGGCCATCACTATTGCTTGCTGACATATTGTTTGCATAAAAGAAGGGTTTTCCTTGTGTTCATCTGTATCCTTGTTTCATTCTTCTGAAATAGACCTCTATGTTTAAATCCTCTAGATATGAATTGTAGGCCCAAACAGAAAATCACCTTTTCAAAGTCCTGATGGTGCATGGTAAATTGTAAAAAAAAAAAAATATTTTCAGGATGTACAAGAAAGCTTTCCAACATCTCAGTTGTACCTACCCAAATGATGATCTCCAAGATCCAGCATCCTACTATTCTGGCCATTAAGGGACTGCCCAAAATTCACAATGATCAAAGAAATCCACCCTTAACACACAAACAATTAGCTAGATTGTGTTGTTGCTGACATATGTGACATATTACTGAATTATGCTATAAGAATAATTTTTGTTATAGCTCTTTGATTAGTTCAACAGAGCTTTGGACAGCTCTAACTGAATTAAGATCCTAAATTATGAAAATCTTGTTGATGGGAGACTGTAACTACCTGAACATGGGTTAGCTTAACCATGTGGCAGAAAAAAAATCACTGTATGGAATTTTTAAATACAATCTCTCACTGTGGTCATGAACAAATAGTCAATGAAAATAAATCAAAAAAGTAAGTTAGTAGATAACAGAGCAGTGTCTGTTCCTGAATTATCTCCATCCTCTGAGTAATTAGCCACTGGGCTGTTCAGATCACATTTCCTTTGAGTTTAGTATAGCTAGATCAGTGACTGAACATAATAAAACAATTTAATTATGGTGGGATTGAATATATTAAACAATGCAACATAATTGACAGTATTGGACTATACAATCATTAGAAACAAAAACTTAAGACACCATGCAAGAAAATATTATATAGCAAAGTGTGGGGTGTAATTCAAGCATAAAATATAAGAACAGTATGAGAATGTTTCCATTCCATGAGTGAAAGAAAAGAGCTTTTAAATTGTATAAAATTATAGCAATAACCCATGCCTGGGTGTGGGTAATGCTGTATTTACCCATGGTTGGTGTGGTTTGGTTACAAGGGTGAAACCCGAGTGGCCAAACAAAGACAACCGTGGGTAAATCCAGCATTACCCACACCCAGAACTGGGTTATTGCTATTATACAATGACATTTAAGAAAAAAAAATAATTACTTTTCTTAAATAATGGCATTGTATAATGCCTCCTTGCTGCCCTTTCGCAGCTGTCTGGTATTCTGTGGCAGTTCTGATGTAATGCGCATGCATATGCTTACGCAGTACATCAGAGCTGTGGGCAAAAGCAATGGAGAAAGCAAGATCTCCGTTGTTTTTTTACAAACTGTCTCGCTATGTTAAAGGAGTTTAACATAGCGAGACACCTTTAAAAAAAGCAACGGAGATAGGAAGATCTCCGTTACTTTTTTTAAAGCTGTCTCACTATGTTAAACTCGTTTAACATAGTGAGACAGTGGGAAAAAGCAATGGAGATCTTGCCTTCTCCATTGCTGTAAAAAAAAAGGAGTTCTACTAATGGAAAAAGTCCGGGCGACCGGACCTTTTTCTATTACTATAACTCTGATTTACACACATGCATGCTGGCCAATCAGCATGCATATTTTGGAATATTAATGGGGGGTCATTGTATAATTCCCAGTAATCTGATAAGAAAATTAAACAAGATAAAGGATGCCCTCAAAAATAAAACTGTTCAAGTAAGACTTGCCAGTAAAAGGAAACTAACTGTGAACACCAGTAATAAGAACTATTATAACTGCATTAATAGTTGCAAAAAAATCCCAGATGAGGGCTTGAAAAACTTAAAAAACTTTAGCTACAGACACTTTAACAATTTCTAATGAATTCAAAAAACATTTAATTTGTCTGTAACACTTCCTCTGATATACGATTTGAACCACAGATCTCAATGGGAAATTGATGCCCATATATCATCATCAGCCCTGTTTTTCCTATTTTCTAAATGGGGTAGAGGTAGCATGTTAACTGTTATCTCTCTTGATTCAATGTCAAACTCCTACCTTGTTTGACCCTTAAAGCCTGACTGTAACAGATGATCTTTCACATAATCCATCCACCTCTTTGCTGGGCATCCTCATTTCTCTTAAATTCCTGTCTGTCCCAAATCATCTTCACTAGATTGTCTTTTGCTTTTCTGCATGTGCCCAAACAACCATAATCTGTTCTCATTGATCTTTTCTGCATTTGGAGGTACTTTGACTTCTGCTCTTATGTCCTCATTTCTTCATTTGTCCCACAGTGTGCATCCTACCACCCTTCTCAGGCACTTCATTTCCATCTCCACTGGCTTCCTCATCTGTTCTGCCTTTACTGCCCAGGTCTCTGTACCATATAGTAGTACTGGTTCACACCACTGTCTTGCAAACCTTACTTTTCAGCTTCTTTGGCATTCTTCTCATGCTGGACTAAGTTTCCCTAAAAGACAAGTGTGGGTTTTGTTACTGCAAAACTCAAATGTAAGCTCCTTTGTGCTTTTAGTGTACTGCTCCTTTGTGCTATAATAGCCTGTTGTACCAAGACTTGTTACTGTACAATTTGCCCCGATAGTATGCACACTAACAGGGACTATACCTCCTCCACTTCCTCTCGGCTGTAACCCTGTATTTCTACCAGTAGGTGGCAGCAGAACTCAATTTCTCTCCCTCCTCCTCCTCTTTTGAACAGGATCACTGTCTGTTTTTCCCCCTGTGCCTGCTGTTTTAGTTACTGAGTGCTGTGCTTAACTGCTCCAGCTGATACTTTTTTCTCTGCTCACCTCAAAAGGGATTTATTCTGCCCGGCTTTGCTCCTTTCCCTTCCCCCATATCCCACCCACCCCCTAGAACCTCTACATTTTTACATATAAACACACCTACTTCCTCTTTACCAATTACATTTATACACACATAAACACACCTACTTCCTCTTTACCAACTATACCTCTCCAATCCCATCCCCCCAATAATTCTACTGATCAACCTGCTCCTACATTCTAATACAGCTGCCAAATACCCACTCTTAGCAACTCAAGTCTCACCATGCTTTCCATACCTATATCCTTCTCTATCCAACTACTATTGCTTCTCAACTTATCCTACAATCCACTACCTAACCCATCCCACTTCCACTAGCCACTCACCATCCTTTCACATAACTGACCAACTTATTCCACCACTCTCAGACTCACTTATCACTATATCCCCAGCCTATATCCAATAAATAACTTGCTACTATTTTCCTATAAAATTATTACTTCATTCAACCAATCTACCCCCTCACAAACCATCAAACCCTCACAATTCTAACAAAGCTCAACCCAGACCCTAAGCAGTCCTCATACCTCTCCAGCCTAATCCAACATCTAACTACCATCCTGCTATCTGGAGATATACACCCCAACACCTCCCCCTCTGCATCTAAATCCATCCTACTAGCTTCTCTAAATGCTCAAAGCATAGCCAATAAAATCCCCAACCTCCATGCCTGGCTTGTCCACAATAAACCTGATATCCTGTCCATCTCTGAAACTTGGTTAAAACCTCACATAAATGACTCTGAAATAGCAACACCCAACTATTCAATCATCAGAAAAGATAGAACCCATAAAAAAGTGGGAGTAGTAGCTCTTCTATACTCATCCTCCTTATCAGTAACTCCCTATAACAAACCTACTCCCCACTTCGCCAATGCAGAATTACTCCTAACCTTACTTCAAATAAATAGACGCAAATACATATGCATGGCCTCTCTTTACATCCCCCCTGCTGACAATATTTCAATACTTGAAGACATCCTCTCATGGCTTTCAACCAATATTAGCAACAAAACAATAATTCTGGGTGACATGAACATTAATTGGTCCTCCATTCAGTCTCCCATAAACACTCTAAATATAAATCTCTATAATTTCTCTCAACTAATCGACTCTATAACCAGACCCTCTAAAAACCTCTCCAAATGCAGCACCCTAGACTGGATCTTAGTCTCCCACCCTCATAACTTCTCTAACAGTGGCACCCTTCCCGACTCACTCAGTGACCACCTCCCCACTTTAACTCACCAACTTCCTTCACCCATACGTCTAACTCACAACTATATCATCACATGCAACTAAAAAAAATTTCAACCCTGATACCTTCTCTAACTCCCTAAAATTAATAAACTGGAACCCTCTAAAAACTTTTCCCCTGAATAGTGCAGTTGCCTACTTCAACTCAACATTCTTAAACCTCTTAGATTGCCATGGCCCCATAAAATCAAAAAGAATAAAAATCAAAACTGCCCCTTGGCTAACTAAAAACAAACTGGGTATCATGCACCTTAGAGGTAAAGCCTGGGCACATCACCAGAAAAACAAGTCTCCCTCCACCCTTAATGAATACAAAACACTCCGCAGCAAAGTTAAAAAGCTTATCATTGTAGATCGACAGAATTATTTATCCTTACTTCAAAACAACCATAAAACTAATCCACAAAAATTCTGGAAAGGTATCTCCAACCTCCTCAATCCCAGCAAAACAAAAAACCCCAGCCCAGACCCAAATGCACTAGACATTGATCTTGCCACACAATTCAACTCCTTTTTCATTGACTCCATTTCCAAACTAACCTTATCCTTCCCTAACTCTTCACCATCTGCTTCTCCCCATCCTTCTCCAACAACAGTTCACCCTCCTCTTCTGCATCTCCCATCACATCTTCCCCATCTCATCCACTTTCAAACACATTCTCTTCTCAGCAAATCCCATACCCACATCTACCATAAAAAAACTCCTCCAGAAACTGAAGCCATGTTCAAATGCCCCTGACGATGTCCCCTCATACTTTCTTAGCATTGCTGCAGAAGCCATTGCCCTGCCCATCAGTATTCTAATCAATTGCTCTATCCAAGAAGGTCTTGTACCCCGGATTTGGAAAAAGGCTTTTATCATACCCTTGCACAAAGGAGGCAACAATAACAATATCTCTAATTTCCGTCCCATTGCCATCCTTTCTCCTATCTCCAAAATTCTGGAAAAGTGCATTCATCTTCAAATCCTTCCCTATCTTATTTACAATAACCTACTAACTCCCACACAACATGGATTTAGACCCGGACACAGTACCATGACCACCCTTCTCTCCTTCCTTGAAATTGTAAATAAAGCACGGGACTCTGGCAGCATTGTATCTACCCTCCTACTTGACCTATCTAAAGCCTTCAACACCATCTCTCATAGTCTCCTTCTTGTTAAACTCTCTAAACTAAACATATCCCCCTCCTCTATAAACTGGTTCAACAGCTACCTCTCTAACAGACAACAAGCAGTAAACTGGAACAAAGCCACCTCCTCATTCATTAATACCCCTACTGAGGTTCCCCAGGGGTCCATACTAGGTCCCCTCCTCTTCAGTATATTTATAAATGACTTCCACTGCTTCATCCCCTACACAAATCTTATCCAATATGCAGATGACTCAACTATAATCTATTCTGCCACCTCCATCCCCACACTCCTAAAACTTACCCAAGACACATTCTCAGCCACTGAACAGTGGATGAAAGAAAATCACCTAGCACTCAATGCCTCTAAAACCAAACTAATGGTATTTACCTCCTCTAAAGCCATCTCCATTAATATAAGCACATTCATTATCTCTAGCCATAACACAACAACACAACAATCAATTTGGAACCTGTGGCAAAACTACTAGGGATCCTTATAGACAACCAGCTCAAATGCAACTCCCACCTACAACTAAATATTAAAAAAAAACACCAAAAACTTGGCATGCACTATCAAATCAATACCTCACCCCTTCCACTAAATTTAACCTCTCTACAACTTTTCTCATCCCCTCTCTCCTCTATGGTGCCCCACTCCTAACTAACCTACACTCCTCTCTCAAGACATGACTCTCTTCTTGCTACAACAAAATTGCCACATTCGCTACCAGCCGTAAGTCATCCACTCACCACTGTGTATCCCTCCACAAACTAAATTGGTTAGAACTATCAGATCTCACCTACACTCAACTCACTCTTGCTCACAAGCTCATCTTTAACCCCTCCCTCTGTCCCTCCCTCTCCTCTACCCTCAAAATGCACCTCCCAGATAGACTACTAAGACCTAACAATCAAAACCTAATAGAACTGTACAAACCAAGTCATCCCCCAGGTAAAAATCTCCTATCCTTTGCCCTTGCACGCCTCTGGAACTCCCTACCACCTTCCATACGCACCACCACAAATCACTCTTTATTCAAAAAAATCACTTCACTCACATCTAATATCCCTGTGGGAATGCTCCTGCTCCCACTCACATCTAATATCCCTGCGGGAATGCTCCTGCTCCCACCCCGCATAATCTCTTCTCCACTTTACACTTGCAACATCTGCTTCTCTTCATTCTCTAATTTGTACTCTCTGCTCTAGCTTATACTAACCCACGAGCAACAAACTACTTAGAAACTATAAAGTCTATTTCTCTTCAGAAAAAAATACCTTAAAATGCAATGTTCTCTAAAATGAAATGTTTTTTATTATTCTATAATACAATGTTCTTTCTAATGTAACTGTTTTTAGTATTCTGTAATATTTGTACTTAATGTAACCTAAAGTCATGACTGTAACCTTGCTTGTATTTGGAGCTTTTCTCCCCAGGACTCCATTGAAAATGGGTTCTTTTTGGCCCAATGGACTATCCTGGTAAACCAACTGTAAATAAAATAAATAAATAAATTCTGTCATGGACTACACCTGAGACACACTGCCAGTCGGCTGCAGCCCTGCTTATACTGGCTTTGATCTCTTCATTCATACTTCCTTTCTCCTGAACCACCCCTCCCAGATACTTAAAGATATTTACCTGTTGGACTATCTTCCCTTCTATCTCAATTCTCAGCTTCTTTTAATTTCCCCAGTTTGTTGCCATTACCACTTTATCTGAGCTTAGTTTCATCCAATGTAACTTCAGTTTTGTATCCCATTCCCCTATTCTTTGCTGAAGTTATTGCTCAGTCTGCCTGTAATGCCACATCATCTGCATACATCAACTTTGTTGTTCTGTCCCCTCCAACCTGTTTGTTAATGTAGTCCAGCACCAGTATGAACAGCAGTGGGTTCAGACTTGAACCCTGGTGCAAACCCACGCTCGCTGGGAACCCCTCTGCACATCTGAGCACTGTTAGTACTTGAATCCCTGCGTCATTGTACATAGCCTGCACTAATTCTACCAATGTTTTTGGAACTTTGAACCACTGCAGTACTGCCCAAATCCCCTTTCGTGGGACCTTGTTGTATGCTTTCTCCATGTGTAGGAAGGCCCAGTTGGACTCTAGCCTCATTGTTAGCTTCTTTTCTACTATCTGCCTCAATGCAAACATCAGGTTAGTTGTGCTGCATCTTGATGTGAATCCGAACTGCTCATCTCCCATCTTATATTCTATTACACTGTGTCTACCTGTCACAATTAGGGGATTTGGTCATGTTGATCAATGTCTCCATTATATAACAAGTAAGGCAATTAACACACAGAGCAGAATTAGAACAAATTCATCAGATGGATCAGATTGCATACCAGCCATATAGTGGTACAGCTGTAAATACACTGTTGCACCAATATTTAGAATAGTTTTAACAGACTTGAATACCACAGTCAGATACAACAACTAACTAAAAAAAATGGGAGGCACAAATGAGGTAAAGATTTGCAGGCTGATTAGTTTAACTTTACTTTTGCATAGGTTTTTTGAGTGGTGCTTCATTGATGCAGTGAATAAAAAAAACAGCATTTCTAGATAATCGGAACAGTTTTATTGGAGGCAGGTTGGTGCTTATAAACCTTGTAGAATTCTAAAATCAAATTGCTGTGGCTAGTGATTTAGGATTAATGTGTGTTGTGTACTTAGATTTTATAAAAGCCAATGATTCACTACCTTTCCCATGCATTATAAAGCACTAATCAATGTAAAGGTCAAACTATATACAGACAAAGTGACGGGGAGGACTTGGGCTGTGGTTATTAATGGAATAATATCAAGTCTGTACCAGTTACTTCACGAGTACCATTGGGCTCTGTTTTGGGCCCTACTTTGTTGAATGTAGCTTTTGCCTTGTATTCTGAGACACAAACAATGTTAGATCAAATATGTTTATAGCAACAAGGGTTTTATTGCTGCATGTGATTAAGATTTCAGTGTCATAAATTGGTATATGAAAGATACCTGTAACTGGGCTATGTCAACTGGCTTAAAATTCTGTTTTGACAAATACAACATAATGTATTTGGGAAAACCCTGTATAATGAAACCTATCCACTTGGGACTGAACATATTCAAGGTACCTGAATATTATGAAGATATGAGAAATAACTGCAAACTGGATGAGACAGTGGCAATATAATACATAGAGCAAAAAAAAAAACTAGGCATAAAGATAAGAAATCAACAAGGGATACACACTGATTAACTACACTGTTGAATAAGTATATGTCTGCTGTTTTATAATACAGTAATACTTTTTGTATTTATACAACCAAACAAGTAACATCAATAAAGGCCATATAGTGAAAATGTAAACAATTAAATATATCACATGCAAATGCAATGCACCAACAGACATAAGTATCTTTATTGATACACTCTGTATTACCATTGTATCAGGGAAAAATGTATACAGGGATTGAGTTACAGCATTAAGGAATAAGCTTCCAGTAGAGATCAAGAGATCAGAAAGTCTGTCAATATTTAAAAGTTACTTGGATACCTGGACAGCTGACTTGGTATTTGATTCTAAAGTGAAGAAGTAAGTTTTCCTTAATGGTCTAAGTACCTAAGCATTGAGGTAGAATTTATCAAACATAATATTGGTTGCTTATTCTTTACTTTGTTCCAAATACAAGCTTTATCCTATTTAAGGTTAGAGCTGTTGAAATTCCATTTCACTTTTATAATTAAGCTGCATGCATCCTGTAAACATGTATGGGTACTGGTCACAGACAGTATATGCTTTTGTGCAGCATAACATATTTCCAACTGTGATTCTTCATCTAAATCTGATCTCAGTCAAAACTGTATATTAAATGTGCTTGCCAAGACCTCTGGAGCATTGCTCATGAGTTGTCATGACTGTACTTATAAATGCATTTAAGCTGTGGGGCACACTAATTTAATATTAAATGCAAATTTTATGAGTGCAAAATTAAACAAAGTCACCAAAACAGATGTCAGTCCATTAAGTGGCACACACGAAAAATACTGATTTCTAATGTATAAGATCTAATTTTGATAAATATGGCTTTATTTCCTTTGTTGGAGTGTAAACAGGATGAGGAGACAAGCCATCAGTTATACTTCTCCGTACTGAACTCAGGAATGACTGTTTTATAGTTATGAAATATTGCTTGTAGACTTTTCCTTAGGATGCCAGTAGTGATTCAGATTCTGGACGTCTCGGCAGTCTCCATGGATAAGCACATGTGGAATCAATATTTTTAAGTAAATGTAATCTGAGATAGTTAAATTCCTCACAACATTGAGGAGTACATAGAACCTTTCACCCTCCAAAAATGCTTCATCTCTGTAGTTTGCATCCAGTTGAGGTTTTAACTTATTTACCTGGCCAAGGAGACCAAGTGGAAATAATTAGCATTTAAGCAGGTTTGGGGAAGAACAAATGGCTAGTATACAACTTCTGTAACTCGACAGGAGCAGGAGGAGGTTGGGTTTCTCTGAACAAATGTTTGCTCCTTCATACTAGATGTGGGCAGAACATGAATGAATTAAAGGTTGAGGTTACAACTTAAATATGCTATGCATGCTACTTATGTCAGTGGAGCCATACAGATATCCTCTACACCCCACACATCAAGACACAATTAAAGGCCACTCTTCGGACAGAGTGACCATAACTAGAGCTACCCTCTGTCCTGCTGCTGTACCATAAAAGATATTAACTAAGAACTAGATGGATAGATTAACAAGCATTCATATGGTTGGCTGTCTGCCAAAAGTTGGTAACAGATGAGGGCAATATCCCTCTGTTTATCTATGTACATTATATTTGTAGGGAGAGAGGCAGAGAGTTAAGTAATGGAAATGTATAGTTGCCATGTTGATTTATAAAGTTATTCAGTTTCCAGATGATTGACTTTTGAAGCTTTCTTCCATTTCCCTGAATCAAAGCCACCTATACATGAGATATTAAACAAAGCCCCACTCCCCCGCCCACTTACTCGCACAGAATTTGTTTATCAGAATTATATTTTTGCCTGTGTTCTGATCCTCTGCCTCAATTCCCTGAGTTTCTCTAAATATACCAAAAACCTGTTTTTCCCTTACTTCATATTGCAATTCCTATTTTTATTAGACTAACTTATCTTTAATTTATTTAGAAACTATCTAAAATTTCTCTAAGTATTAAATGGTTGTCATATAACTTGTTTTGATTCTTAACCAGTGTATTTGTATTGTCTAATTTGTTGTAATTTAAACTGCAGATGTTTTTGTTTTACTTTTTAAGATGGTAAGATTACTGTTCTTAAAATGCTTTGTAATAATTTAAAATAAATAAATGTATTTGTTGAGTAATATTTGCTGAATTTTACATAGCCAGCTTTTCTTTTAACTGAAAAAAGGAATATCACAATAAAATTAATTTTCTCTGAATAGCTGTGAATACCTCTAGACCTCTTAGTGCAAAAAGTCTGGTTAAAACCTAAAATAACGGGGAGACAAAGGAATAGAAGTAGAAAGGATTTAAATATTGCTCTTATAAATGTAAAAAAAAATGTTAGAGTAACAGGATTTGTGTTGCTACACATTTTCTGAAGGAAATGAAGTCTGACTGAAACTCAAATGCATGCCATTATTTAGGGATTTCAATCCTGAATGATTTGCCACAAAGCCACAAATTTTATGAGTAGAACAGACCAAGAAATATGAGGCAAAAATATGTACAGTTGAGAGTTATGCATGCTTTAAAATTAAAAAAAAATTTCTGGAGAAACCTGCTTTATGTAGGAGTCTGATTCTGAACCCTCTACACAGACATGCATACCCACATGTACTCACACATACTCATAAAAGCACTTGCTAATACTGAAATATACACATGCACTTCTGCACAGTCTTATCCATGCACTAATATAATGCACTCACACACATGAATATGTGCACTCGTGCACACTTGCATATATACATACTCGCATACAGTCATATACACATACTTGTATACTTGCACACACTGTCATACATGCATTCATACACAGTCGCAAGTGCACTCGCACACACCTGCATATACATATGTACGCACGTACAGTCACATACATGTATTTGCAAACACTGGCATACATGCACTCAGGAACACTTGCTGACAACTGGACGCACACATTTTCTCAGTTTCTAATATCCCCTTTCTCTTTATAAGAAATTTGAGCCAGGAGCTGGGTGCACAGTTTGTGACTTGATTTAAAGCTGGGGAGGGGGATGCATGCCCACCTCGCCCTATGGTATTGATGGCCCTTGTCCTCTGACATTAAAAACTGACAAGGAAGAAGCTTTTATTTTTAATAGAAATCAGAAAAAAAACAGATTTCATTATTTAAATGTAAATTGTACATTACTCACCATGATCTGCCTGCTGATAAAAAGTCGACTTTCAATGTAGAAGACGAAACGGGTACTTGTTGATGCACATTACTTTGGATTTACACAAGTCCATTTAAGGGTGATAAATACTTAAGTGCACATTGATAAGTTTGCACTTAATTTATGCACAGATAGTAGATGCACACATTAAAATGTTCCATTTATCCTTGTTATATTTATTTTAAATTTGTTTACTGGGAATGTCTGACTAGGCCAGACAGCCAGAGGAGGCATGGGGAAAAAAGCTTCATTAAATAGAAACTAAAAATACATTGAGAAAAAAATGGTTACATACCATAGAATAAAAACATTACGGATCATAGATATAAATACAAAATATTACATGATATAGTTCAGAGCCTGTTTATATTTAGGGTCTACCACAGGAAGTTTATTTTCAAGTTTGGTGCATTTATTTCTGAGGGGGGGAGAGTTGTGTCCATGCAGCTATTTATGTGTGCATAGAATTTGTCACTGAAGGATTCTTCATAAGCAGTGGAGTCATCAAGATAGACGGAGCTTCTGAATTTAACCTGTTCATCCCTCAGTTTTGGAAATTAGTCTCTACATAATCTCTGAATACCACGGTACTGGAAAATGCTTCAGCGTTATGGTGAATGTGATTGATTTGTGGCCTGATACGACTATGGTAGAAGGAATAATTGGTACAGAGCAAAGATGCCCCATATGGGTAAGAACCAATATATTAATGCCTGTGTCAGCTCGTCTATATTATTAGACATAGCCCATAGTTGTGGACCAGACACCCCCTCTTTGCCAGTTCCACAATGTGTTATACCCAGCTCAGCTTTGCTTAGGGTTCTGATGCAACTGGTTTCTCTGACCACTCTGCATCACACTCCTGTTCCATTACTGCAGCACATTGGTCAGCAGGCTTATTATGTCCATTAGTTGTTGCTACTTCTGTAATACTCTATTGTGTAACACAGCACAAGACAAAAGTAACTGGCAGTTGGCAGTAAATCTGCCAGTTAATAGAGTGTTTGATTTCTTTCACCTCCATTCGCTTTCTCTGTTACTCTGAGCAAGTTAGTTGACAAGACAGTTCTCCTGAGTCACCTGGTTAAAAGGAAAATGACTGCTGTGCACCAGCAGATGTATTTAAGGATGGCAACTATACCTCCAGGAGTCTAAACACATTGATATGGTGGGATTCAAATGGGGGTCATCATAAATTGTTGTATGTGAATGTGCAACACTGTACAGCATGTCAACCATGATATATGAACCTTAGCTGGGGGTCACCATAAATTGGTCCAGCTCATATCCTACATAATCTGTAATAGACAGTTGACTCTGTCAATTAAAACAACATATTCTGGACTAGCTGACCCTTTTAGAAATGGACTCCACATGAAACCTGATAGAGATCACATTTATGCCAGATGTGGAAGCCACGTCACTATAGTGTATTGACCTAGTTTTATTATACATGGGCACACATTGTATGCAATACCCTATGATTTGCACAAACTTGGGTAGCGGGAGTGAAAACCTTTCTAGTTGATATAGTATGGAGCAGGCAATGCTTTCACGGCAATGTGCATGAAATTAATGCTCCCCAGGACCTCAGGGATCTGTGCTATATTGTAAAATTACCATATATTGGTGATTCACTCCTCAGCTTCTTATGGAAAACAGACATGCTCCTTCACGTGCTAATTGTCCTGTCAAGGAAATGGTGTATTTGTGAAAATGATGCCTGCAAAACATGTCTGCTTAAAGATATTTAGAGGTCCATATTGCAAGGGGTTAGGCATTCATGCCTACTTTGATAGGGAGTCCATACATCTCACTTGAGTCCATGTGTGGCAGGATGTCTCTACAAGCACCCATGTGACATCTCTGTCTACACTGTAGCATTCAGCAATATCCTCTTTAAGAAGGTCCTGGTATGAGAACCACTGACAGACGTATTTGCAAAACGCACGGCAATGATATGCAAGTATCCCACACATGCTCTGAAGGTGGCCACACGTTCCCTTGCTAATGCTGATACTACTCCAACCATCATGATGCTAGTGAAGGTGCTGTACATGGGGAAAATCATGGAGCTGCATCTCATTTCACAAAATCACTATCACTCTGAATCATCCAACGTTTAATTTCATCTGCATGTATGATGGTTAACACACCGACAGTCCTTTGCATTCTCTTATGCAATCATTTGCATACAGTGCTAATTCATACATTAATTGTTACTCCTTGTGTCACCATTCGCCCATTATTTTGTGTAATATTATGCTTGAATTGTTTCTAAAGCAAGATCACACTTCTATATCTTTGGTTATTCAGACAATCTTGATGGCAAGATAAGAAACGTTTTAGATATATATATATATGTGTGTATATATATATATATATATATATATATATATATATATATATATATATATATAAGAGAGAGAATAGAACTATATATATATATATATATGTGTGTATATATATAGTTTTATAGTTATGTATAGTAGCCTACCTTTTTGCTGGTGTTCACAAATGGCAAGTTATAATACTCTCACAAGATTGAATCACTCACAGTGATCTATAAAGGATCTAAGAATCGAAAAAAATACAAAAATGAATGTTCTTTTGGGGGGGGGGGGCCCATACACTACCTGCCTCTCATATATACCAGTTCCTAGATTGCATATTCCCATCCCCACTCTACCTCAAGCCAGTAGACATCACTCAGCTGATATTGTATGAACAGTACCTACACAAGCACAAAAGATGGTACTCAGTACATTTAATAATTAAGCCATCAAACACTTATTCAGTACATTATAACAGATCACAAAAGAAAACTGGTTGAATCTTTTTGTAATTTAACTGTTCCACTAACAGCAGACATAATTGGTATGAATAATGGTGGTGTTACTGGAAGCGTTTTTCTACACTAAAGTGTAGAGTTTGTATTAGGGGCAGTGTTTGCACTTGTTGTAAAGGAGGGCAGTGGGGTTTTGCCTGGTATACTGTAAGTCATTCACTTCTTTGTGACCTCATGCAGAAATGCAGCAACTCATTCAAAATATGAAAGTCAAATAGAAACTGTTCAGACCTGCACCCTAGGTTATAGCTGCTGTAGATATGAAGATTATGATGATGATGCACCTAATTAGGGTTTTTCTACTCCCTATAAAGGGCGGTGCCAAGTCAGTGAGCTAAAAGTAAGCAAGGCCTGGGGTGGAAACGGTGCACATACTGCAGTGTGCATCTAATAGGTCAGAAGTTATGAAAGGAGAAGTAAATGAACTTTAATCACCCTAACTAAAGGGCTTTCCCAATATGAACTTTCAGTGTTCCTTAGTACAAGCAGATAAGCTAAGATTAGAAGGGGCTTCATATGTCAAATTTATGTAGCATGAAAGAAATTAAAGACACAACAGAGCTTTATTTTATTTTTATTTATTTCACATTTGTTTACAAGGAAAGTCCAACTGGACATGACTCCTTTTTCAGCAGAGGCCCCGGGAGAACAGCTACACAAATAACATTTACACACACAATAATAGTCATCCTTATGAATTCACACAATACATAGGTTCATAGGTTGGTACTAGGCTAGCAGCCCTAGGGCGTATACAAGCCTAGCCATAATAATTCCCTGGCTATTTCTTACCACACTATTTACTTCCCTGGACCCCTGTCTAGTAGGGCAACTGACGTGATCCCCGGGGTGAATTTCCTTTCTCCCATCCAATTGTCAAGGTTCCTTTTGAAGAGGGCCAAAGAGGCACTCTGCTTGACATGTATGGGCAATCTATTCCAGAGTCTGGGAAGTCTCTGGGTCAAGAACCTATCCCTCCAGCATGTTCTGTTTATTGTGATGACAAGGTTTAGATCCCTGGAGGTGTGGCTCTGAGGGATTGGGATTTCTTTAAGTGTAGCATGTCCAACAGCTCTGGGTTTGACATGGCCTTGTATGTTAAGCAAAGGTCACTTCTGAGTAGACAATATGCGACAGGCTATAGCTGGAGTTTTTTAAGGCGGTCAGCGTAGGCCATCTGATTTAGGCCTGTGATTCTTTTCGTGAGGTATTTCTGCGGCCTTTCCAGTTGTTGCAGATGTCTTGAGAGGTACATACCAAATGGGGCGTTGTATTCTATAATGGGTCTAATGAGGGATGAGTACAGTGGGACAATGACCTCCTTTTTCTGGATGAAAAGCCCTTAATGATGAGGTGTGCCACATAGAAGGATTTCCTGACTGTTGTAGCAATGTGGTTATTGAAGGTGAGACCACTGTCCACCTGTGTCCCTAAGTCTCTTATCACACTTTCAGTGTTTAGTGTACTGCCACCTATATGGTAATTCATGGGTACATGTTTTTTCCCAAAGGGGATAACAATACATTTCTTGGCATTGAGCTTGAGCTCATGGCTCTGGCACCAAGCATCTGTTTCTGTAAGGCCCTTTTGTAGAGTAACCACATAATTTGGGGATTCATTAATGGCTCCCAGTTTGCAGTCATCTGCGAACTTTGTTAGCCAGAGTCCCTTAATGTTGGCCTGTACTTCAGAGAAGTAGATGCCAAACAAGAGCAGTCCCAGGACTGAACCCTGAGGTACTCCACTTGTCACTTGTCTGTAGCTGGATTTGGATTCTGTTACTTTTACAATGTGGGTTCTATCAGTAAGCCCGTTAGCAACCCATTGGGTGAAGTATGGATTAATGCCCAGCTTAGTAAGTTTATCTATGATTCCAGAGTGGGGCATGGTGTCAAAGGCCTTGGCAAGGTCTAGATAGGCTGTGTGGACCACCTTACCCTTCTCCATGGCTCTGGAGACTGATTCAAAGAAGTCAAATCAGGTTCAGGAGACAAGATTTGGCCCTTCACGAACCCAAACTGGGTGGGGTCCAGTGTTTGAAGGTTGCCAATGTCTTTGTTTATAAGTTCCATGATAATACGCTCCATGGCCTTTCAGATAAGGCTCATCAGACTGATGGGACGGTAGTTTCCGGGATCCAAGGTGGATCCCCCATTGTGGAGTGGGATAACTGTAGCTCTGCACCACTCAGTGGGCATGAAACCTGAGGTGAGGCTATGATTAAACATGACACTTAGGTGAGGTGCCAGTTCATATTGTAATTCGTGTAGTACACAGCCCAGGATGTCATCTGGCACCATGGATGCTGTATTCTTAGCTTTGGAGAGTTCGTTTTTTTACCTGTGTGGCTGTTATTACCAGAAATTGGCAGTCTTCTGGTATTGAGATGGGCCATTTAGGGGGTGAAAGGGGGGTGAAGTTGGCACTGAATCGATCTGCCAGGATATTGGCAATATCCTTGGGATCAGTATAGTTAATGCCATTCTGTTTTAGCTCAGTGCACATCTGAGCATTGCCATTTAGATTTTTGACATAGTTATAGAATGCCTTGTGGTTGTCTTTGGAATCTTTGGTAATTTTATTTTCATAACTAGCTTTGGAGGATTTTATGATGGATCTCAGTTTCTTACTAAGGCTGATAAGGGAGTTTTTTGCATCCTGGGATTTTCCTCTTTTCTGCAACAGTTTCTTCCTTTTGTTGTAAAGTTCGTTTATGGCAGGGGACCACCAGATTGGCTTCCTATTTTTGGATGAGAGCATCTTGGTTCTATTTGGGATGGCACGATTCATGCATGAGTGGATGTGCTCATACAGTGCATTTATGATAAGTAGCATTATTTAGCATATATGACATGGCGTTTTATAATAGCAACAGTTTAAAATATAAGTTTTAAGGAAGGAGTGGTTACATTTTTGCAGCTGTCATTAAGTACAGCCAGGGTAAGGTACAGGTAGATATAATTAAGTGATATGTGAGGATAAAAGTGTGTGATGGTGTGATAGGTACAGAAATGATAAAAAGTAAGGGGTGAAGGTGTGACAGAAAAGTGCAGAGATAAGGAGATAGTGAGACAAAGGGGCCCCAGTATTAACCAGGACTGTCACAACTGCACAGCCATGAGTTTATCAGATTTGATTTTAAAGACTTTTTAAATTCATGTCTGGAAGCTATGGCACTGATGAGTGGGGGAAGTTTTTTCCATTGTTTGGTTATTGTGTTAGAGTAGAGGGATGAACCGCTGGCATTATCTGTAGTTACTTTGAGGAGGAGTTTGTGAGTGGAGCACCCAGAGTAGGGTTTTCTCTGGCTGATGCAGAATTGTGTGTGAAAGCATAAGCTGATTATGCAGAAGTAGGTGAAGTTCAAGCTAATTAAGCTGTTTGAGAGTTAGACAGTGGTGTGATGTATATCAACCCTTTGTAGTGAATTTGGCACTTATATCAGGCTTCTAGATCGCTTAAGTCAGATTTTCTAAGGTTTGTTTGAATTACAGAGGCATATAGTAGTGTAGAGATGAGACTGGTGTGTGCAATAGTGGCCCTAGCAGTGCTTAACTGTTTATTTTGATATAGTGTACCTAGTGTTTTGTGGACTTCTTTATGGTGAGAGAGATATGGATATCAAATTTCATGTTGCAGTCAATCACAACACCAAGAAGCTTTGTGTGGGTAACAGGAGCTATGATAGTTTTGTTATGGGAAATGATGTTAAATGAGCGATCAGGATTGGCATGCTGTGTAGGTTGGAAAATGGGTTTTGTTTGGATTGAGTATTAGCCGGTGGTCAGTGAGTCAAGATTTGACAGAGAAAAGAAGCTTGAGTTTGTTGGTTTAGTTCCTGGAGGGAAGAGGAGGCACAGACTAATGTAGTGTCATCTGCATACTGGATGACTGAGGAGAGGAGAGTAGAGGTGTAAAGGTTATTAGTGAATAAAGTAAATAGCAGTGGTTCAAGAATAGAGCCTTGTGGCTCCCGTATAGTTACTGGGAGCACAGGGGATAGCTCATGATGCCATTTAACTGCCTGCTGTCTCCCTGTTAGGTAACTTTGAAACCATGCAATAGTGGATTGGCTAAGATTTAGTTCTGACAGAGCTTTTATGAGCTTGTTATGATTAATCATATCAAAGGTCTTGGAAAGGTCTGGGAAGATAGCTGAAACATATTTACCTTAATTTCTATGCCCATTGACTGTGTGTGAGAATGACATTTGAGCAGTGGTTGTGATATGGTTAAGGCCTGAATCCATGTTGTATGTTAGTGAGAAGTTTGTGTTGAGGTGTTCCATAATTTGTATATGAATACACCTTCCCAATGTTTTTGAGAGGGGAGACAATATAGCTATAGGGTGTAATATGTTTGTTCTTTTGAATTTCCCCCTTTATGGAGGGGAATAATATGAGAGACCTTCCAGAAGTCAGGGACTAGTTTTTCAGAGATAGAATGGTTGATATGGATGGTTAGTGGATACGTTATTGCATCAGTGGCAGTTTTTTAAAAATTCAGCTGGGAGTTTTTCTGCAGCTAGTGTGGTTGGTTTTAGCTTTCTGAGTAATTTTTTATTAAGTTTACAGAGAGAGATTGAAAGGTAGAGCTGTTTTCCTTAGGAAGGTATCCGTAGTTTTCATTAGTTTCAGGGGAGCTTTGAGAATTTGCTAGTATGGATTCAGTAAAGAATTTATTAAATTGGGTGGCAATATTAGTTGAGATGTCAGTAGTAGGGGAAGGAGTCATGGATTTTCCAGGCTGAAGAACATTATTAATAGCTTTCCAAAACTTTCTGGGATTACGTTGATATTTAATTTGTATGCCATGATAATAGTTTATTTTGTCTGTTCTGATCATTTTTTGGTTTTGTTTCTGAGGTCTATGTATGTTGTTTTGCGTTTGTTTTGGCTTTGTGCCAGTTGGACCAATCCTCATCTTTTGCATGAAGCAATGACTTGGTTTCTTTGTTCAGCCAGGATGCATAGTTAGACTTGATTCTAATGGTTCTAGATGGAGCCATAGGTCTTTAGTATATTAAAGAACATGGAGTTAATGAACCTAACCGCTTCACTGAGTTTGAGTTGCTTGATGGGATTCCAATTACAGGCATTTAGTGTTGAGATGAAGTTAGATGGAATAAATGTTTTTTTTTTGGTTTGTATTTCTTGAAAGGTGGTTAGTTTTTCTAGAGCTGGGAGAGGTCTAATTTTATAGGTAGGCAAGTTGTCACTCTGGCTGTCAGGTAGGCAAACAAATGGGCTTATTTCAGATGGTTTGTTAGAAAGTATCCAGTCTGAGAGATTGTCTTTGTTGTTTTGTCAGTTCTAGTAGGATGTTGTGAATCTGTGGAGGTTGATATGAGTAGTGGGCATGGTAGAGTTAAATGGTGTGCAGTCAGTGTTGAAGTCACCTAGAATGGTTTCTTGAGGGAATGTGTCTGATGCCCAGTGGAGTAAGTTCTCAAGGGTGTGGATATATTATCACCCAGAGGGAAGTAGCTTCCAATATATCAATAATTTTTCTAGCATTACTTTTGGGGTTAGTAAATGCAATTTTGGCGGTACCTAGGGCTGGAGTAGGATGTCTAATGTGACATTTAGTTGGTCTTTAAATAGTATTGCAACACCTCCTCCCTTTCTGTTTGCTTTTTTGTCTTTGTGTAGAAAATTATAGCCAGGGCAGTAATCTATTATAGGAGATGTCAGGTTTTAACCACATTTGATTAGAAGTACTACATCACTACATCTGGTGAGTAGATGCAAAGATTAGCATGGAAGACATGGACTTTAATATTCAATTCTGGAGAGGTAAGGTAAGTTGTGGGGTGCATTTGTCTTGAGAAGGTTGATAGATAGGAGAGCCAGGGTTTGGGTTCATGTCTGCATGGAAAGACAGCCTGGAAGCAATGTGTACAATTATTTTTATGATTTTGGTGATGTACTTATTGTGTATTAAGGATGGTTTATTTGAGAGCTGTCATGGTGGGGTTTATACTACAATGCGGTGATAGGTTGCTATGTGAAAGAGCTGGGTGTATGCAGTGCTTGAGTGAAGTAGATTTTGCAGTATGTGCAGTAGTTTTGTTGTGAGGAGCTGATATAGGATTATTATGGTGATAGGAGGTAATATATGTAAGCAAAATTAGGACAGAGTGTGTGGCAATGTAAGCAAGGAGCATGTTGTGGATTTGTTTAGGCTAGTAAAATGAGCCCAATTTCTGTTGTAGGAGTTAAGGTGACTATAGCCAACTACTAAGAATAGGTGTTTGAGTACTTTAACCTGTGCTGAATAATCTATAATTTGTTGCTTTAAAGCCTGATGGTTTAGGTAATGTATGAGAAGGGTGTAGACTTGAGATGAGGCTAGGTGTGGGAGTTTGTAATGGTTATTTAAGAGAACACAGTGATAAGCCATATAGGGTGGTGGGAGTTTGTAATGGTTAATTGAGAGAACACAGTGACTGGACCTCATAGGGTGGTGGGTGTGGTTAAAAGGGTATAGTAAGGAAAGAAGGGGTGGGAATGGGAGTAGGGGACTGGAGTGAGCTTGAGCATAGCGAGGGCGAATGGAGAGGCTGGGCCCAGGCTAGAAACTGCCTACAAAAAAAAAAAAACAATCAAAAAGCAGGTAAGCTTGTTAGGGAAGATAGCGATAAACTAAATCTAGCGCCAATGTGCAATGAGAAACACTAGAAGGGAGGTAAAGATTAGTGGGTGAAGTGTTAGCTAGAGGTGAGAGATGGAAATCAGTAGAATTTGCAAGGCAGGCTAGTGAATGCAAGACTTGAGTTCAAGTAAAATACCAAATGGAGAAAGGGTCATTTCTAAGTTGTGTAGTAGACAAAAGTCAGTAGCAAGGCTGGGTGAGACACAGTAGCAGGAAATTGAGGGGCAGAGGTAGGGCATAGATGTGAGGGCCCTCTGGCAAACAACAATTATTGTAGATATACCTATACAATACAGTTTGTACATGCATAAAGTAATATAATATCCAGGTGTGAGGAAATATTGTCTTTCAGTAGATCGCACTGGTTCCTTACCGGTGACAGGCTACTGAATTATATTGTAGCAGCAACTTCAGTGTGTCTGACAGTGAGGAGAAAGTCAGGGTTGAGTGAGCTGTCTGTGTACATTCAGCAAAATAGCAGAAATGGGGTGGGTCGAGGCAGGGTCAGGTAAGAAAGATGAATTAGATTGAATGGAATGAGGAAAGAAAGTCAAAAGTAGTAGCATAGTACTCTTAATTTTACCCCACCTCAACAATATATGCTAACCCTAAATATAACCAACTCCTGTCCTTTACCCTACACCTTGCCTTAGAAAACTGATTTCTGTAACGCTACCAATACACAAGGGCATCCAGAACACAGAAAATGTGGTCTTTGCACAAAACCTTTTTTCTTACCTATACTGTATATATCTATAGAGTGGATATAAAAAGTTTACACACCCCTGTTAAAATGCCAGGTTTTTGTTATATAAAAAAATAAGACCACAGTAAATCATTTCAAAACTTTTACCACCTTTAATTTGATCTATAACCTGTACAATTCAACTGAAAATCAAACAAATCTGTTAGGGGAAAAATATAAAAAAATTAGAATACACTGGTTGCATAAGTGTGCACACCCTTAAACTAAAACTTTGTTGAAGCACCTTTTGATTAAATTACAGCATTCAGTCTTTTTGGGTAGGAGTCTATCAGCATGGCACATCTTGTATTGGCAATATTTTGCCCACTCCTTCTTACAAAAGAGCTCCAAATCTGCAAATTGTGAGGGCAACTCTTGTGCACAGCCCTCTTCGGGTTACCCCACAGATTTTCCATTGGATTTAGGTCTGCGCTCTGGCTCGGCCATTCCAAAGCTTTAATTTTCTTCTGGTGAAGCCATTCTTTTGTTGATTTGGATGTATGCTTGTAATTATTGTTGTGTTCAAAGGGGAAATTCATCTTCAGTTTTCTAGCAGATGCCTGAAGGTTTTGGGCCAAAAGTGACTGGTATTTGGAACTGTTCATTTCCCTTCACCTTGAATAAAACCCAGGTTCAGCTGAAGAAAAACAACCCCAAAGCATATTGCCACCACCATGCTTTACTGTGGGGATGGTGGTCTTTTGGTGATGCAAGCTGATTTTGAGCCAAATGTAACTGTGGCCAAAACGTTCAGCCTGGATCTCAGACCAGAACACATTTTCCATATGATTTTAGGAGACTTGATGTAGTGTTTTGCAAATTTTAGCTAGGCCTGGATGTTTTTCTGCGCAACAAAAAGGCTTCCATCTTGCAACCCAACCCCATTGTCCAGACATATGGAGAATACAGGATATTGTTGTCAGATGTAGTACACAGCCAGTACTTCCCAGAATTTCCTGCAGCTCCTTCATTGTTGCAGTAGGTCTTTTGGCAGCCTCCCTGACCAGTTTCTGTCTTGTCTTTTCATCAATTTTGGTGGGATGTCCAGTCTTTTGCAATGTCACTGTTGTCCCATATTTTCTCCACTGTGTTCTACGGTATATCCAATGCTGTGGAAATTTTTTTGCACCCATCTCCTGACTGATACCTTTCAACAATGAGATGCCTTTGATGCTTTGTCAGCGCTCTGTGAACCATGGCTTTTGCTATAGCAGGCAACTGAGTAAATGTCAGGAAAATCTTACTAGGGCAGCTGAACTTTATTTGGGGTTAATCAGAGTCTTTTTAATTGATGGCAGGTGTGCACCCAAGAAGAATGAATGCTGTAATTAAATCAAAAGGTGCTTCAACAAAGTATTAGTTTAAGGGTGTGCACACTTAAGCAACCAGTTTATTGTACATTTTTTATATTTTTCCCAACAGATTTGATCATTTTTCAATTGAATTGTACAGGTTATAGGTTACATTAAAGGGCGGAAAAGTTTTGAAATTATTTACTGTGATTTCATTTTTTTATATCACAAAAACCTGACATTTTACCAGGGGTGTGTAAACTTTTTTATATTTGTGTGTGTATGTGTATTTATATATATATATATATATATATATATATATATATATATATATATATATATATATATATATATATAAAATATGAATGACATAACACACATGTATATAGATATAGATACACATGTATATAGATGCCGATATATATGTATATGTTATCATATTATTGAAGGCCAAAATACTGCTGATCAGAATCCTGAGATAAGCATACTGATAAACTAAAATGTTGAAAACCACAATCTTAAACTTCACAGATTTGACCCTGTAGGGACCCATAGCCTTCTTGTTTCTGTCATTTTACTTTTCCTGTATGTCGTGATTTTGATAGGCACTGTACTGGATCTACTTCTAAAGTTCAAAGTTTCAAAACTTTAAATGGCCAACACCAGAAGATCAAGGTTTTGAAACTTTGAAAACAAAATAAAAAAAATAAATTTTTGCAGGGGACCCCAGCACCCCCTCTCCTAACTGAATATAGCAATTCTGTGATCGCGCTGTAGTGAGTAAAACGGTACATATATCATTCTGCGCTGTATGCAGTCTCCATTCAAAACATTCAAAGTTTGAAAACTTCGATCTTTTGGTCTCAGCCATTTGAAGTTCAAAGTTTTGAAACTTCGAGCTTCTGAAGGGGATCCATATATATATATATATATATATATATATATATATATATATATATATATATATATATATATATATAGGAGTAATTCAAGTAAATGATCTATAAAACTTTTGAATACTTGAGCTGCAGTCTAAAGAGTTTAAAAATCCATTTTTCGAATGTCAGTGTTTGAATGCTTAAGATTTCAGTATCTCTGTCCATGTTCCATATAATTTATTAAATGTATTCAGTAGCAGCTCTAATAAGGTTTTAATTTCAGTTTGGATTCCATATTATTAACCTGAAGCAATATTATAAAGTGCACTAAATTCAGAGGAAATAATTGTTTATGGAATTCACCAAACCATAAATTGTAGGGATATTTACCCCAATCCTGGCCAAAAGAATGCTTCATCTCCTTAAAAACTTCTACCACTCAAAACTTATTTATAATAACAAATGTTTGTACTATCTCCAATAAAATCACAGAATTCCAAACTTGGTTTTCTCATAGTAACCCTGACATTGTAGCAGTTATGGAAACCTGGCGAAAACCATGCATACTAAACACAGAAATTACACCAGATTACAACATACATTGAAACGAAAGGCTCCATAAAAGGTGGGGGGCGTAGTATTAATATACCAGCAATCTTTAAACTGTTACACACTTTCCGAAACCTTTGCCATGCATATTATTAGCATGCCTATACATAAATAGCAATAACCAGCTATGCACTGCTATATTGTACATCCCCCCGAGGCCAAAATATCCGTGTATATAGAAGACTTCCTATCCTGGACAAATCACAACATCGCCAATGTAACTATCATCCTTGGTGGCATTAATACTGGCAAAAATCTTATCTCCACCTCCCCAGCAAATAGTATAATCTTGCACAGGTATACACAACTTATCACAGACCCTACAAGTGTTATCAACAACCACACTGAATCAACCTTAGACTGGATCCTAGCCTTCACCTATAGGAACCACACCCAAATACCCAAAAGTCACTCTTATAAAACATCCAGAAACCTATCCTACTTGAGTCAAAACCTACTCATAGACACTTTAACAGCCCACAACTGGACCCCTGTTAAAACACTCCCACTAGAGGACCCGATAATCTATTTCAGTGTAGTCTTTCTTAATATTCTCAGTAGTTTAGCCCCCATTTGAACAAAAAGGATTAAACATAACCATACCCCCTGGCTAACAAAATACACCAAACAATTACTTCTTTCCATAGGCAGAGCCTGGAAAGAATGACGCAGAAATAGAACTCCACAAAATGAATTCACCTACAAACAACTTTACAATACTGCCAAAAAATTAGAAATTAATGACAAAAAACATACTTCTCAACACAGTTATCACCCAAAAGAATAACCCAAACAATTTAGAAATCTGTTTCCTCACTTCTTAATCCTGGAACCCAGCATAATCCTGCACCATCTCCAGATAAAGACCATTATTACAATAACTCAAACATGCATGTTGAATATTTGGTTAATAATGCAGGTTTTATTAATAATCTTCATACAGCATCCCAACAGAGTGCACTCATCCAGTATGTGGATGATTTCCCTATTATCTCCTCTTCCAATAAATTGTCTGACCTCTAAAAGATAACACACAACTCTTTTTCATCAACTGAATCTTGGCCAAACAATGCACACCTTTTACTCAATCCCAAAAAATCTAAACTCTTACTATTCCCAGCAAAAACAACTCAAAACTTTAGGATCATACCTCTCAACAGTCCACATTTTTAAAGAATGTTCAGCTTTTTCTCTTATTTTTGGTGTGTCCCCCAATTAAATTTATGATTTTCTGTGGCAAATCACTGTGATGATCTGATGATCGAAGTCACCAAATAATGACATGCATTTGAGTGTCGGACTTCAAATCCTTCAGAAAAACACATATCGACACAAACACTGTTATTCTAGCAACGTTTTAAGTTTATGAGAGCAATACTTAAAATATGTCCCAATTTCTGGGCCTTTGTCCCCCCATTTTGTCAGGCTTTGTCCAGCTTTCTTGCACTAAAAGGTTGAGGGGTATGTTTAGGATATACACGCAAAGCAATACTGAAATAGTAGTAGTAAAGACTGCAAAATTACTAGGCATAGAAAATGATGACAAACTCTCCTTCAAGAATCATATACTTAAGAAGGAAAAGAAAAAAAACTTTAAACTTGGTAAATGCTATAGGCATAAAGTATACATGGACAAGCCCACTGGATAAAACTAGCAAATACCTTCCCTTCTCTATGGTAGTCCCATCTTCACCAACCTTCACACTTTGTGCCTGAACAGTCTTGCTACTATAAAATAACAAAATCTGCTGCTAAATGCCAAATCACGCACACCATTGTCTGGCCATAAAAGACTTGAACTGGTTTGAATTCCTCCATTTGCACACAAAGTAATCAATAATCCTGACACGTACCCTTCCCTTCAAAATAATCTAGAACCATGCACCCCCCCCAGAAACCTTAGCTCCAGTAATAAGCAACTTCTAAACATAACCAAACCCATCAAGAGAGCTGGACAAGCCTTTATTCATACTCTATTGCCAAACTATGGAAGGCATTGTCTTCCTCAATCACTCAATTGGACACTATAAAATCATTTAAATTTGCTCTAAAAAAAACAGTACCTTAACCTTCATACCTGCTCATGCACACACATGACTAAGCCACCTTGAATAAAGATTACCTCCTATTTACTTGTAATCCTTCTGCTACATACCTACATCTTGTTCTCCTCCTATTTCTTTACTAGCCCTTCCAATATCAGTCTTAGACTTTAACCTATTTCACCTTATGGGCTTCTCCTACTTCTTAATCTTGAACTCCCTACTGTCAGATCAAAGAATTTTCCTCCTTACATTTTACCTAATTATCAGACTAACTGTATAATTTACTATATGTTAATATGTCTAATTTGTTTTCTCGGTTATGATTTTCTGCATAAAATTTAGTCAGGTTTTACTAAAACTGAATACTATCTCTATGTACTAAACAAACTTGTTAAAAGATTTTAATATTTTGCATATTCCTGGAGCTTTTTTCCTCGGGCCTCCACTGAAATGGATAATGACACAGTGGACTTTCCTGGTCAACAAATGTCAATAAATAAAGGCTGGGGATATTTAAATGAGTCCTGCTTTGAGATATTACATTTAATTGTATAAGTTAAAAGACTGGACGGGATACATGACTCTCATTTTTTTGTCACCTTTAAATATCATCGCTCAAGCTGTTCCTTGATTTTTAAGGATAGTCTCTTTTAATAAAAACATAGTATGATGGCTTGAGACATGGACTGTTGTTAGACAGTTTATTTATTATTTGTTTAACCGGGGAAAAGCTTCTCCAAAGACCCTTTCCAACTACAGCTTGTGCCCATATAGTGGGAATACAGAGATTATAAGGTAATTTTACATATATCTACTTCAAATGTATGAGTGTATGTCAAAGTTACGCAAACAGCGCATGCTAGGTTTGGTGACGAGACTTATTAAAGGGGAATCAAAGACAAAACAAACGTTAACAATAGTCGATATAAATGAAGGATTTGCATTGACTGGAAATGTGGAGCGGGGAAATAACATTGCAATGTGGATGTATACTGAAATTTGTTAAATAGTACAGGGTGTATAGTTTATGTAGAATTTCCAACTAGCCATGAAATGAGGTGCATTTCAATTTATAATCCAGATTTTATAACTGGGAAAAAAATACAGACTGTATGCATGTTTTCTGGGTTGAGGCAATCAAGTGACACTATCATATCCATGACATCAGTCATATCTGTTGCGATGCCTACTTATTACATATATTAGATTTAAAATTACTAATTTTTCACTGAGCTTGCTTACTGAGGTATTGAAATGAATATGCAAATTATCATACCTTATATAAAGTGATTGATTGCATTTCTTTACTGCCCTTTTCATAAGAGACACCAGGAGAAAACCCCAGTATGACTAAACAGATCAGAATAGCAAAAACTCTAAATATACAGAAATACAATGCACAATATAAAAGAAAATGCAACGGAAAATAAAATCATGAAAAATGCATAACAGAATATGTCAGAGGAAAATATAGACAGTATAGAATGTAGATAAAGATTATAGCAGAAGATAAAGGAAGCAGGTATGGATGTGCAGTTATATAATATAATATGTTGTAATTATGCATTGCAACATACAATGATAGGAATGTGAAACAGAGCATGGAGATGAAGGTATGTGTGAGTGTAAGTAAATAGCATCAAAAATAAATGCCTAACTGCATTTGCTATATGTCTGTTATGGAAAAGCAATAAGGACAAGGTGTTGTCAGAAGGAGTCAGGAGTAAATAAGGGAAGAGATATAGCAGTAAGCGTATGGCAAAATAGAATGGGATTTTTGTTAGTGTGTCTGAGATGAAAAGAAAGATCTGAAAACTGGATAATATACTGCTTGAAAAATAGGTTTGGTTAATATTTAAAATACATGCGACAGTTTTGTTTTGAATTTCTATTCTACAGGTTTTGGCTCATAGAAGTAGATGTCGTTCAGGATTGGAACAACGTGGCTGTCACTGCATCGTCACCAATCACCTTTCTAATATTTTCCAACCTTTTTGTCTGAACTATTATATTCTTAGTAAACTGTGAAAAGGAAAAAGCTATTGGGATTGCAACCATCCTCTGTCAGGAACTAAACTGTTTGCTGTGTATTCCTTAAACTCAGGTCTTTAAAAAGGGAATGCTTATGCATACCTATGGCCACCCAACCCTAGCCTGTCTGTGTGTGAGAGAGAAACATGCTTAAGTTGACTGATTTCCCTTGAGCAAGAGTTGTTCTGGAGCAGGCCATGAGAATGGTGAAGACGGTTCATTTCCATCCCTTCCTGTTCAGCTTTTCCAGGCTTGAACTGCTAACTGAGCCCAGGTTTTCTGGGGAGTAGTTATGGTGTAAGCTTCAATGTCTAGGAACCATTTTGCCTGTTTTCTTTAAGAAATATTAGTTGGCTTTTGTTGAGATTGACAATTTGTCTGTAAGGCAATGGAAATACGGATTTAGAAACATTGCATCACCATTTTTTTCCAAAGGTGCGCAATTAATAGTTATTAGATAACAAAACTGGAATTTAGGCATATAAATTAGTACACCGTACTGAAACTTTATTACTGTTGGCATGCACATTGTTAAGACAGTATTAGATCAAATTGAAGTCTTAAAATAGTTAAAACCTGATTTTGAAATTATATTCTGTTTAAATAGATCATTTTCTAAAACATAAATTAACATGTACAATCAATCTTTATTGACAAGACTTGATGCGACTTCTGAAATTACTTCCATGTTAATTGTGCTAATGGATTTAAACATTGTTATACATTTCAAAGCTTCAGTTTTAAAACAGAATCAAGAATGCATTAAGTATTTTATCAACAAATTCTTTCAAAGTGATGACTGTTCATTTATTTGTGTCATATATTTTTGGCATGCCTAACAGCACATTTTAGTTATTTCAGGCCGTACTTTAAACAAATGTCTCTGTAAAGAAAAATGAAAATTATTGTTAGCATGGGTATTATGCTAAGGTATTCCAGGCACATTTATTAGAAAAAAGTGTTCTTATAAACTATCTGTTTGGCTTATTGTACCGACATCTGATTCTGTGATTGGTATTGGTTCTGGTTTTGTATGCAAAATCGTTTTCCCAGCTGCTCATTCTTCACTAAGACATTCTGAACCAAAAAAGGGAATGATTGGAAATGCATCTCTGGTTGTCAGCATACTCCCTCATCTTATCTCTCTGAAATGTCTTCTCTTTACTTATCTGCCCCCTTAAATCACTCTAGCTAGTGGTCTTGAGACCAAAATTGCATTTTGAAATGGGCTGTTAGGTGCTGCATCTACGGTTAAGCTTGTGGAATGTTTGTAATGATTTAATGGCATTCTCCGTGATATTCCTTTAGCTCTATTATAATTCCCTTTGTGATCTGTTTGATAAACTTCTCACTTCTGTTTTCTTTTGACTGTAAAGGAATTATGTTTCTCTGGTTAAATAACTTTGTTCTTGCAATACTCAGAGTTGCATTCTTTCTGATTGCTTACATCTATGTGTGTATATATATATATATATATATATATATATATATCTGACATCTATGTGTGTGTGTGTGTGCGTATATATATATATATATATATATATATATATATATATATATATATATATATATATATATATATATATATATGTATCTATGATATTTCAACATAATAAATTTAAAGTACATTATGTAAAACATTTTAATTGTAAGACCATGCATGTGGTCTATGCTGCAATTTGTATGTCTTGCCCTGGATTTTACATAGGGGAAAACTACACGCAAAGTTTCATCTCGCATCAAAGAACACTGTGCAGCTGTACGAAACAAGGACATGAAAAACGCTTTAATGAAACATAGTTTAGAGTGCCAGAATTTCACTCAGTTTAAATTCTCTGTGCTTGATTTTGTAGATAGGTTTATAGGAGATGTTAATACATTACTCAGTTAAGGAACTCTGCTGGCAACTGAAACTGAATTCAACGAGATGCTAAATGTTAAATGCGGTCTCAAATGGAGACGCTAATTCAGCATTTTCATTCTCACCTGTCATATAGTTTTTGTAAGCCTAAATCCTCTTATATATTATTTTATTTTATTAATAATTTTTAGCACACTATTTTGTACAATCTACGTTTTACTTATTAGTATTGGATTTCACAACACACAGCTGTCATCTTTACTTGTCCTGTCTTGATCCCTATGACTATGGTTTCGGTTCGTAATGTTGGTTGGATCTATCCACACTTATGCATGTTTATATTTTATACATTGCTTCTTATTGGATTATTATACCATTAGTACATCCTTTTCTAGTGACATTTCTGTACATATATATGTATGCTAGTTCTGACGAGATTTGTTATTCTGAAGAAGTTCTTTCTACTAATAAAAGAATGAAAACTTAGCACCTGCTCCGCCTCCGTGGTACTTCATGTCTTTTCAGTAAGCTGTTTTTGAAGTCTGTTTATGTATTAGTGTTTCCTCTTCAACATAGTCGGAGAGTTTGAATTAATAATAATAATAATAATATATATATATATATATATATATATATATATATATATATATATACACACACACAAAATCTAATATAAATATAAAGAGATATATAGATATGCATATATGTATAAATGTGTGTGTATATACATAGATATATATGATATATATATATATAGATAGATATAGATATATATTTATCTATATGGGTTCAGAACCTTTTGTAAACTAGCTTATCAATAGACAGCAGAGTGGGTTCATCTGGTTGAATATCAGCTGATTAAGATGTTTTAGCTTTGCCATTGCAAGATTGTGGTATAGTGGGGATTGGGAATGTGCACATACCCTACTATAGTACAATCACAGAGTTGGTATATATATATATATATATATATAACTGGCAGAGAGTGGGGAGTAAGGGGGGGGGGGCTTGCCTCCCTGCAAAAATGCTGGAAAGTTAGGAAGAAATTGTGGTAGTATTAGGTTGGTTGACAGCAAGAGCATTTCCATTGTGAAATAAGGTGCGAGTGCAGTGAGGTTTTAAACAAGGAGAGACTGCTGGTGGTGCGGATGGGAGAAGGAAGAGAGTTCCAGAGGCGTGCAAGAGAGAAGGACATCAATTGATTCCCAGCAGGATGTGTTGGTTTATGCAATTTAATTAGGTTTTGGGAATTGGATCTTAGGAGTCTATCTGGTTTATGCATTTCAAAGGTATTTGCTAGGGAGGGGCAGAGAGACGGGTTATGAATGAGTTTGCGTGCTTGGATGAGCTGGGTATATGTGAGGAAGTTTAGTAATTCTAGCCATTTTAGTTGGTGAAGGGAATTACAGTCGTGAGAAGAGGCTCTATGACCTGCCGCAAATCTGGATATTTTGTTATAACAAGATGAGAGTTTTGTTTTGAGGGAAGATTGTAGGCTGGTTAGGATAGATGCACCATCTAAAAGGGATGGGATGAGGTATGTATTAGCTAATGTAATCCTGGTAGTGGGAGAGATAAGTGACTCTGGCGGTAAAGCATACTTAATTTTTTATGTTTTTTTTTATTGATATTTGCTTGTAGATGCTTATCAAATTTTAGTTGATTGTCAATGATTCCTAATAATTTTGTGTCAGAGACTAGTTCTAGGGGGGTATTGTTATTGCTGGTAATTATGAAGGATTGTTTGTCTAGAGAAGAGGTTTTTGATGCATTGAATAACATAAGTTTTGTTTTGGTTGCATTAAGGGATATATGGTTGTTGAGCTTCCACTGTTCAATGGAAGAGGTGGTGGCTTGTGTTTGTTTAGAGTTGTGATGGAAGGGGAGGAACAGATTATAGTAGAATCATTGGCATATTGGATGAGACTAGAGTTAGGAATGGCTTGGAAGAAATCATTTATGAATATGTTGAATAGTATTGGGCCTAGAATGAAACCCTGGGGGATGCCTGTGGATGTATTAAGGAAGGATGAAGTAGCTTTTTTTGCATTTAACTGTTTGTTGCCTGTTTGTGAGATAGTTTGAGAACCACTGGGTAGAGGAAGGGGACAGGTTAGGTTTAGAGAGTTTGGTAAGAAGGAGGTTGTGGGAAATAGTGTCAAATGCCTTAGAGAAGTCGAGGAAAAGAGTGGATATAAAATGGCCAGAGTCGCGGGCTTTTTTGATTGTTTCTAGGAAGGAGAGGAGAGCAGTGGAGGTACTATGACCTGGTCTAAAGCCATGTTGTGTGGGGGTAAGAAGCTGATTATTGATGAGGTAGGGTAAGAGTTGTTGACGTACACACTTCAAGTAGCTTAGAAATAGGGGATAGGATGGCGATAGGGTGAAAGTCTGGGATGTCATTATTATTGCCACCTTTATGGACAGGAATAATAAAGGCCTTCTTCCAGAGCTGGGGGACCTGGCTTTTTGAGATAGACTGATTACTTAGTATGTTGATAGGGACAGCAATGGCTTATGCGGCTACTTTTAGGAAGTAGGAGGGAATTTCATCAGGGGCATTGGAACCAGGTTTCAATTTTAGGAGAAGTTTTTTTAGGGTGGATATAGAGATGGGACTGATAGAGAAAGGTGGCGGTTGTGGAAAAGGAATGCTTGGGGAGGAAGGAATGGGAGCTCGCTGAGGAGGGGTTGTAGAGGTGTTGAAGGATGGATGATAGCTTGTTTATGGACTCTGAAGAAAGAGTTAAATTGGGTGGCCAGGTCTATGTCAGAGGCATCTGGGTTGGGGCAGTTGTTTTCTTTTTTCCCCGGTTTGAGGAGAGATGAGATTCCTTTCCAAAATAGTTTGGGATTGGTGGTGTGGTTGCTTTGTAGAGTGGAGAAATAGGCTTTTGTGGTCTAACCTAATACATTTTTTGACTTTATTTTGTAGTGTTTTATATTCGTTTAGGGCGATAGTGGTTTTAATTTTATGGTAATGTGTCAAGTCTTTGTCACAGAGTCACATAGTAGCTAAGGTGTTTTTGGTTAACCAGGGTACAGGGTTACTTTTTATATATTTTGTTTTTAGAGGGGCAAAGGAGTTGAGCAGGTTTATGAAAGTAGAGTTAACATAGGATAGAGCATTATTTAGGGAAAGAGTTTTTAATGGGTTCCAGTTTGTGCTTTTTAGTGCATTTGAGAAGGTTTCAGAAGTTCTTTAGGCAATGAGTGGAAATGTAGGTGTGAGTTAGTTGTATAGAAGAGGGGAGACGGTGGGCAAAAGTGGGGAAATGGTCAGCTAGTGGGTCTGGGAGAATACCACTATCAGAGATATAGTGTGGATGGGATACTAGAATCTAGTCTATTGTAGTTGTAGTCACTGAGATTTTGGAAGGCCTGGTAGTGGAATTGATTAGTTGTGTAAAGTTCTTCTTCTGGCTTTTCCCATTTAGGGGTCAACACAGTGGATCACCTGTCCGCTCATGATTGGCAGTGGAGTTTTACAGTGTCGAGTTGCCAGCCCGGCGCCCAACCTTCCACGGAAGGCACACACATGCACACACTCACACCTAGGGCCAATTTGGAGTGTCCAATCCACCGACAGCATGTCTTTGGGATGTGGGAGGAAACCCACGTGACCACAGGGAGGACATGCAGACCCCGCACAGAAGGCACCCCAGCCGAGGATCGAACTGGAGAACCTCTTGCTGTGAGGTGACAATGCTAACCACTGCACCACCATGGCCTTCCTAGTTGTGTAAAATTATACAAGTTAATATTGAGTGAGTTAGTGGTTTCATGAGTAATGTTGGACGATACCCAGGAGAGAATATCTTCAATGGATGAGGTATTGTTGACAGGGCGAATATAGAGGGAGAGAACAAATATGAGTTTATGCTTGTTTAGGTGGAATAGTGCTGGCATTATTTCTGCCTTGCCAAATTTGGGAAAGGGCTCGGTATAGTGGGTGACTAAGAAGGATGGTGAGTAAAGGAGTGCTACACCACCTCCCTTTTTTGTGTTCTGTCATTCCTTAACATGCTTTAGTTGGGAGGAGTTATTTCAGAATCTTATATATGGGGCTTAAGCCAGGTTTATGAGATGGAGAGAATATCGGGCTGGTTATGTAGAAGCCAGGCATGAATGTTTGGAATTTTGTTACACAGGCTCTAAGCATATATATAGATATATATCTGTGTGTGTGTGGTATTCTTTTGGTATGCATAGAAGTTCCCAATCTATATCTCAAGAAGATTGGTTTAGTTATCTGTTTCAAAAATATGACTTATTTATTGCGTAGGTTGACTGGGATAGTGAAACTGGACTTGGGTAGCCTCTTTTTGTAGAACACACACTTATAATTGCCTTTTGGTCTATCAGTAAGGGTAGATTAAAGCTAAAAAAAATATCCACTACTAACAAATAGAAATGTTAACAGTTTAGCTTGTGCTTTGTATATGTATTTAGACAATTTTGTTGTCAGTAAGATATTCCAAGACAATTGATGGATTATAGAAGGCTGTGAGGGGAAACCTTTGTAAGTCATTGTCACAGCATGGTAGTACTCTGGTTAAACTACCCTTACTTATAGATCATAAGGCACTTATAAGTGTGGATTCTGCACTGCCTGCAGATATATACATGAAGGTAGTTATTTTGTGTTACTACATGGTAATATTTTACTGAGAGCCAATGTGAGGTTTACTTGTATTGCTACTGGAAGTGTTTGTATCTGTGTATGCATGGGATGTGAAGCCTTTTACACTGGTATGATCTCAAGAGCATTCAATAGAAGGATAAAGGAGCATATTTATGCTTTATAAGCTAAGAATGATGCTTAACACTTTGTATAAGCACAGTATTGCGTGTAAGAATTTTAGCAAATTTTTATTTTCTGTGTTGGAACAAGTACCAGTAGGTAAAAGGTGGGGACCCTAAGAACTTTATAGAGAAAAAAGAAATTATATGGCAGATCAAGCTTCAAGCTGACCGAAAACCTGGTTTAAACGAGGTGATTAATATTAAGTGCTGTCTTATGGCTGCAAGGATGAAAGTTAGAAAACTTATATAATGTTATGGTGGGGACTGATTAATTTTCTTGTATCTTTTTTTGTGTGTGTTTAACGGTGTGTCTTTAAAATTTAATTTGTGATTCAATTATACTATTATCCAATTTTTTTTTTTTTTAAGTTGCATTTGAATGGATTTTTTTTTCTGATTTAAGTCCTTTGGACGAAAAGTAGATAAATACATTTGTGTTATGTTTAGACTTGCTTGCATTCATTCCTTTCAGTCTCAATAGAACAAACAAGTAGCTTTTTGCTTTTGTGTTTGATTTGCCAGTTTGCATTTCAGGTCAAGACATCCCTCTGTTCAGTGGAATGTTGAAGGAAGTACAGTTAGCTATTCTGTGGCCAGACTATACACCTAATAAAATAGAAGGTGAAGAAACCTGGTACAGTGTTGCAAAAAGTTAATCCTAAATCTAACTCTAGTAAGAATGCAAAAAGGCAACCACAGCTGCATACACTTTTATGAATACCCACTAATGATTAAGAAAACGGGAAAGACATGGAAAGTTTGAAGGAGCTAAATTCTGGTTTTGTCTGTAAAGGGTAGACTGGCCTGCAAGTTATCAAACATTTACTTAGTGTTATCAGAAAATCCCAGTTGTTAACTTAGCAAAATAAGTGTAAGGTTTAATTGTACTGCTACTGGAAAGTGTAGACTGAAAGGAAACATCCCATAGTGCATAGTAAGGGCCATTCTGTTATTCCAGCCAATTATAAGAATGAAGGATGCTAGTGTGGAGAGAGAGGAAGAGAAACCTACAGAAGTACACCCACGAAGGAAGAAAAGGAATCTGAACCATGTTCTAGTTTCCCTCTTTTATGTAAACACAGCAAACTGATTAGAAATGGGACTGTTAGTAGCAGGTCATTGGACAATAATTATTGAGGCAAAAGTAAACACATTGCCAAAACAAAGGCAGAAAAGTCACTAGCATGAGTTGCATATTGTACATGAGGGAATAGAAGTACCAGTCCTCTCATCAGCTCATTTTCTTGCCTCATATAGTTGGTTTGTTCATCAAAAAATTGTGGTTTTATAGAAAATCATTTAGACTTCATATCCTTTTCAAATGCATGATAATGTATAACTACTTAATCTTCCAACGTTCTATGTTTATAAGAGCAATATTTAAAATCTCTCTCTCTTTTTGGGCCTTTGTCCTCCATTATTTCTTGCCTTGTCCAGACGTTTGCAAAAAGAGGGTTAGAGGTATGAGAAGCACATACACCTGTATTTGTAAGAGAAGAGGCTACACCTGCTACTAAACATCATTGTCATGACAAAGGTAATCTTGACTTGACAGATTTGCATATGAGCGACGAAAAGTTAAGGAAAGCAAAGTTGAAGGAAAATATATTAGGCAGGGCTTAAATATCGCCACAGAAGGAGATAAAGGTTTGCCCCATAACATAATAGTTGGCAAATGATTTGCTGTACAGTGTAAAAACGTAAAGAAATAGTACTCTGGTTATTAGTTCCAAAACCTTTTAGAATATTTTTCATGAAAATGGCACATAGTCAGAATTTGGGAGGATCCTTAGGGATGTCGAACCAAATCTAGAATTTTAGCTATATTTTATGGGAGTAGTTCTTGCCTCGAGTATAAAGAGACAGAACGACACCCTGGTTTCAGAAGCCTGATACCTATCGCTGAAGTCCCACTTGAGTGGATAGCTTTAGATCCATTAAGCAAGTCTAGTAATGGCTACTAGTACGTTGTACGAAAAAAGGTCTTTAAGCCACTGTACTTACCCAGTTAACAAATGTTAAATAAATAAATGTGTGAAAAGTCATACTAGGTTGGTGACAGTAATTTATTTAGACACCTAGGAATCACATTTATCCAAAACACAAGCCATACTGGGCATTTTAAGATAGGCAGGACTTTTATTTTTATGCCTTATTTACTTAAATAGGTAAGTGGATGCTGCTGTGGTACGGCGGTAGCGTTGTTACCTCACAGCAAGAGGTTCTCTCGTTCGATTCTCGGCTGGGCTTGGGAGTACCTTCTGTGTGGAGTCTGCATGTCCTCCTTGTGGTTGGGTAGCATTCGAAAGACATGAGTACGTAAATGGGTGTGCCTTTGTTGAAGGTTGAGCGTCGAGCTGGCACCTCAGCATTTCGTAAAAATCTACTGCCAATCATTAGTGGACTGGAGTTCCTCTGTGGCAACCCCTTACCAGAAAAAGCCAAAAGACAAACAACAACAACAACATTTACTTAAATAGGTAAGCCTGCTGTGCACAAGAGACTCTTCTTTAAGGGGTAAAACAGGAGCACTTACTGGTTAAGGGACTTGGTTATAGTTGCATAGTAGGAAAGTGAAGATGTAAGGAATTAAACCCTGTTGCCTTTGCTTACAGGAAACAGTTCATTAAAAGTTTTAATCCTCAGTGCCAACAACAGATATGCAGTTAATACCACTAAACGTAAGCTTTTTGATTACAGAAGGCAGATACTTAGGGTATGTTGTTGTGAGAGGGATTATTACATCCCAAACAAGCAAAAAAAAAGCCATCAGAAACTATTATTATATACCCATTACTAAATAATTGAAAGCATTTTTACAACTGGAAAAGAAAAGACTTCATACTAAGTTTGCTGCTGTAATGGCACACTTTACAAAAGATCAGATGCCTATATCGATATAGTTGACTGCAGAAGCAGATGGCATTTCTAGCCCACTTAAAACTCTCCTAATCATAGTTGACTTTAATGAGTCCCTTTTTTACACAAAATAGAAGCAAACCTGAGTTTGGATCTGTGTTCTCTGGAATAAGGTGATTAAGAACACTGCAACACCTAAGTAGGAATTTAAGTAAAGATGAGACAAACTGCCATAAAGTAAGCATGATCTCCTCCACAAAAGTATTTATTAGGACACAGCTTCGTTCAGACAGATGAACATGCACCCCTGCAGTGGTTATACAAGCAATGAGATGCTAATGTCGGGTTTTTTAAGTGCACTTTAGCTCTGCAGCTTTTTCTTACAGCCATCAGACATAGGCAGTAGCCGCAGGGATCTGGATACTATTACTCTGGTCCTATAATACATTACATTCAGTATAATACCAGGGAGTTGGTGCTGGAAGGTGGTCATTGCAGTGTGGTGGCTAGTTCACATACCAGAAGCACTGTTTTGATAAGTTCATATAAACCAGATATCATGGTAGAAACTAATGGTGAGGTCTATACACAGATTATTATAGTAGTAAAAATACATATTAGCATTATTTAATCTGAATTGGCTGAAATCCTGTAGTTAAAAGAAGGACCAAAATACCATGCCATTTGTAATGTTGGCCATGAAATGTAGCTTAGGCAGGGTGAAGGGGCTGCGATTGACAGATGCCAACTAGGTGATAGTGCGGCATCAGCATTTAGTTTCTGAATGCTATAGGTAAAGCTGTTCAGTAGAGCAGAACTAGCATTCAGGAATTAATTCTGCTACTGCTTTGAAGTTAGGGTAGAACCTTTTATTTCTTTGGCTCTCAACTTAGAGGAAGGAAGCTGCACAGGCATGACAATGCCTCTGTTGGACTTATGTACATAGACTCGGGATCCTAAGAGTGTATTTAGTTTTACTGTACTATGTATACTCACAGAGTACCGGTTATCTAGCTGTGGATTTGTCAAGTACACACAGTATCCAGATTATAGATACATTTTAGTCAGCTTGACTGCAGCTGTGGTGTATCCAAGTTGTGCTCTGTAAGGAATATTGTTTTTCATGAAGAGCCTTTATATGGACTTCAACTATAAGCAATCAGAAAAAGGTTTAAAGTAGAAATGTTCTTGCTTTTTTATTTCCAGTTAAAATAGGTATTGCTTTGGGATTCTTCACTGTAAATGAACTGTACTTGAAAGGCTGTTTTGATTGAATGTCTTTGGCTAATATTTGTGTGTGTGTGTGTGGGGGGGGGGGGGTTGCAAGGTGGGTCCAGTTATATTGGTTGACTTTGATTTACTCAACATCTTTCTGAACAATTGTATTAGGTCAAGAGAAAAAGCATTCCAATGAGATCAACATGTACTAGGGTTGGGGAAGCTTCCCCTTTCACTTGTATTGTAGTCTTGGAGCTGGTGTATTTAAGCAGCATTGTGCAGTGAGGCTTTACCTCTGGGAAAAAAAAAATATTTTTATTTTGCTTGCTCTGAGGTTATATTTTGGGACATGCACATTGCAATGTCAATGTTGTGTTGTCGACATTTTTTTGACATTTTCAACACTGATACAATCAAAATTAGATTATCTTCATTATATCTGTGTGTTTCTATTCATGAGTGCATGAAATTTTGTTGAAAAGAAAAAATATTGAATGTATACTGAACACAAATGCTTGATCAGTAACTTTTAAACCAATAACAAAATGAATTAAACATCTATTTTTCCTGGAGGCAAGTTGTCCTTGCACCCACTACTAATAATGTGTATGAATACTGAGATCATACTACAATTAGGAAAGGACAAATTTTCCAATACCCACTGTAATGTGATTGTGCAGAAATAAAGCACCATCTTGAGTGATGAACTGGTTCTCAGTAACACAAAGCCAGCTCTTTTTCATTTCAATAAATAGTTTCACCAAATGAATGACAACTGTACAGATATACTGTAGATATATAAAACAAGCACACACACACTAATATGTGTTACTTGTAATAACCTACATTGTGCATTCAGTTTAAATTTCTAATGGATGTCCGCCACGTATTCAGGTCATCTGTGCTACTTGCTCACTATCCTGATAAGCAAAATACTTTACATATTTTATAACTGGCAATGGAAATGGATCAGGAAACCACATAACATTAACTTTGACAGCAGGAATATACTGGCCAACAGATTCACTGCCAACTTTACCCCTCTCTCCCCTCCCAAAGGACCTATCACATTAACAGTAGATTGCCTGGCACCCCGTATTACTGCTGCACAGGTTAAAACAGCACTGTCCAAGGCCAAGAATATAGCTTCTACAAGACCTGACAATATTCATTGGCTGTGTTCTACATGAACTATGGAGTGAACTGTGGCACATCACCTGTGTGGCCCTGTTCAATCACAGCCTCACCTCAGGCTTTGTCCCTACCGAATGGAGCACTGCTACAGTCATCCCTCTCCACAAAGAGGAGGAACTACAGACCATGGGATCTATCACCCCATTAGCCTAATGAGTCTGATATGCAAAGCTATGGAACGCATCATCATGGACCTAATAAACAAGGAGCCGGCAAGCCAGCATGTAAAACTCTACTGCCAATCATTAGCAGACCGGAGTTTCGCTCTGGTAACCCCTAACTGGTAAAAGCCGAAAGACATACTACTACTACTACATAGGGAATCTCCAAACTTTGGATCCCACACAGTTTGATTTAGTGAAGGGTAGATCATGCCTGTTCAACTTGGTCTACTTCTTTGAGTCAGTCACCAGAGCTGTGGATGAAGGCAAGGTGGTTCACAAAGCCTTTCTTGATCTGGCTAAGACCTTTGATACCATTCCCCCACTCAGGAATCATAGAAAAGCTCAGTAAGCTAGCCATCAACCCCCCTGTATCACTAGGTGGGTTGCAAACTGGCTCACAGAACCCACAGTGTGAAAGTAGCTGACTCCAAGTCAGACTGCTGACCAGTCATGAGTGGAGTCCCACAAGGTTCAGTCCTGGGTCCTCTCCTGTTTGGTATATACTTCTCTGAAGTCCAGGCCAGCACAAAGGGACTCTGGCTGACAAATTGTGCAGACAATTGCAAGTTGGGAGCTGCTCTTAACTCCCCAAATTATGTTGACATCCTACAGAAAGGTCTCACTGAGACCAATGACTGGTGTCAGGACCATGACCTTAAGCTCAATGCCAAAGAATGTCGCCATCCCCTTTGGGAAAAACCCAGTTCCCGTGAATTACCACATCAATGGTAGTCCACTAAATACAGAAGGCATTATAAGAGATCTGGAAACACAGGTTGACAGCAACCTCTTTTGACCACTACATTGCCACTGTGGTCAGAAAGTCCTATGTGGCACATTTCATTACTAAGGGTTTTGCATCCAGGAAGAAAGAGGTCATTGTCTCCCTCTACTCTTCCCTCATTAGGCCAATCATTGAGTACAATGCCCCATTTGGCTTGTACCTCACTAGACACCTGCAACAACTGGAGAGGCTGCAAAAGTACCTCACAAAGAGGATTCTAGGCCTTAAACACTTGTCCTATATGGACAGACTCAAAAAAACTATTACCTGTCTCATATTGCCTACTTAGAGGCAACCTCTGCTTGACTTACAAAGCCATGTCTGACCCAGCTCTGTTAAAAATGCTACATCTAAAGAAATCCCAATACCTCTGCACCAAACGCTCCAGAAACCTCAACCTCATTACCACAGTCAATAGAACATGCTGGAGGGACAGGTTCATAACCCAGAGACTGTCCATGCTATGGAATAGACTTCCCATACATGTCAAACAGAGCACTTCACTGGCCCTCTTCAAAAGAAATCTTTTTACTTCACTTTTTTTTTATTTTTTTTGTTTGTAAACAAATTATGATACCGTAAATTTAAATTACAATTCAAAATAAAAGAAAATAGTTAATAACTATAACAATATGTACAATATTTACAGGTGGTCCAATGAAAAGGATTAACCAACAAAGTTATAAAGAGGAATAATCCCATAGAACAAATATAACCTTTACTGGCATATATTCACATAAGTCCATCTTAGTTTATGACATTTCAATTTCATGTAGAAGAAATTATATCCTTTTGTAATGTGTCTATAAGTATTAAGATTTTATTCCAAGGATTGTCTGTCCAACGTCTGGGAAAAAGTTCTTTCTTCTTTGACTTTTATTTTTTTGTACAGATTCCTTTAATAGAAATATGAAGTCTTCATAACTTGGAGGGACTGTGGATTTCCATTTTCTTGTTATAGATTTTCTGGCTACAGCCAGAATAGACCATAGAAGATATTGATCACTTTTACTCATAGTTACTGAGTCATCTACATTCAGAAAAATTAAAGATTTTGTTAGAACAAATTTGTCATTATAAATGGCTTGAAGAAATCTATTAATATCTTCCCAGAATTTTTTAATGCAATCATAAAACATATGTATCTAATCTGCCTCACAGTTTAAAGTACATCTCCAGCATATTGGCTTTTGGATAGGGTCAAATTTGGCTATTTTATATGGTGTATAAAAGGCTCTATGTAGAAATTTCCATGTGAAGATTTTCCATATATGAAAGTTTGAGGTTAGCTTAACTGACAACAAAAGGTCATTTATACCTTCAGGTGATAGATTTATTGTCAAGCCCTTTGTTAAAGTGTTCACAACATTTTGACCTATTTTGGTTTTATACACTATTAAAATTTTGTATAATTTAGATATAGAAATTAGCTTATTATGATTTCCATAAATCAATTCTTGCATATATTTTATGAATTTAGGTATAGTATTAAAGTTTGAATCATTAATAATTCTACATAAATCACTTGCATATTGTAATATTTTTGGAGTTCTATTCTGTCTATTTCAAATGTACTAAACTCATTTATTACTTGTTGGGTGGTTAAAGTACTGTGATTATTCAAACATTGAAACCAGTAAATAAAGTTATTGGATTCCCAATTAATGAGTGTTTTTCTTGGATTTTTCTTTAAAATTCTTTGATGTTTTAAATGGTATTAAGAGTTCGAACCATAATTTTATGTCTGGATTTGTAATTATAAATTTTCTAAATAGATTATAAATATTATTCAAATATGATAAATTAGTGGGCTTTGTTGTTTTATTTTGTAAGCTATTACATAGTACATGCCAAAATATGTTATTATAATTCTCCAAATCCATATTTTTAATATTTTGTTTTCATTTAAGAAAAAGTTATATGTAAAATTTTCCATGCAGATGAATAATTTGGATTTACCCAATTTAGTATAAGTTTAATGATGGAAGCTTTAATATACGTTTCTATGTCTGGAAATTTAATTCCTCCCAAGTCCCAGGGTCTAATATGATGTGAGAAAGCAATTCTATTCTTTTTTGGATACCAAAGAAAATCCATTAAAAGTTTATGTATTGTTTTTATAACTTTTTTATCTGGTAAAATAGGGATTGCTAATGCTATATAGTTTATTTGTGGTAGGAATAACATTTTTATTAACTGTAACCTATCTTCCAATTTTAACATTAATTTATTCCAGCTATTAACTTGTTTTTGAATTAAATTTTGGATTTTATTATAATTTAAAGTCATGGTAGTATCTATGTTCTCAGATATAAGAATTCCTAGATATTCTAGTGAAGAAACCTTTTCTCCAATTATTTGATATTTATTCAGATGTAAGTCATCTATTTTATTTAGAAGTATATGTTTTGATTTGGATTTATTGAAACAAAGACCTGAAATAGAAAAAAATCTTCTACTTGTTTCTCTAATTCTTGTATGGACTCTTCATTTGGTTTTAAAGTCAGCAATATATCGTCAGCAAATAACATGATTTTAGAATTAAATTTATTGTAAAAGTTAATTCCTTCTATTTTTAGATCACTTCGTATTGCAGACGCAAATAATTCTATTGCCAGGGCAAACAGTATGGGAGACATAGGGCAACCTTGCTTAGAGCCTTTAGTTATTTTAAAAGCTTCCGAGGTAAATGGGCCTAATTTTACATAAGCCAGGTTATCTTTATATATATTCTTTATTAAATTTATAAAGTTTAATGGGAATTCAAAAAGTTCCAAGATTTTAAATAGATATTTCCAGTTTACCAAATCAAATGCTTTCTCTATATCAAATGTGATTATAAGAGCTTCTGAATTATCTCTGTTCAAAGCTTCTATAATGGTTAAAATTCTCTGAATATTGTCATATGTGTGTTTTCCAAATATAAAGCCTGTTTGGTCTTCATTTATGACTTGACTCAGGGATTTCTTAATTCTATTTACTAAGATAGACATAAAGATTTTATAATCATTATTAAGCAGAAAGATATGTCTATATGAGCTACATTGGGATGGATCATTTTTATCTTTTTTTATAGGGGTAACTAGTGAATATTTCCAAGATGGTGGAGTAATAATTTTAGTTTGAATATCATTTAGCATGTTATGAAGTAGAGAAATTGCTGAATTTGGAAGAATTGTATATAATTCCATTATTATTCCATCCATTCCTGGTGATTTGTTGTTTTTACTTACTTTAATTATATCTTTTATTTTTTTATGGAGATATGCTTGTCCATTTCTACTTTTAATTGGTCAGGTAGTTTTTTTATTAAGGAATTATTAAATTTCAGATCTGAAAATGAAATATTATTGCCATTATTTCCATAATGCTTAACATAATAGAACTTAAAAGCTTCAAGAATATCATTCACATCAGAGACCTTTTTTTCCCTTTTCCTTCATGTATTATATTTATGATATTTTCTAAGTTCTGCTTTTTAATTCTCATTGCTAGATTATGTAAGTGTTTTGGAGAAGTTGAAATTGAGGCAAATTTTAGTTTTTCCAAAGCTAGATTTGTTTTATGAATGAGGAATTCATTGTATATTTTATTTAAATCTATAATTTCTTTTTTTTCCTGAGAATCTACTACATCATAAGAACTTGTATTTATTTCTGTTATTCGTTTTTGTATGTTGTGTAATTCAGATTCCCATTCCTTTGTTTTATTTTTAAACCATCCTATAATCTTGCCATACAAAAAAGCCTTAAGTGTATCCCAAGTTGTTATATTATTTGTATATTTAATAGGATTTGTTTCTAAGAAATATTTGATTTCTGAATCTAGCCAAGGTTTAAACTCTTTTAATTTAAGGATGTAAGCTGGTATTCTAGTTACAATGTTTAGTCTTTTGAAATCAATTTGTACTTTAAGAATTAAGGCATTATGGTCTGAGAGAGGACATGGAATAATATAAAATTTTGTTATCCTATTGTTTAAATCAGAGGAGACAAATATTTTATCTATTCTTGTTTTAGTATTAAAGTGATAATCGCTATGTGTATAACTTAATGAGTTAGAATCTTTAAAATTAAATGTATCTATCAGATTTAAGCTTTCTAACCATCTCTTGAAATATTTACTTACGGGTGTGAGACGTAACTTTCTTTTATTAGTTGTTTCAAAGTTATCTAGAATACAATTGAAATCTCCCCCCATTATTATCATACCTTTGTTTACTTTGTTAATTAATTCTATGTGTTTTTTAACCGTAGACAATCCTATTCCAGGAATCCAGTAAATATTTATTAAAGTCCAAATTCTATTTTGATATTTTATTATTACAATTGATATTAACCCTTCTTTATCTTTGTGTTTGTAAATGATCTGTAGAAAAACTACACTTCTTTTCCATAAAATTATAACCCCTCTTGTTTTTTTTTTTTTTTTTGTATAGGGAGTGAGAAAGAATTAGATAGTCACTAGGTTTCCATGTGAAATTATCATCTATTTTAAAATGAGATTCTTGTATAAATATGATTTGTGCTTTTTGTAATTTCAAATATCTTAGAAAATTCAACCTTTTTATAGGATTATTTAAACCATTGATATTTATAGATAATAAAGTTGTGTCTGTCATTTTTATAAGTATTTATTTGTACTTTTGGATTGTTTGTTCTTGAAATTTTGTTTTACCTTGGAAATTAATGTGTTTTGAGTGTTAGATTTATCCTTTCTTTTAGAAGTTATTTTGAAATGAATATATTTATTTCTATTTATGTTTAAAAAAAGTTTCAAATTGGACCACTGGAAAATGAAAAAGTTGAAAAACATTGCGTTAACATATTTTGAATAAACAATTAATGATTTTGCCATTCTAAATCCCAAACATGAAGTGTCTAGCACCTCAAATCTGTTTGGACTTAAAAGTTCAAACAGATTTACCCTCAATAATAATAGTTGCATTAATGAGGAAATGTTGCTTTAAATTGAGCTCCTCATTAAGAAAAAAAAAAAAAAGAAAACTAAAACCAGAGAACATAATGCACTTATTATGTAAATAACATATATGTCTAGTCTGTAAAGTTTTGTTCATTACAAATTAGATTCTAAAATGAGATATTATTTCCAATTGAAAAAAATTTTAAATAAGACATTTGTTAGTTACTTTAATAATATATTAGATGTTCATTTTTCATTAATATTATGAAATTTTTGCAAATTACCAATTGTAGATAATATATCAGCAAATGTCAGGCCATTAATGTTCATTAGTGACATTTAACATTGTTATTAATAATAAAAAGAAGTACAGTGAGTATGATAGATAGATACTGTTTAAAATAAAAAGGATTTTTTTTACATATTTTAGATCTATATAAGGTATTACATCAACATAGTAAAGTTAATTAATATATAGCTAACCACTTATCGAAACCAATTAAAATACTTACAGATAATAATATTCATTTATAAGATTTAATATAATAACAGTTAGAATTAAAGCAACATTTATAATGCTTTACATAAAAGCATTTTCTCAGTGTTCAGTTAATGTCAGTTTTATAACTCTGATAATTCCACAATCTAAAATTAATAAAATGTGTAAGAGTTTTTTTTTTTTTTTTTTTTTTTTAATGTGTAAGAGGTTTCACTCTTAAATTACTTATATGTGACCTTTTTGTAGTTCTGTTATTAGTAAGTTATTATTCATAAGATTTTCTCTATTAAGTTCAAGTTAAAGATCACACATATCAGAAATTGCCTTCTGCTTATCACAAATGTAGTGAGCGTCTGGTAACTAGTAAAAGGTCTCATCTTATATGTTAAACTATAAAACAAAAAAGAAAAAGGTCAAAATTAGAATTATATTTGCAAGAGAAATCTACCTTAATAATGGTGCGATAGCATTCTTATCCCATAACTAATCATTTATAATAATAATTTTACGTATAGTACTTCTTTTATACAATAACAAGCATGATAAAGCAATCTTTAGATAAATGAATGTATAATTCCCAGTAAGCTGACACTCAGGATCTTTTTTTTTTTTTTTTTTCTTTTTCTTTCCCTTCCCTTTTCCTTCCATTTCTATATAACTTAATAACTATAAGTAACTTATCTAATACAGTGCCAGTTAGATGTGTTCACAGAGCGCATGTATTATACTTTTACCAGACACTCACCCACTAAGACACAACAGTATTTAAATGATTCACTATCTTTCTTGTTATAATAGCACTTTCTTCAAAGCAGATCTAGCGCTATACTTGCATGAGATATTAGCTGAGTTTGATAGTAAACCATAAAATTTTTAATAAAATACGAAAGAATATTTATGAAACGTGAAAATAATTGAAGCAAACGCTTCCTTTACTGTAATCAAAACAGCAGTGTTAAGGAAAAGAACTCTGCGATAGTGCGTGTTTACGCGCCATCTTGTGGCCAGTAACTTAAATTACATCTAAACACGCTAGGATGTATCGCATGCTTATGAATGTGGACGGTGATCAACTTTTCAGACAAAAAAACTGAAAAAGCCAAACAGAAGGCTCATGGATACTGTCCACCCTCAGATAATACAATAATGTTCTGGATACATCCCAAAATGATCAAGAGTGGTTCCATTTTATAATATTTTCATCAATATACTTTACATTAATTCAAATTAACAAATTCTAAATGTGTACCTCTAAGCAACATAGATGCATTCACCAAGAACAACAATATTTATTCAGGCAATGATAGCGCACTATTCTAGTAACCAAATACTTGTATAGAGAAGAAACAGCAGTGTTAAAGAGGAAAACTCTGCAATAGTGTGTATTTACATGCCATCTTCTGGCCAGTAACTTAAATTACATCTATGTACGGTTAAATATATCGCGTGCTATGTATGAAGCGGTGAACAACTTTTCAGATAAGAAAACTAAAAATAACTGAGCAGAAGGCTCGTGGATGCTTATTTACTTTCAAATAATACAGTAATATACTGAATACATCTAAAATGTTCATGAGTGATTCTATTGTATAACATTTTTATCACTATACTCTACATCAAATTAAATCAATGAATTTTAAATAACATAAATGTAATTACTAAAAATGATAATATTTATTCAGGCATTGATAGCGCCTTAATTTATCAACTAAGTAGTTGTATAGAGAAAACCATTCAAAAAGACAGTTTATATTAAAAGCTTAGTGACAAAAAAACAATGTCTAGTAAACTTCATTGGTTATTATTTTCAAGTATTCAAAAAATAAATATATACTTCAGGGCTTTAGTAAATTATTAATTAGTACTAAAATTTAAGTATTATATTAAACTAAACAACTAAGAAAGAAAAGAAAAAAACTGCTTTATACTAGTGTAATAAACAGTTTAGTTTTAATATATTATAATCATACCTTAGTTGATACTTTGAGAGAAATGGTATCATCAGAGTTCTTTTTGTCAGTCTTTTGTTTCTTTTTTTCTCTTGCCTCCGACCAGATATTTTTTCCTGGAGCCCTTTTTAAAGAAGATGAATTTATCCAGTCCATTTCTTCAGGTAGTGGAATCATGTTATTATTCTTTATGAAAGATGTGGCTTCCTCTATGCTGTTGAATGTTCTCATGTCATTGTTATATTGGATTCTTATTTTGGCTGGATAAGAGAGCTGCGCTTTGATTTTATGTTGTTTTAAAAGTTTTACTAATGGCCATGTTTTCTTCCTTATATCCAGAACTCTTGTTGAATAATCATTATCAAATCTTAATAATGACTGTTTATACATAACAGGACTTTTCCTCCATGCAGATCTCAGTATAAGCTCTTTGTCCATAAAAGAAAGAAATTTAACTACTATGGATCTTGGAGCTGATTTAGAAGAAATAGAAAGTGTCTTACCAATAGCTCTGTGTGCTCTTTCTATCCCATAAGATAAGCCTTCTTTTAGTCCAAGAACTTCAGGAAACCAAGAGTTCAAGAATGAGATAATGTCTTCACCTTCGGATTTCTCTGGAAGACCAAAAATCCTTATATTTGTTCTTCTTTCTCTATTCTCTATATCATCTACTTTATTTATTAACCAAGTGTTCTGTTGTAGCAGAAATTGAGTATGTAGTTCATCTTCTTTTAACCTCCCATCAACATCACTTAAAGTCTCAATGTCTGATATTTTTATTTGTTGCTGTTGTAAGAATTCTTTAAAAAGTTCTGTTTGTTTTTGGCAGTTATCCTTAAGACTTTCTAGATTTTCAGTAAATCTGTCCATTTTTAGCGATAAGTCCAGCAAAGTAGCAGATATCTGTTGCATCTCTTTTTTTATAATAGAGTCTGAATGTGAATTCTTGGAGTTACTCATCTTCAAACAGTTTGGAATGTCCTCTGTAGTATTTGACAGGAAAATTTCAGAATTTTTTCTTCAAAATTGGTAGCTTTGTTATAAATTACTTCATCTTCAATATTTACCCAAATTTTTTTAAATATATTTAGTTTTTCCTGTATTTTCTAGTATGAGTATGAAGAGCTCAAAATTAAGCTGCTTTCAGTTAGCCATTAGGCTCCACCCCCCTCCTTCAAGAGAAATCTTGAGTGGATGGGAAATAGAAAATTCACCCTGGGGATCATTCCAGTAGCTCTACTTGACAGAGGTACTGGGAACTAAGGTCGGATGGCATGATGCCAGGGTAATCCTATGAGCTATGCTTGTAAAGGCTCCAGGGTCATTAGCCTAGTACAAACCTATGAACCTATGTAAAGTCTAGCTAACTAGCTCCCTGGTAACATCCTATTGTATGTAAATGCTACTATGGTATTGTGGGAAAAGTAACCTAATTAATTTTACTGAGTGGATTACACTGTAGCTTGGAAAAGGAAGCCTAGAAGATGATGCATACCATGATTTAGAGGAGACTAATAAACTGAAGAGATTTTGGAGTATGAATAAAATGACTAAGCAGAACAGCTGGGTGAAAGGAAGCGAGACATGGTTTTAGGAGAACCCTTTCAAAAGGAAGGAAACTGTTCAGTTCATTTCAAAATGTGTTGTCCCAGGATAAATATTGTTCATCATCTTAGTATCAGACATAATGTTGGGCACAGAAAACAGGACCAGCCTAGTTGCAGAAAACATTATGAAGAACAGACGTGGGGACAGTGTAATAAAAATCCTTCAAATGAATTAGACGAGATTATCAAAGGGGACTGAGAGTTGATGTTTAAGGTTTAATTATGTCAGATAAAAAGTCGTTCACTTGGTCATTAATAACCCAAAAGATGAGCATCACCTGGAGAGTGATCCTGAAAGCACAGGGAGGACAAAGGCCTTGACAAAAGCCCTGCATCTGTAATGTTGCTGTCATATCAAGTATAAAGTCAGATAGCAATAGCAAAGCCAGTAAAATGTCTGACAATATCCTTAGGTACATAGGTTTTAACCGAGGTTATGTTACACTTGATTTCTTTCCAGTAAGTCCAAAGATAAAATACTCTGTTCTGTTTAAGTGTAGACACAAAGCTAATAACAAAGATAGTCAGGAAGACACTTCTACAAATACTTCCTTCAGCTTGTCTTCAGACACTTTAGTGGGATGGTGAGGTTGGAATAATGGTTAGGATCTTCATCTCATAGGTACAACACAGTGTGCATATGTCATTACCGTTTAACAGCCAAATAGGGAGGTAACAAGTTCACGCTTTGCTGCCATAGTAACGAAGGTGCTTGCATGTGGCTGACTGCTGTTGGGGAGCCTGTATGATTGACACCAGTGCTGGTCGCAATCTCCCTGCAGCTGAGGCTTTGAGTATTAATATTATTTTACCTGTTGGACTTAAGATGTAGAGAAATAGGATGAAGGGCATTTTATATAACCGGGAACTTTACTAAATAAGTGGACACCGGCTGCTTTACAATATGACACCTTCAGCTAAATATGTAACCTTGGTTTTGCTCTAAAGAAATGCGTATCTTATACACACAGTAGTCATCCAAGAATTAAACTTCACTGCCACTGGATTGAGAACACAGTCTGCCTTGACTCATTGTATGCTCTGTATTTTAATCCCTATATGTTTTATGATGTAAATGATATATTTTTCCAACAAGAAACCTTACACCTTTTTAAAAGAAAATTTTCATCTAGTTTAAATATGTGGCATGCACATTCAGACAACAGTAACATGCCCCTATCTGCCATTTAGTTCAAGCATCATAAACTTGCTTGTTAATACTTGTTTCAACATTATTTAACCGATCTGCGTTCTGCCTGACCCATTTCACCCTTGGTATGCTCGGGCTTTTCTCTGCTCCCCTCCCTGCTCCGGATTCCGACCCAACCCCATTACAATTGCATATATTTGAACCCTAAACCATCCCATCCTATCCCATAGCCAATCACCTACTGCCTCCAATGAGCCTTTCTTACTTGTTAAGTGATACCCTTTTATAAATCCTCCTTTCCCATTATTTCACTGCCCTTCACTCTTGCATATAACTATCTAATTTGTGTGGTCCTTCCCTTACTGTCTCTAGTCCTTATTTCACATATATGTCCTAGTATAGCAATCTACACTATTTGTAAGAGCTTTATCTTTCCCACTGTTACTTGCAAGTATAAGATAAAAACAGAAGGACCCAATAAAGAGGCTGTATTTTACAGTTTAAAAACAGTTTTAATCCGCAAAAAGGAAGCACAAGCACTTTCATAGGTACAAATCCCACTTCTTCAGATGCTAACAATTGTTCAAACAAGAATACATATACAGAAACACCTGAAGTAATTAAATAGTGACATCACCTTAAAGCTAAATTTATATTAAAATGTTCAAAACAAACATCTTAATACTTGCACTTCTCACTTTAACTTCGCATTTCTCAGTTTACCAGTTTCCACTAGTTCTATCACAATGTAACCAATAAACATACTAAGTACTACCAAACTTCTAAGCACACAATTCATTTTAAAATATTACCTAGCATCCTCAACGCTTCTTAGTCCAACAATTTCATAGAGTTACTATTGTCAGTACAACTGCAAAAACATTATGTTCAGATACCACAAGAACATCACCTTTTGGATGCAAATAACAGCCTATGTAGCTAGCCATAAAACTTTTAACCACTGGTTACATACGCCCAAATCCAGGGCCAAACCAACTCTTCTCTACCAACACTCACACATCAAAACCTTTTAACATACCTCATAAAAGCTCAGATCTACTGTTTCTCAACTTGAATGTCCAAAGTCTAGTTAATAAAGTCCATGACCGTGAGGCTATCCTATCACATTATTTCTCAGTCTTAGTCATCCTAACTGAGACTTGGCTTAAACCTCATATCCCTGATATTGAAATCACACCTTCTGGGTAAAACATACTTCGTAGTGATGGAGCTAATAAAAAAGGTGGTGGAGTAACAATCCTATTTAAAAATGACTTAAATGTACAGCATTTGGATCTAAATATATCCATACTTAGTAGCACTGACCTACTCCATAGCAAACTACAAATTAATTCCAATAAGCATATAACTGTGGCTGCCATTTATATCCCACCTGGAAACAATATATCCGCTATATAGAGCATATCCTCCAAAGTATCACTAATCTTACAAGAAACAATCCAAGCAACTAAATCAAATTCTTTGGTGTCTCACAAATTACACAAACTCCTACCAGAATTGACCAAGTCTAATAGGAACTCCATTCCTGTTTGGGCCCTGACAAAAAAACCCTCACACTATCTGTCTGCCTAACAGACAATACAAGTGACCACATACCTACCTATCTATTAAGGCAACAGATATTCCACTCTAAGTACATAGTTTTCCATCAAATACACAATAAAAAAAACTTCAGCCCACTTTCTTAAGCAGTGCAACTGGTCCCTACTGAAAACCTTATCCCTAGATGCAGCAGTCAATCACTTCAATAACACCTTCCTCAACAGTATGGCCCCTCCCAGAACTGTTCGGGTTAAATCCAGTCATGCCCAGTGGCTTACTCCTGGAACTAAAGCCCTTGTCAAGCTAAGGGATCAGGCCTGGATCTCATGGCATAATAGCAAAATTAGGGGAGATAATGTAACCTTCCTACAACTTAGAAATAAGCTTAAACATCAAATCAGAGACAAAAAAAAAAAACTACTATGCTAACATGCAACTTAAGTATCAAAAAAACCTACAGAAATTTTGGGCTACAGTCAATAATATTCTCCATCCAGGTGACCCTACTACTCCCTCCCCACATTACCTAATAGCACAGGAACTATTGCTGAACAATTTAATAAATTCTTTACAGAAAGAATTCTAGCTCTTATTAAAACAAACCCTATTAATACCCACACAACACCCAATCCAAACAACAACCTAAATTGTTCCTTCTGATTCCACCCAATCTCCACCAAAATTATAGAGAAACTCATAAAAAACTAAAACCCACTGCAATTGCAGCAGATGGTCTTCCATCAGAACTTCTAAAAATAACAGCTGAAGCTATTTTCTACCTGCTTAACTGCTCCATTGCTGAAAACCATTTCCTTCTCTGGAAAATTGTCCACATAATTCTTCTGCACTAAGTAAGATTATCAACTGAACTTGTTAATTACATACCCATTTCTATTCTTTCACACTTTCCAAACTTTTGGAGAAATGCATACTTTTACAACTTAAGAAAGATCTTGCATATAATAACATACTAGCTGTTTCTTTACACTGTTTCAAACCTTCTCACAGTACAGCTACGGCTCTTCTCAGCTTCACCAATACGAGTAACAAATATAGGAACACTGGTAACTTAGTCTCATCAGTTTTCCTTGACATGTCTAAGGTTTTGATACCATCTCCCATAACAAACTTTTAGCTATCCTCTCTGACCTAAAAATTAGTCACTCTAGTCTCTCCTGGTTCCAAAGTTACTTAAGTGGACATCAGCAGCCTGTCAAATGGCGAAATGACCTCACCACTTCTCCCTATTGCCCTTGGGATCCCACAGGGCTCCATTCTTGGCCAACTTCTTTTTAGTCTTTTTACTAATAACCTTAACTCAGCTACTTCGCAAGCTACCATTATCCAGTACGCAGATGTTTCTACATTAATTTGTGCAGCCCTTACCATGCAACAACTTCAGGATAGAACACAACAGGCCTTTGGTGAAATTGAAGACTGGTTGCCAAACTCTCAGCTCATACTCAATTCTAACAAAACTTATGATCTTTCAACCTATCAAATCAGTTGAATCCTCTCTAACATTCCATATCATATCCAAAAACAACACAAAAATCACTCCTGAATCTACTACCAAACTACTTGGAGCCTTAATAGATGATGAGCTAAGATTCGACTCTTACATATCACAAACAATTAAAGTACATAAAAAGATGGGTACCATCTACAGATATAACAGATTCTTAACAGACTCTAGAGTTGCCATTGTAAGTACACACTTCCTGGCAACTTTGCTATATGCCTCTCCTATCCCTAACAACTTGAAAAAAACTGACTTGGCAATTTTGTTGTAGCAAGTATTTAATTTTTCTAAGCTTGCCACTAGTTCAGCTTGTAGATCTCAAAACAACTTTCCTGGCTAGAATTTCAACATCTTCTAGATTATAATCACTTAATGATAGCCTACAAACTACACTATAACCCTGAAAAGATACCAGCTCCTTGATGCATATTACTTCCATACTAAACACTCACTCACTTCATTCAACAAATAAATCTTTACTTCAGGTCTCTAAAGCCAATAATTCTGCCGGACAATTTTTATTCTTGCTTTATTTCTAAAGTTTGGAACTCTCTACCCCACAATGTAAGATCTGCTAACAACATAACCCAGTTTAAGAAATACTCAAAATGTATTTCTCAATTACATGGCAATTCTCATGCAATACCCCTGGCTGAGCACTTCCATACATATCTGATTTCTCCTGTCTTTCAATCTCTCTTCCTACTAATCTACGTAATGTCCGTTGACATACACAGTAAATTATTCTTAATGCTAACTTGGATTATCTATTTATACATATTTTTGTTGTTACTCTGATTTTTGCATTAAGTTGTACTTTACCTAAATGTTCTGAATTACTATTGTACAAATTTCACATGTGCATTTATTTGAATATTTTGCTTGTTTACACTTCTTTTTAATTTATTAAGTCAGTGTTATATATATCTATGCTGTATTTTCTTTATGTGGAGCTTTTCTCCTCTGGCCTCCACTGAAAATGGATTTTGCCCAGTTGGACTTTCCCAGTAAACACGTGTGTGTGTGTGTGTGTGTGTGTGTGTGTGTGTGTGTGTGTGTGTGTGTATATATATATATATATATATATATATATATATATATATATATATAAATATATATATAAAATGTATATATATATATATATATATATATATGTATATATATATATATGTGTGTGTGTGTAAATATATATATATATATATATATATATATATATATATATATAAAATAAAAATAGAAATAGACAGCTTTTTTGTTTCTATAGTTGAAATAACCAAAATTATCAAAGTAAAGCTAAAATAGTTTTTCTATAGATGATTGACAATCAGTTGATTGCATTTTAACTAGATAAACAACAGACATTGCCAACATACTGGCAGACAGGTTCAGTGCAAACTTCACCCCCCTCTCCCACCCTAAAGGAGAGATAACTATCCCAGTGGAGTGTAGCCTCCCAGACATCTCAAATGCACAGGTGAAAGCTGCTCTCTCTAAAGCTAAAAACACAGCATCAATGGGACTGGATGGTGTCCCCGGCTGTGTGCTACATGAGCTAAATGAGGAATTAAACCCGCACATAAGGCAGCTGTTTAATCTCAGCCTTACCACAGGATACGTGCCCAAGGAGTGGCGTACGGCAACTGTGGTCCCACTCCACAAAGGCGGTGCCTCTACGGACCCTGGTAATTACTGCCCCATAAGCTTAACAAGTCTAGTCTGCAAAGCTATGGAGAGGATCATAATGGAGCTCATAAACAAAGATATAGGGGACATGCAGACATTGGACCCGACCCAGTTTGGCTTCGTCAAGGGAAGATCATGCCTTTTGAACTTGGTCGACTTCTTTGAAACAGTCACCAAGGCCATTGATGAGGAAAAGGCAGTCCATACAGCCTACCTTGACCTTGCAAAGGCTTTCGACACAATACCCCACTCGGGTATTGTAGAAAAACTTACCAGCTTAAATGTAAACCCATATGTCACAAGATGGGTTGCAAACTGGCTTAAGGACAGAACCCACAGTGTTAGAGTTGCTGGCGCTATGTCAGACTCCAAGCCGGTCACAAGTGGTGTCCCACAGGGCTCGGTCCTTGGCCCCGTATTGTTCGGCATCTACTTCTCAGAAGCCGGCCAACATGGGAGGACTTTGGCTGACAACGTTTGCAGACGACTGCAAACTGGGCGCCATAGTGGAAAGTGCATCGGACACGGATATCCTTCAGAAGGGACTCACAGAAACAGATAGCTGGTGCCAGAGCCATGGCCTGAAGTTAAACGCCAAAAAATGTATAGTCATACCCTTTGGGAAAAACAAGGTAACCCCAAGCTACCATATAGGTGGCAATCCACTAAGCACAGAAGAGGTAATCAGGGACCTGGGGACCCAGGTTGACAGTGGCCTTTCTTTTGACACTCACGTTGCTAAAGTGGTTAGAAAGACCTTCTACATTGCCCACCTGATCTTGAAGGGATTCACATCCAGATCTAGTGAGATCATTGTTCCCCTGTACTCTTCACTTATCAGACCAATGATCGAGTACAATACCCCATTCGGGATGTATCTCACCCGACATCTGCAGCAATTGGAGAGACCCCAAAAGTTCATCACCAAAAGGATAAAGGGACTCCAAAATCTGTCATATGCTGCCAGATTGAAGAAACTCCAGCTCTATTCAGTCGCATACCATCTGCTCAGAGGTGACGTGCCTGACATACAAGGCCATGTCCAACCCGGAATTAATGGACATGCTCCACCTCAAAAAATCCAAATACACCAAAACCACTAGAGCAAGTGACTTAAACCTTAGCACGGATATAAATAGGACGTGCTGGAGGGATAGATTTATCACTCAGAGACTCCCTGTGCTGTGGAATAAAATCCCAGTCCATGTGAGGCAGAGCACCTCGCTGGCTCTGTTCAAGAGAAATCTTGACCTGTGGATGGGAGATCGTAGGTTTACCCCGGGAATCATCTCTGTGTCACTGCTGGACAGAGGCACAACAAACTAATGGGCACAGTATTTTTTCATATAAGGGGTGGCGTAAGCCACAAAAATTTGGGCTAGGCTTATAAATGCCTTAGGGCAGATAGCCTAGTATAAACCTATGAACCTATAAACATAACAGGCTGAAATCATGATTCATCATAGATTCAGGTCTAGGATTTAAGACAGGAATACTGTGTGCGATATCAATGTGCACTTAAATGCGGTGGTAATCTGGTTTTGCCAACTTTTGTGCAACTATAGGGTTTGTTTGTGTATCTGTGTGTGTGTGTGTATATATATATATATATATATATATATATATATATATATATATATATATATATATATATATAAAGTTGTAATAAAAATAAACAATTTCACAGTTACTGCTTCTTATAGTATTCGCCATCTGTGTACCATTTTCTTTAGCCCTTATGCCATTTTTATAATAAGTTTCAGTGCAGAATTTAATGAGACTACTATTGTCTCCTCTCGTTTCTTAGAAGAGAGGTGCAACAGACAAATGGTGGCAAAGTCCTGGATTAAAACTCAATGCCAAGAAATGCATTATAGAGCCTGTTGAGAAAACTGACACCCAGGTTAATTAGTCATTGATTAGACACCCCTAATAGTTAACCTGGTAGTCAGGTAATTGGGAACATATGTAGACAGTAATCTGGTCTTTGACCAACATGTGGCCAAGGTAGAAAGAATATCATTCTGTCTCCCAGCATATAAGTAGGGACACGGCATCAGGTACAATAAATTCAGACGAGTAGCACTTTATTCAGCCCTTGTCAGACCCATCATTGGATATAATGCCTCCTTCAGCATGTACCTGACCAGACATATGGAACAACTGGAATGCCCACAAAGGTTCCTTACTGGGAGAATCCAAAATATAAACACATTGTCTACATGGATCACTTTAAAGCCCTTTCTCTGTACTCTGTCTCCCATAGGATACCCAGAGGCAATATATGCCTGGCATACTCTAATCCTGCTCTGATGAAAGTTTGCACATCCACAAAATGAACAGCATAACAACCACTAGATCCCAGGATTTACATTTTGTTTGTGACATAAATTACATATTGGCATGGCAGATGTGTCAGGGAATTCCTATACTCTGGAACAGGCTCCCCATATATGTAAAACAGTCTTATCCCTAAACTCTATTTAAACATAACCTTAAACAATGGATGGAGAGTCCGAAATTTGCCAAGAGTCTGGCCCCTTTGTGTCTGATGGTCAGACAGTAATGCCCTATTATACCCCAACAAAAACTCTAGAAACTTTCCAAATAACATACCCCTCCTAATAAGTGCCCATGATGCCTGTAGACACAATTAGGTTGGGTTCCACAGCTAGGCCCCGGTGGTCATTCTCTGATAAAATGTATGTATTTATGAGCAGAACACCAGTAATTACTACTGTTAGTAAAACTGAAACAAAAATTATACTCCTAAAAGCCTGTACTTTTTACATTTTCTTAATTATGAAGAGACTATAGCTATGCAAGGTGTTTGTTGATCTTTCTGTAGTAAGTAGGACATTTGGCAAACAAATAATTATCTTGAACACTCCATTTCAGATACTTTGCTTTATGTCCTAAAGATTCTGATAGTTGTTTCTCTTTCTGATTTAAGCATGAAATACACAAATCAATCATGATCTTGAGCACTTTATCTCAAATACTTTACTTTGTGCTTTCTCCAGGGTTGCCTGGCCCATTAAAATGATACAAGTATTCAGAAAAATAATTTTGAATTACATTCGTAGGACAGCTGTTACTAACCTGATGTTTTGCATATCACAGAAATATAACAACATGCAAATCCTCTCTATTAATTTTTTATCAAAAGTATCCTTCCTCTTGATAAATGACAGCAATTCTTCATGCCATGTTCAAAGTCAGAAGCAAATAACATATGGGTAAAGTTATTTTAATCATTTCTTGTTTGGTTAATGCTCCTGTCATGCTCTTTCTCTTTTAATATGCATTTTGACATCATAGACCTCAGCCAGATTTTGCAAAGCTCTCTACGTGTGGCAACAAGATAAATATAATAGCAGTAATGTGAAGTTTTTATAAACCTGGGACATCTCTGATATAGCTAGTCTTTTATTTGAGAAATGTGCAACATTTTTACTATCTCAGTGCAAAAAAATCATGGATGCTTTTTCAATCCTTTCTTAGCTAATTTTAGGCAGGCCATTACATTCTATTAATACTTCCCCATATTTAATTATGGTGTTTCTTTAACAACTAGCCATCTAGTAAACTCCGTATGTCTACTTATTTCTCCCACTAGATGAGCCATCTTCCTCCAACTCTGAGTGCTACTGAGCCATTTGCTCCCCTGTATGCTCTTCCATATCACTGTTTTATAAGGGTGGATTAGCATTCTGGGAAGAGTACTTCTGAGAAGTGAGAGTTCAGTTTCAGGGGCCATCATCTATAATTGGTTAAAATTTTGAAATTCATACACGTACTTAAGTTACTTCTATATGTATTACATATGGAGTGAAATGACCCCCTCATTCATACTGTCCTTCCTTTAGCATTGCTTTCTACTAGCCTTCCAGTGTCTACCAAGAGAAAATGCTCTTGCAGTACAAAGTGCATTCCACTACATGCTCTGAGCCCTTATTTTTTAGCTAATTCCTGAAGCTGTTGGTCTGTTGCTCTTCTACTCATGGAAGCATCATATGCACTATAATCATGTTGCACACTGGAATGTTAACTAATGCGACTTCACCTGGTTTCTGCACTAACTGATCTATCCATTCACAACCCTTTTCCCATTTTTAGACTTTGATTTGGGTGTCACTTTGACAATGATAATCACATACATATCTCAAAAATACTCTGTGAAGCAGTAGTGTAGAAAAATGCTAAACAGCAATAATTCATTCCCAAATATACAACTTTAATACGAATAACACAAATTTAAACGCTTTCATCTAAATAACAGACTTCATCAGAACTAATTAAAAACAGTTAAAAATAGTTGTTTAAATACCTATCTTTGTTGAAAGTGAACCAATCACTTCTTCAGTTTCAACTTTACTTCATGAATTATACTAAAACTCCAAATCCACTCACAATGTTCCTACATGATAAAATTATTAAACATTTTAATATTTAGTAAGACTTTTAAATGCTAATAACTAAATAAATAAAACATTTAACAGAGAAGCTGTTCTTCCATACCACACACACAGATACACACTCATACCTATGGCCAGTTTGCAGTGTCCAGTACAACTATTGCATGTTTTTGGATTTTGGCAAGAAATCAGAGCACCTGGAGGGAACTCATGCAAACACAGGGAGGACGTACAGACTCCACACAGAAGGCATCCCGGCCGAGAATCAAAGCAGGGATCTTCTAGCTGTGCTGCAAGAGGGCTATCCAATGCACCACATTGCACTAACTGATCATTCCCAGGTTTCGCTATGGACTCTGCTTGTAATCCTCTGACAATCTAGCTTCAAACGTCTGTGTGCAATCACTGAGCAGCCTACGCTGCAGAGAAAAGAGCTGCTCCATGATCCTTTCTCATTATTTACACAACTTCATTGCACAGCATTTGTGTAGCACTTGATAAGCATGTTTGCATTTTCATTTATTCATTTTTAATCTCAGACATTATTCAGTTCATGTTTTTTAAAGGCTGTGGAAGAGCTGATGATTATCCTGGCATTCTTTGTGCACAAGGCACAAAAAATAATCCTTGATAAGATGGTAGTTTGTCATATAAACTTAGTGCTTTATTCCAGCATGTCTGAGAGAGCAGTAATATCTTATCCCATATGGGTGATATCACTAATTATTTTTTTGAATGATTTTATTTTCTGTTGCTATCCAGTGTATCCAACGATGAAATAAATACCAATTTGCATCATTTTTTATGCATCAAATAAATCAATCCTAGAGTCAGAGTTGCTCCCTTAAGGTTTGCAGTAATCAGGCGTTTACGAAGCTGAAGTTTAATTTAAAACTAACAGACCATAATGTTTATATAGTTAGCTTAAATTTTGGTTTAACTTAAATTTTTTTTCTTGCCTTGGTTTTACAGGCTCACAGATAACATGACAGGCTGCAGTCTACAGCAATGGCAATGCCACAATAACGTATTAAAGTGCAACAGTTTGTATTAATATTGGCCTGCAGTGCTCTAAAGAATGACAAGGTTGAGTGGATTACCGTGCTAACATTAATGTTAACACTGACTTGAATTGTTTTACTTCCAACAAAATCATGTGGAAAAACTGATTTTCAATTTCAGAAAAAAATGTTCCATATCTGAAAGAAGTAACCTTTGTGTAAAAATTTCATCCATCCATCTAAATGGCTAACAATAGAATTGACTTTTAACAGGCTACATAGGCACTTGAAGAACTAATGCTGAACGCGTGTGTTTATTTTCCTGATTATTATGGGACAGCTAAAAATTGCCTTCATCTCAAGTCATTTCAATAAACAGATGCAATCCTTTGAATATATTTGCAGATATCTGGAAATTGTTAATGACCTATTAGAGTTTCCAAAAGAAGATATTTTTTTAAATCACAGCCATTTCTAGTGTCTGCATTTTTCATTAGCCTTTTTATATTTTATGATTAGCATGAGTGTGCCCATTTATCCTTAAAATCTCATACAATTATTCTCATCAAGTAACCTATTCAAAATGGTATGTGCGCCTCTGCATGTGTGTGTATCTGTGTTCCATGTGCATGCCTGCTTCTCTTTCTCTGTGTGTTGTGCTTTTTACTGGCATAGGCTGCTACTTCAGTACGTGTATAGCTTCTGTCCTAGCAACTAATACTTGCCACATCCTTATTCTTTAAGTAGGAGGGAGCACATAGATTGCATGCTGTTAAGTTATGTGGTTCCTGTTTTCCTTTTCCCAGTGGAGTAACTGCCCAGCTTATCCCTGTGAAGGACCCCTGCAGAAACTGCTGAAGATCTGGAGGCATGTCATAATGTAACAAGAATTGTTCTGACTTAAAAACAATCCTGCAGCAATATGATTCACGTTTACCACAGGTCTGCATCAGCTTCTCTTTCTCTGCTTTATTTAAAAAAAATATATATATATAATATATATGTGTATATACATATATATATATATATATATATATGCATATCTATATATATATATATATATATATATATATATATATATATATATATATATATATATATATATATACATACATATATATATATATATATATATATATATATATATATATATATATAATGTATGTGTGTGTATGTGTGTGTATATAGATATATGTATATATAGATATATATCAATATATATATATATATATATATATATATATGCATATATATCTATATATATATATATATATATATCTATGCATATATATCTATCTATATATATATATATATATATATATATATCTATAGTCAGGCATATTTTCTTTAGGTATAGGCATTATCTGTATCTTTCAGAAAAAAACGTGTGTGAGTGTCTTTTAAAATGCCAAAATGATTTGATACTAGCTATAATATGTAATAGAAGTTTTCAAGCATTAAACAGACAGAATATGTTTTATATTTCTTCATATGCAATCATGTTCTTATTGAGCAACATTCCATGACTGTGCATGAGTATATCAGAGTTGATCCATAGTTGGTGTGGTTTGATCACATGAGTGATGCCTGAGTGATTAAACAAACACAACCATGTGTGTATCTTGATATACCCACAGACAGGAGTGGATTATTGTGACTGTACAATTTCATTATTTAAGAAATAAACTGTTTTCCTTTCTTAAATAATTTGTATAAAGGGCAGTCAGTGTTCTACATTCTCTTGCCTATGCTAATGTATTGTGCATATGTATAGCACAAGCTTCTAAGGTTGAACAGTACATCAGTGCAGGGCAAGTGAAGTGAATACAAGAATCTCCACCGCTGTTTATTTTTTTTAACAGTTAAAAAAAAAAAAAAGAAAAAACAATTTTTATGAGGGACAATGCAAGTAGGTTTCGGTTTTAGTTTTGCAGACTGTACCTGATTTTTCTTATATTTTTCTCTGTTCCTCAGAATATACCAACAGAAAGTCTGGCCACTCAGTGATACTTCAGTAACTGGATTTCTCTATTGGTATATATTCAGTTTACAGTGGGCACGCTGGTTGAGCTGTCTAATCAGTATGGTGGATTTGGAAAAGTGCTGAGCCTTTATTATGTAATCATAATTGCTGCTACTACTCTGAAATTTAAAGTTATATTATTATTTGGCTGTGCAAATATTTATCATGAACATTGACTTACAGCTCTCAAAAAAATCAATTTGCATAAGAGAAAATCTATGAATTGTAACAGTATATATTTAATTGCTGTGTCCAGTCATTATCATGATTTTATTATATATATTTTTAGTTTATCTATCTATATCTATAAATATATATGTATATGTATATAAGTCAATTTTGTGTCCTATGCACCTACTAGGTGTCTGAAATGTGGGAGGGAATAGGAGCAGCCAGAGGAAACCCATGCAGCCATAGGGAGGACATGAAGACTGCACTGAAGATAACCCAGCTGAGAATCAATACGGAGAACCTCTTGCTGTGAGGCAACAATGGTAACCACTGCACCACCACGGCTACAGCATAGTGGTCCAATAATTGGAATGACTTACTATTATCTGAAATTTTTTGAGATGAGGCTGCCAGATTATTTAAGCCTTTTTAAATTCAAGTGCATAGCCTAGCATGTAAAAATTAGTAAAGACTTAATACTTCTCATATACCTACTTTGCAGCAAGTACCTGTCTTGCAATGATGTTTGTTGTTTCATGAAAAATGTAACTGTTGATTTTCTAAGAACTGTCTAAAATTCACGTTAATATAATTGTGCTGTGGTGGAGTTTTTACCTTGGCATCTGGTGAAAGTGGGCTCTGTTAATTCAGAATTTCCTACTCAA